>NW_024365381.1:3039525-3179525 GCF_014805655.1 Passer montanus
CCCACCCCCCCCGCCCAAAGATTCCCATTTCTCTAATGTTATCATTCATCAAAATGGCGTCGGTTTTCAGCATCTACCAGTCTTTTTATTTAATATCCACGCTGGGGCTGCACAGCCGTGACCCTACGGAGGCGAGGAGGGAGCACAAGGGGCTCCCGCAGCCCAGCGATCTCCCTCGCCCGTTTAAGGATGGGCGACAATAAATGGCAGCTGGAAGGAGACGGCAAAGGCTCTTCCCTCCTTCCACATCCTCGGGGTCGCAAGTTGAATTTCAGCCTTGCCGTGCGTTTTCCTCCTCCTTGGCCTCACTTCCATTGTCAGCGCGTACACGGCGTGTGTTTGCCGTGCCGAGCCGGGGGCGAGGGCTGGCTGGTGGCGGGGGGAGTCGCCCCTCGGCTACGGGGACTCGCTAGTTAACATCCTGCTATTCCTGGAGGAGATGAGTTATAACGGGACCAGCATCTCCTTTATCCGTTTGCACTGGAGTCGTCATAACAATGCACCGAGGCAGAGGTGAATTTATTTGCCCAATGTTGAGAGCAGTGGTCTGGCTATACATAGTGCATGGTTCCCCGGCTATGGTAATACGGGTGGGCACCTCTGTCACACACAGGCGCTAACTGAGGCGCTTTATAGTCTCAGGGAAGAGAAGTATTGTGAACTTAGATAATTTCTTCTGCTTGGGGGTAAAAATAACCCCAAAGGACCAACTTTATGAAACATGTTTCATGATATTTTGATATCCGTGCCAATGGGACATTGCTATAATTGCTGGGGAGAACACAAGTCTGGGGAACCAGCGTATCCCTGTTGCCTTGCACTTCTTCAGAGACAGTTATGGAGAGGTCCTCAGACTTCAGTGTAGCTGGATTTAGTGGTGGCACGAGGGTACTGAAAATTTTTGCAGTTGCCAAATCAGACTCGAATCTTTTTTTCTTACTCCCCTCCATTCATTCTATATATTTTTTCCTGTTTCAATGGTGTGCTTTAGTGCTAGTTGTGGGTAGAGGACTGGCATTGTCTATCTCGTCACCTTTTAAGTGTATTTAAAATAAGTGACTTAGGCTTTTGATCAATTGGGAAAAATTCTTCTTAGTGTCCTTTAATTAATGAGCTTAAAAGAGATCATTGTCGCTTAAGAAGTGCTAAAGGAATACATGAGGATTACTTAGACAAGTGATTCCATCCTCACCATGTTGAGTTGTTTTCTTGGCAGTGGCTGAAATGCTTGGAATAAAACCCCACATTTTGGGTGGGTTATTTGGTAGCAGAGTAGTCGTTTTGCTCACTTAAGAAGAATGCAAGCAATAGCTAATTGCTGTTCTCATGTGTTTGCTAATGACAAACAAATAGCCCATTCTAATTTACAATTTGTTCTTTCCTGGTTTTGTCATTTCTTTTGCAGTATTTCCAAGCAAGGTTGTAGTTGTCACTAACCACGTTTTCATGCAGGGCTTTAGTTCTTTTAAAGGGGTCTGATCATTTCTGTATGCTGTGGTTGCCATTGCAGAAAAAAAAAAAAGAAAATCTACCTTTGAAATATAATTGCAATATTATTCTTTAACTGAATTGAGGAACCTCGGTGGGTTCTTTGCTTAGAATAAATGTAGATATTTTAAACTGTCAAAGGCATAGCCTAAACATGTCTTGTATAATGACGCAACTGGTTAGATGTAAATGCATGAATTAGTGGAGGAGTTTAAAGATGTAACCTTTTGTTTATTTGTGGGTCTGGGGAGGAAAAATGACAATTTATAATCCATATTAACCATGCATATCTCAATTTTTCAGAGGATGGCCAGTATTTTCTAAAGGTCCTCATACCTAGTTATGCTGCTGGATCTATAATTGGGAAGGGAGGACAGACAATTGTTCAGTTGCAGAAAGAGACTGGGGCCACCATCAAGCTGTCTAAATCCAAAGATTTTTATCCAGGTAGGTGCAAAAATTAGCCAATTCTTTTATTTTGAAGTTCTCAGGCATGTATGTACATTTCAGTGTGTTTCATATATTGGTCAAGTGCAGCAGGAAGCATTATGTCTCACAAAAGTATGTTTCAAAGTGCAGTTGTGAATATAAATATTCTGTCTGTTTTTGGCATATGGAATGGACTGAACTGGATGCTAACTGCGTGAAATAAGTTTAAAGTAATTAATGGTATTTCTTCAAAAGATTATTTTCATTAACATTGACTGCTTTATTTTTTATTTAAAAAAAAATCTAGCTTTAAGGAACCGATGTGACAGGTGGCGTAAAGATAATTGTTCGTTTGAAGTTTCCAGACATTATAATGACAATTAAGCAAGAATGAGTAAAAATGAGAGACTGCCTCGTAAAGAATGGGCCATTTACTTTAAATCCATTATGTACCTTCTTTCTGCTTCACTGCTTTGTTCATTGGCTCTGGAGTGAAGTAAAGAGGACAAGTGCTGGTCTTTAGATATTCTTTATATTGTGTTTATCATGATGCTGGAAGAAAACTCTATTATAAAACTGAAATACTTTGGATGAATAAAAAGAATTGCATTTTATATTAGCTGTATTAGTGCACATGAAGATTTTAATATTTGAGTATAATAGTAATAAATACCTGAATTAGCATTCCTCCTTTATAAGATTTCTGAAGAGGGAGTCTTATATAATGATAGACAAGATTTTAGCTTCTGCAGTTGAATAATTGGGGTATTTTTCCGAAAGATGAGCAAATTAGCGTTCTGTAATTGAACTTTGCTCTAGAGGGCTTTCTAAAAACTGATGCAAAATAGGATAGCTGACACTTTTGTGTTTTGATTTTGTTATTTTTGAAGAGTAGCTGGTGGTTTAGAATTGAATTGACTAGCTGTTGCTGACTTGTTTCTTTTGGAAAGTAAGAGCTGCTTTGCATTTGCTCTGTTTTAACAAGACTGAATTCTACAAAATAGAAAAGACAGTTGGTATTGATGTAAACAGAGCACTAACGTTGGGAGAATTTAGCTTTCCTGTCCTCTGACTTTACAGTCAGGCAGAAGTGGAATAACTTTTTATTAACAGAGATATTTTGGTCTGTTTACAAATATGATTGTTGAAGTGGAAATTCTAATGCACCTGTTGTACATCTCCTTAATGAATATATAGTACTTAAAAGTCAGAGATTGAAGTTTTGAATGTAGATTTTTTTTTTTCTCTTGAAAGTTACAGCTTATGAACTGGTGTTTGTTGCTTTTGAAGCTTTTTTTTTTACTTGTTTTAGAAAGGTAGGAAAAACATGATCCTTTATTTTGAAAGGTATGTTAGGATAGAAAAAATCAATGTAGAATTGTGAAAACTCTTGGAAGAAATAAAGCATTCTAAAGAGCCTGATTGCAGAATTAATAACATAATCTGGATAAAGAGCTGCAATAGTAAATTAAATTCACTGTCAATAGATGAAAATGGAATAGATTTTCTGCATTATACATGAGGGGTTATCAGATATGCAAGGATGTTACAGAAAATTGGTGTTTATGAAGAATATTCCAAATACCAAATTATGAGCCTTTTCATTTTACTACAGTTTATTTACACTCACTCGGAAAGGACGCTCCAAAGATTAGATCTTTTGTTCAGTGCTCCAGTATAGTTCCTCTATGTTCTGATTAAATCAGAATTTTTTTTTTGTGTGTGTAGGAAACTGTAAAGATGCAGCAGTAGTAGCAGAAGAACCTTTGAAAAATAAAAAAATCGCAAGCTAGAACGACATAAGAAAGACGTGTGACATAAACATATTCTCTGTTAAAGTCAGCAGCAATAATAAAAATAACTGCAGCAGGGACACTCAAACATTTTCTCAGTAACAGGTGCAAATGAAGTTCCAGTTTGACTTTATACAGTCTGCTTGAATTTGCAGCGCCATTGTATTGTATGGAAAGTGAGGGTTTTCAGGAAGTTGGTGACTGATACCTGCTAAAGCATGGAGCAGGGATGGGAAATGGATTCCAGCGTGGCTAGCTCTTGTTAGTATTTCTGTTTGCGTCTGACCACCGGCCCATGGAATATTCAGAGGTCCTGTCATTCCTTGAGCTGATGGCTTTTGGGTTTCTTCCAGACTCTCTTGCTCATATAACATTAGGGAATACAAACCTTGTGAAAGAGCTGAGATGGTTATGATTTATTTTTCTTATGAAGTTTTTTAAACAATTACTGTTTTCCTAATAGATGTCCTTACCTCTGATGCTTGTGACTACAAATATGTTTAATGTATGTTTCGCTGTGGAATGTTCTGTCATTGAAGCTTCTATGAAAGTTTTCTGTATTTCTGAAAAGTTTTAGAAAAGTGAGTAAGTTCCTGTTTGGAAAGGAGGAAGGTGCTTGTAATACAGAAGTTACGAGTAGTTCCTATGATCTAATAGTGTTTTTTTCTTTTCCCTCTGTGATATAGGACTTCAGTATGCAGACTGATTTCTGTTGGAATTATTTTTGTGCGTCAAAAGGTGACATAATTACTGAAGAATTATATGGCAGCTCTAATTAGAAGAAATTGAAGGAAAAAACAGCTTTGCATTGAACATTTTAGTTTACAAGATAGGAAGCAGTATACAAATATATTACTGTCCACTACAGTTTTATTTTTGAGTACGCAATTTATTGTTCTCTTTTCAGGTTACCCGCTGACTTTTTCTTGTTGTCTGGACTCCTGCAATTTGACTTTGGATATTCTGATTCTTTTCTGTTCAGGCATGTCCCTCAAGACTAGCAGAAATAAAATTAAAATGGCAAAATATGCCCTACTTTTAAACTTAATGGTGCTGGTCCTTCTGCATAGAAAATACAGTGTGCATTGACTAGTAGTTTTGGTTCAAAAATTAAATACAGATTTAGCCAACTTGATAAAGAAATTGGCTATTCTGTGAAGCTATTATAATGTGTGATTTTTTTGAGTAATAGAAGAAAGATTGTTTCTGTTGTCTGAAGCTGTCATTGCTTAATGTGTTTCTCATTGTGCATTTTAGTGAGCACGGGACTCAAAGCCACTCAGGCCATGTATATTTCTCCCTTGTGACCGCTGCCGTACACTCTCTCTCTTTCTCTCTCGTGCACAGACTCTCCCTCTCCCTCCCTCTCTGCGTTCCCGCCCCGGTCTCTCACAAATGCACACACATGCACAAAATTATGTTACATCACATCATGTTGTTTATCTTGCAACAGGATCTTGCCTGATCTGAACTTGGTGCTTGAGTAAATTTGAACTTGGTCAGTGTTTTTCAATTTATTGGAATATGATGTCATAGGTGTTCTTAAATTAGATCATATCAAGAGCAGAGATCAATAAAAGCATAATTAAATAGGGGGTAAGGTTTTACTGGTTTTAGCAACATTAGGTGTGTTGTTCTTATAGCAGATTTCTAGTCAGTAATTATATCGATGTTTGGACACTATAAAAGGTGGGAGTTTGCTCTCCCATCTCATGCAGACAGTGTATGAAGTATTGTGTGGCTGTTTTGTGCTTTTACCAAGGGAATTCTGGTTTTAGATCTTTTCTGTTTAAATATCAGATTTCTTTGAATCGTTCATGTGTTATGGGATATAGTCTAGCTAATCTTTGTCAGTGCCCTTCTGAAAACACTTATTCTGACTCTTAAAGACCTTTCAAAAACATTGAATGTATAAGTAACACTTAAAGTTACAGGAATTTATAATTAATAATCTTATAGCATCATTACTCCTATAAATTGCGAGGAAGGAGAAAGGTGTAATATATCAAGCTTGGCTCTCCATTTTTATTTCCTTTATAGAAATAGAGTTTATGATGTTGATTTGCAACTCTTAAAAATAACAAAATCTAGTAAGGAAAGAAATGTTTTAAAAATCAACACTTGAAATAATGTTGACGTGAAATACTGCTTTTCAGCTATGGAAAAGAGTAGTGGAGTTAGAAGCAAGAATGGGTTTAGTTATTAGCTGTCTGTTTTGCTGATTCCTTGAAGGGCTCTGTCAAACATCCATAAATACATTTAAATTTTTTTCTTGAGCCTACTTTTTTTCTTGAAGTGTTGACATTAGCTAATTAGATATACCATACATTAGTGTATATCTAAGATTTTTAGATTCTGATGTAGACACTTACATGAATGACTTTAGGGATAACAGGACTGTGGAAATTACTAAATAGTGAGTAGAGATTTCAGAGGTGGAATCTCGAGCTGTATAGATTTTTAAAGTAATGACTGATCTTTGTACTAGTTTTTTTTTAAAAAAAAAGAGACCAACCACCAAAAACTCCCAAGTGTTGATTGCCAGCTGTTCAGAGAGATAATTCTCAGTTGGACAGTTGTCTGTTGCCTGGTTACTGAAACAGAATAAAAAAAAAGTTAGCTTGTTAGCCAGCAGGTCTGTAGTATTTTGCATTTAAAAGGAAGCTGAAACTATGTAACTTAGTAGGATCTTGAGACTGTTACATATCTCACTTGTCCTGTGTACTATCATTTAGCAGATTCTAATTTGGTAGGCTTAGAGAAATTTTGAGAAGTTAAAAGTAGAAATTTGGCACTCTTTTTTTTTTTTCCTACCTGTAGGGACTTACTTATGTTAATGAGTAAATCAACTTTGACGTAGTAAATGGCTTTGGTTTGCAAGAAAGTGCTGTGTCTTTGTCTTGTATAGAAAGGTTTATAAGAACTTCTGACAGATTTGGAATGGTTAGTCTAACTTGAATAAATGACACAGGCTAACAACTAACTCTGTTGTCAAAATAAAGAATAGATTGAGGACAGCTGTTATGACAGGGAAATGCTGTATTTTAACTTTTCAACGTTTTCATTGTGTTGGTTTTACTTAGGTTTCAATATAATTGAAAACTGAAGTATTTTCAGTAGGTTAGAAAGCTTATGTGGATGAAGATGCTTCTAGTAACAGCATTGTTTTTTGTTAAAGTCAGGATTTGTGTAAAGCAATTATTCATTAAAAAAAAAACCAAACAAAAATACTTAAGTTTTCCTCATTCATGAAGTTTAAAACTTCCATACATAAATTTAATAGTTTTTTGACAGATCC
This sequence comes from Passer montanus, assembly GCF_014805655.1. NCBI lineage: Eukaryota > Metazoa > Chordata > Aves > Passeriformes > Passeridae > Passer > Passer montanus. The sequence goes on from NW_024365381.1 coordinate 3,046,534, forward strand.
AAGTTTTAATGGATTCTTGACAGAGGATCTTGTTAGAGATGATATTTAAAAAATATAAGCAGGGAATGTCTGAATCTCTTGTTTTCCTCTTCTCCCTTGTGCAGTTAACAAAACATGTGCTTGCTTTTCTTAATGGATGCAACCTGTAACAAGCAACGTCTTTTTCAAATACTCTTTGATCTTGTTTGTTCTTTAGTTAATTTCATTAGCTTAGATATTGTCCTCAATAGTTGACTAGAGAATTTATTTTGTCAGTGATCAGTAGCTCTTTGGCCAGGGAAAAAAACCTTGGATTTAGTGAATTTGGCCACCAGAAATGGAGCATAGTGTTGGGGAAGAGGGCTTGCACCTTGTTGCTCTCACATTTCTGTCTTTGGATACAGCTCTCATATAAAGTTAAGCAACAACTATAAAGATTTGGCTGGCAGATATCATTGTTGCGTCTTGCAGCAGTGCAGTCAGCTTTCCAGTCCCTCTTTGAATTTATTTTTTTCTTAGCATTTATCAGTAGGCCACTGAGAATTAATGACTTGGTGAGGAGTATCGTAGTTGCCAGTTGCCCAGTGCTGGAATGCTGCAGGTAATTGGGCTGGACTGGTGAGAGCCGTGGCCGTGTGCTTCTCACGTTGCACTGCAGCTGCTGTTGATCTTAATTAATCTGACCCTCAGAGGCTGCAGTGTCATGGTACAAAACGCAGTGCATATTAGAAATTGGGAGGCTGCTTTTCTGACTCTTATTGATGGCCATGTTTCTAGGTAGGCCTTTTTGATTTTTCTAATTGCATTTGTGTGACACTAGCATAAAATTCTTAACGTACTTCAGTCTAAAACTGTAATATGTTTTTCCTGTTTATCAGATCTATCTGTTGGGTAATGAAGCTGATGCACGTGTTTTTGAAATGTCATGGTTATAATGGATTTAGCAAATTTCTGCTTATTCTGACAACAACTATTGTCTGTAAATGAAAAGAGGTATACTGTGTCTGGTATGAATTTCTGGTGTAGTATACTATGTTCTGTAGTGGGAATGCTTAATGCTTGTTTTATTTAGCTCAGTCTTGTGGTTAAGGACTTCTAGTAGCATGGAAACATGGAGAGTTGGAATTTGGTGTTGGCAAATGGAATCAATTAGTGTGCTGTGCATGTGCAAGGTTTTTAATTTACTGTTGATATATGACTGTCTTCATTCTGACTGCATGACATAGATTTAGGAAAATAGGAGGTTCCTTACAATTCACCCTGGTATTCAGGGTCATTTTCCTTCTCTGAGAGGAAATATCAAACTATACTATAACCTAGGGATCTCGTAAGTGTTCCAGTACAGATTTGTGTGGCTCTATTCCATCCCGTTTTTGTTTTGGTTTTGGTGTTTCTCCGTCCCATCTTGTGATTATTTGTGGCATTATAAAGATAACTACATCACTTGTATTTTGATGAAAAATAGAGAGGATTGTTAGAATACTCTGCTTTAAATTTTCTCTGTATTTGATAAAAACAATTAAATATTTTAATACGTAAAAATCACAAGATCTAAATTCCTATCCACAATATGAACTAACTTTCACTTTTAGGTATTGATAATTATGGTTGAATCTTACTGGAGTTTACTTAATATAGGGTGTGCTGCTCTTGATAATAGCCAAGCATTGCAATTCCTTTGCAAGAACTTAACTGATCTGATGGACCTGTCAGTTTAAGGCAGTCTTGGGAGATACATCTATGGAAATCAGCTTCCAACTGTGCAGTGCTAGCATGCTTTTGTAGCCTTTGAGTATGGATTTATGACTCTTTGCTTGAGCTAGTTATTGTTCTTCTTGACTCCTGAATTGCAGTAAATTTGTGTAAGGTTAAAGTGTTCTGCATAACTGACGGACAAAATAAGTTCTCCTTTGTGAAAGGTTGGAGAATATTTCCTCTAGGTTGATGAGCGTGAACCTAGGTTGATGTAGGTGATGTGAGTAACTAGCTATGTGACCAGATAGCTCTTGCAAGAGCAGTATGTTAGGGACGAGGTTTAAAGTTAAATATTGGTGGTATGATTGACCTGGAGTCAGATCCCTTGTAAGTGAGAGATACTATTGTCAACTTATATATATGAAAGTGTAACATTATCATTTGTTGGATATAAAGGGATATAAAAAGTATGCATCTTGGACAAAATTTCATATTTACCTGGTCTTATAGGTTTTGGTTTTGAAAAGACTAAACATCTGTTTTTCATCGTTGATCTCTCACTGCATCCTGCAGGGCCTGTCATCTCAGCATTGACAGGATCAGATGAAAAATACAATCGATGTGTTGACATTTTTTTGAGAATCACTCAGGTAAGATTACTTGTTATACAGAACTACAGTGAAATTCATGGCTGCTGCTAATGTTTCACCAGTTGGAGCCTTTGCATTCTCAATCATTAATTAAATTAGATACTGAGGTTCTCTGCATGTTCCCTTGTTTCTATTTTAAAAGCACTTTTTGTGCCTTGCTCAGTGCCATTTAACTCTCTTGTAATTTCCCACATAAAGAGCTTCACACATTTGTACTATTTTCCCCCACTTGATAGAGTGGCACCTGTTTGCTTGAATCAAGAACCATAGTGCACACCTCCAAAGCTCTTGGAAGATTTGTATGTATTTTTTCATTCTCAAGCAGTGACTTTAGTCATATTTAGATTCTTTGTTGGCAATATGGGGAAAAAGATTCTCTGTAGAGAACCAGATAATCAGATGCAGCAGCAATTTATCATCTTCCCAGTGTGTTCTAAATTCTGGCTTTCAAATTGCACATGAAAAATTACAAATATTTAACTGAATATACAATGGTGGAATTGTTATTTTTATAACATGAATTATTGGAAATATTTATATTAGGTCATGCACTGGAAAAGTAGGAAATAGCATGTGTCCATTCAGTTGGCTTTGTTGAGCATCCAGTGTACTTAGAAAATTAAAACTATTGTCAGAGTGTATTCCAAAAGAGTTGGGCTATGAATTGTCATGGCTGTGAGGGAAGGGGGAGGAAGGACCAGTTGGGCCATATGCCTATGTTGGAGCTCGATCTAACAGTGGTTTAGATTTTGTCCCCATCTGTAATCTGGTGTTAGGGAATGCCAGAGTGCAGGTAGGGTAGTCTGTAGTACAAGTAGAAGGAGCAGCGGCAACTCAGGTGCTGCCATGGATACTGTTTTGGCAGCAGTATTGAGCTGGAGTTATAGAATATTTGTTTTATTGTAATCTGGCAGTCTACCAACAATTTTCCTGAGGAACAAAACCAAAAAAAAAAAAGAAAAAAATAAATAGGTGGCTTCTTAGTGGAGTTATGACCTGGATTTGAAGAAAACTTCTGTGGAACAAGAGAGGGTCTTCCAGCATTTTGTCTGTGCTGATTTTTCAAAGGTCTGCAATGAAATGCTGCTACTGGATGCCTTAAAGCTTTATAAAAATGATTTGTTGCAAGTGTTAGATGTAGAACATGTATGGGGTTTGTTTTCTGCCTTGCATGTGTGTGCACACTTCATTCTTTGTATGTCTTCTACTTAACGTTATTAGGTGAACACTTGGCGACTGTGTCAATCTAAAGTAAAATTTGTATTTCCCAGGAATTCCTTATACATATGTGATTTCCTACTTCTGATTCTTTTACTGTGCAGTACACTGAAGTCTGCCAGTTTTTTGTTGAGATTGGTCTTCGTCAAATAACATAATTTTCAGCATAGCAAAATACTCAAAGAAGAAAGGAAGAGGAGGTGTTAACTTTACCAAGATTCCTTTTAGGGATATATGTTTTTGTGTTGTTTTTTTTTAATGTTGGTGATGCCAAGTGCTCATCTAGTATTTGCACTACTTTTAACAATAATAAAACACATACTTTATAATTTTATAAGATTTGTAAATTCTGTATGGATACATCTATGACTAGCTGTTCTAGTAAGTGCCAACATGATATATAATGAAAGAATTATTAATGAATAATTTTTTATTTTTATTTTTTGATTTATTGATTCATATCTAGAAAGATGGTTCTTTCCCTGAATAGCTAGGATTCAGAAGGAAAAAATGGTTCCTCTGATATTAAATCAGAGTGTTAAAAATATTTGACTGTATGTAGAAATAGGTGTAATTGCTGGTCTCAGAACTTCAGTCTTGCCTGCACTTGATGGTAGAAAATCAATTAAATGGACAGCTATATTTGTCCCATTGGGTTTCCTGTACCTTTGGAAAACAAACCCCCTTCAGTTGATGCAAATGTTTTATACCCTCTAGTCTAGGATGTATAGAATGGATAGTGATGACAAGGTTGGTGCTTGAATTAAACAAGACATTTATAACTAGTTTGTTTTTATTCCCTTTTTTTTATGGAGCTTTGATTAGTAACAACAAGATTCTGTTGTTTCTGTAGTATCTTTTCTAATGGCTCTTTTGTGTGATAGCAATTACTAGTTGAAAGAATGTCAGTTGTGATGTTCAGAAGTAGTTCAGTTCTGTCCTTCACATTTTATTAGTTTAGCACTTTCTGAAATCTTCAGTGCAGACACAAGGACACAAAATCTAGTCATCCATAATTGCAATATAAGTACCTTGGTATTTCCCTTTTCCAACACACATGATTATGCTCAGAATGAGGAAAAAGAAGCTTCTCTTTATTTATTCACTTTGCCTATTTTTCAATGGAATCATATGGTGTGTAAAGGACTATCATGCTTTCCATGTTGACTAGTCCAGGAACATGTGAAGTTTCATCTCGTGCAAAATTCCTTGTTTTCTTTTGTAAAGAAATCTCTGCTTGTAAAGCTTAACAATGTTGCATTTGTTGTCTGAAGATTTTTGTTGTTTATTGTTAAGAATTTTGCTTTTGTCTAGGTTGGTTAGTTCTGATTTGGGTGCCTTCTTTCTCCCAGTACAAAATTTCGGAAGTGATTACAAAAATTTGCTAAGGGCTGCAATATTTCACCTGCAGTAAGACTTGATTAACTTTTCCTTAAAAATATGCATATAGTTATATGGACTCCTCAGATAACCCAAGGACTTTTCTTCCTGTGAAGTATTGAAGCATAGGAGTTCAGAGTGGGTGGTCTTAATGCTCTTGGTACTTATAAGCATGCATCTTAGTTTGGATGTGTTTTCCCTGTTAAGGATCCAAAGAAAACATACATGATTTTTGGTGTAAATTAGTGTATATTTGTAGGACTGGTTTTATGTCACAAGGTTTTCATATTTCAGGCTATGGTTACTTGGGAGGTGCAGATAAGCTGATGATGGCCATCTGATATTCAAGTCAAATGTGCTTAAAAGTACAAGTATTTCAGGAACTATATAAAATTTTGTATTTTTAGTATGACCTACTTCAGTAGGTCTAGAAAGAGATGTGATGTTGCAATGCTGATTTAGAGGAAATAGTGCTATTGGTAATTATCTGCTGATGTGATGCAGTTTTTTGGCAAACCAAGGTATACTTTGGAGTGTTTGATTCCAGTTTGAAAATAAACAAGTGTATTTGTAGATATTCTGGAATTCTCATAGGTAAGTCTCTATGTAGTGGGAAATACCAGTATACCTCAAAAAATTTGAGAAGGTTTTATCACTCCATATTGAATAATTTCTAAAGTTTCACTCTGCTTTAAGATGGTTTTCTTGTATTAATCCCTTTAGAGCGCTGTGGTTTTCACATAGCATTTCACATGCTGGATTCTAAGGGGGTTATAATTTCGCCCATTTCTTTCTCCTTTGCTCAAAAGCAAAAGGATTTCACATTGGATTCCTGTATAGATGTTTCTCTGAGTTAGAAATATAGAAAGTTAGAAAAGTTAGAAATTGACCTGTGTTGCCTGCTTCAAAATATGGGACATCCCCAATATTTTCCCTCTTCCAACAGGGAAATTGAGGAATCTTGCTGGATGGGCCATGCTAGAGTGCTGAAGATAGTTAAAAATATGTATTTAATCCAGAAAATACTGCGTGTATGCTGCTTATTTGGGGAAGTCCATGATTGTCTGAATAAGTATTTAATTTCAGTTTTTAGTCTTTGAGTTATTTTTAGAGCTCCAAGTTTTCCTACTACAAATCTTTTTATTCTGAATCTCGGTAGTAGTTCAGCACATCTAAGTGCTGAAAAATTGGTAGTTTATTTCATAAGCATTTTAATGTGAATATTTTTTTACTGCTGCTTTTGTGCTTGCTCTTCACAATACGAATTCTGCCATTGAAACCACTGATAAACTCAGAGAAGTAAAAATTCCAGTTTTTAGGTAGGGTGAAGATGTTTGGATGCAATCAAAACCTGATGAAGTGTTTCTAGTCTTTGTTTTGCTTGAGGTCAAATATTCCCCTAGAGGTGAGCATTTCTCCAGTTCTCCAGGTAGAGTTCTTCCATTTTTCCACTGCTGAAATTGTAGTACCTTAAGCAAAAATAAATAAAAATTCTTTTTTGTCTCTGAAGCATGAGGACCGAAAATTATAATTTCTTTCCTATTTTCTGCTGCCTCCCACAAGAGTAAGTAGAGGCACTTGTACAAAGGCATTAATAATGCCAGTAGTTTTTGTATACAAACATTAAATTCAGGTAAGTATTGAATTTATGCAAACCTCCAGTCTTCATAGTCCTGAACTAGTGTGTTTAAACATAGGGATACATTATTAGTAGTGAATTAAAAAAATATATATTTGTATGTGATTCTACTTCAGGTCTTTTGGTAAAAGGCTTGTGTCTTTCGTTTTCTGGCAGAAGGTTGTTTTGTTTTGGCTTTTTTGTGGTTTTTTTTTTTATTTTTTTCCCCAGCAGTTAAGATTTACTGCTGCCTTTTCCCCTGAGAAGAATTGTGTTCTCACCATTTTCTAGGCTGGCAAACAATTGTAATTGAACTTTTCTCAGCTGGCTGGAGGTGTTTGAAATTTGGAGATTTCTTTGGAGATGTCTTTCTTCCTACATTCAATTTGATTATAGTCAATGCAATTATGGACAAAGGAATAATGCATGTGTTTTGGTAATGTAGGATGCCTTTTCACTTATACATAGATATTCAGATATTTATCGAAAATAGGTATATTATGAAGATTACTGGTATGAACTTGCCCAATATACATATTTTCCCCTTTTGGGGTTCATGGTCCCTTTGCAAGGAATGCTACACTGTTTAAAAACTTGCTTTTAAACTTTAGTGCAGGTGTGTTTTTACTTACTGACAAAAGCAGAGCAAGTGATAAAAACTTAGTGTATATAATCAATAATTTTTTGGAATTGTTTTATTCTTTGCTTAAAAATGGCCTGGTTTTCTGATATTTGTAGACAGGCTCTTTAATCTATTTGTAAATATGTTCAGTAATTCCATATAGGGAAATACTGTCTTCATGTTCATGTATGCCAGTCTTGCTAAAAGATCCATTTTAAAAGAAGTGCTAGATCTCATCCAGATTCAGTTACAAATCCTCTTCAATCTAAACATTTTCTAAAGTCTCCTTCCATTTGTAAATAATTGCTCGTGCTACAACTACAAATTTTTATCTTTTATTTTGATGTCCTTGATTGATTTTGGCTTTGAAAGGTATAAATCAAAATTTATGAAATATGGAAATGAGTGAATTGTCAAAATTATCTAAACAATTAGAGGGAGGGATTCTGTAAAGTTTAATATGAAATGCTAAAAGGCACAGGAAAGCTTTCTAAAAATAAACTCTGGGATATATTTGCATTTTGGCTTAAAAATAGTAATCATGAAGTCAAATTGCCCTATTTTTGGTTATTATTACATAAAGTGTTTTGGCTCATCTTTTAGAAGGATTATTTGGACTTTTTATTGGGAAAGACTTGCATTATGTATGGAAGAAATCATGTCTATTCACCTTCCAACTTTCCATTAAGAAAATTTAAATACTTAAGGTTTTTCCGTATTCTGGGTAGTACAGTTGTTTACAGAAGTATTTATTATTTTAATAAGTGTCCTTATTTATTTATTGAAAGTAGAAACCTAAAATATGTTGTGGTGTTCAGATTCTAATGCCTTTCAAATTATTTTAGAAAAAAATTAAAAATCATTTTCTGCATGTGTTAAAATTTGAGCTTAATAGAAACCTTTTGTAAAGGTAATTTATGTCCTAATAAAAGGACTTTATGCTCATTTCAAACTGGAAAAAATTGGGGAGGCATGTTTAATGAAATTCTTGTATGTATAATTACGCTCATGTTTGTGATGTAATCTTGGTTTTTTAGAGTAAACAGTATGTTCAAAGGTACCCTGATATTATCTGCTTTCTGTTGAAATTATCAAATACACCACCTACAGTTTGTGAGAACTAAGGGAGACAGTGGAAAATGCATTTGATGACTTTACTCTTGGACAAGAAACAAAAGTATTTGGAATGGCTGCTACATAGTTATTTGTCTATTAAGGTGCTAGCTGTTAGCACATTTTGATTTTTGTCTAAAAATACATGGTCCTGTTTGAGTTGGAAAAGGAGAGATTAAGGTTATATAATGTTTCTTGGTAATTATGTGTGAGCTCTGCTTATTTGCACAAAGAAACATTTAAAAAAAGTCTCTCTGAACAGCTGAAGTGACATGAAGCACCAGCTGGGGAAGCTGAAATCAAATATTTTAGGGCATGATTTGTACTAAACTGCAATTAGAATGTATGATTCTGCACTAGCAATTGTTCTGAGTGAGGTCAAATTGCACATGAAGGAACACAAGTGATGTCTGTCTTGACTGCAACTGATGTCTGTACACGTGCTATTTCACAGTATTTTTTATTCACATGCAATGCTGGGAGAATGACTAACTTGATTGTTTTGTTTGTTTATTGTTAAGTTAAGACTTAGTGTGTCAATAGGTGAATTAAAGAGTTGAAAGGAAGAAAAAATTGAAAATACACTTTTAGGTAAACATGTTCTTAAAAATTTACAATTTATTTTTCAACCAAATATTTTAATAATAGGAAAGCTAAGAGCAATTCTGAAACATCAGAGACTTGTTCCAATGTATTTTTTTCTCTTTTAATTTAATTTTTTTTTAACATGTTAGAATTTGCATGTTAGAATTGCAATATTGACTTACTGGTATTATTAAAAGATAGCATTTTCTGTTTTCAGAAAAAAACTGCATTTTGGCACATTGTTTAAAAACTAGAGCAGCTCTGCATATGAAAACACAAACTGTGATAATTAGATAGTATGCCATATGTGGTAGTTTAAGTTGGCATATATCTCAAATGGCATGTTTAATGTACTGTATTACTGGAATTAGTAATTTTACAGCTGAGAGCTGTTAATTCTGTTATGCTCATTCCCTCTGATGAACCTGTAGGTAATGATAGCAGACATTTTTCTTTGCAAAAGCCTGTTTCTGATAAATTAAAAATTATAAGCTGCTGTATTTTTAATGGAATCTTGGACTAGTGTATGTTTCTCATAGTATTTTAGGTGTTTCTAACTAATTCAGTATTCTAAGATTTTCTTAAAATAAAGACACAGTTGATATGGATGGATGGTCACAATTTTGCTTATGAAATATATGTGGTTAGGAAAGAAGGAAGGTCTCTTTGTTCCATATAGCTTTTTTTTTTTCCTGTCCGTTTAGAACTTCCCCCACTTTTTGTTAGGCTAAAAAAATATTGTTAACCCTAAGTGCTTGAGAATTATTAACGGTGGTTAAAAGCCACATACCTGTGGATTCTACGGTGTAGCTGAAGAGAACTCACTGGTCATGAAAAGTCAAGGGAGGAAAGCGAGATTTTTGAGTACAACTGGGTATGCCTGAGATGGAGTTACATTTTCTTTTTCATAGTTTTAGAGGTTTTAGAGTTGTGACCAGAAAGTTAAAAAAGAAAACCAAACAACCGAAACCAAAACAAACAAACAAAAAAAAAACCCAAAAAACCAAATACATTCATGTTTTAGCTCTTGCTGAACAGTGTTTGCACAGTGGCAAGGCCTGCTGTTTGTGACTCTGCCCGCCTCCCCAGTGAGAAGACTGAGTGTGCTAAAAGAAGTTGCCAAGTGGATAACCTGAGCTGTCTCAGACTACTTCATGCCATATAAGGTCCTCACAAAAGACGAGAAAATGAACTGGAGTGTTCAGCTGGCATTTTGTTCAGAGAGTAGCTGGGAAATGCTCTCCCTAGGGACACCAGTGATTGTCTTTGCATCACCTGTTTGAGTCACAAAATCATAAAGGTTGAAAAACAATTAAATCCAACACTGTTGTCCTGCTAGCAGCAGCATCATATTCACCATCAAGCCATATCCTAAAGTGCCATATCCACATTTTTCGAACATTTTGAGGGAGGATGACTCCACCACTTCTCTGGGCAGTCTGTTCCAATACTCTACACCCTTCGTGTTAAGAATTTTTTCCCAGTATCTAATCTAAACCTCCCTGGGTGCAGCTTGAGGACATTTCCTCTTATGCTGTCACTAGATGCCTGGGAGAAGAGGCCAATTCCCACCTGGCTACAACCTGCTTTCAGGCACTTGTAGAGAGCTGTAAGGTCCTCCCCTGAGCTGCTTCTTCTCCAGGCTAAACAGCCACAGCTCCCTCAGCTGTCCTTCCTAAGACTTTGCTCCAGACCCTGTACCAGCTCTGTTGCCCTTCTCTGGACACACTCCAGCCCCTCAGTGCCTTTTGTGTAGTGAAGGGCCCAAAACTGAACACAGGATTTGAGGTACAGCCTCACCAAGTGCTGAGTAGAGGGAAATGATCACTTCCCTGGTCCTGCTGTTGCCAGCCAGGATGTCATTGGTATTCTTGGTTGCCTGGGCACACACAGGCTCATAACAACCCCAAGTCCTTTTCTGCCTTTTTTGTGGGCTTTTAATTTTCTTCCTATTTTCATTTACTTTCTATGCTAATTTTATTTTGACCCATGATTTTTCTTGGTTTGCTCTTATTATTTTCTTCCCCCATTTTGCTGGGGAAGGGGAGTGGGTGAGCAGCATTGTGGACTTATCTGCTAGATGGGATAAAGCCCACCACAAGGATTATTAATCTTTTTGTGTAGTGCAAACATTTTGCTTTTCTAAAAGTGTAAAGGAGGGTGAGAGACACACCCACAACCTCACTGAATTTTGTGTTTGTGTCCTGGCAAACATTACTAGGGGTTGCAAAATTTAATTCAATTTACTACTTTTGGTACTGATTAGGCCCTCATCTGTTTTCACCTACAGATATTGTTGGTGTGGTTCTAGGCTGAGTATACAAAAGGAATATAATATATAAAGCAACAGTGAGAGATCTTTTGGGAAGGAAATTCAGGTGAAACATTAGAAAAAAGTTGTGGAATGGACTTTATGGTTTAGTGAATCCATTTCTCTGTTATCCTTCCAGACAAATCCATAAAATCTCATAATCATTAGTTACCCTTTTAATACCTTCCACCTGCCCCAAAACTGAGGTGATGCTGCCAGTTCCAAGCTCCTCCACAAGAGAAACGCAGTGGAAAAGGTCTGAAACCTCTTTACTCGCTTCACTCACTCCTAAATAAAAAAGAATAAACTTGACAAAAGAAATTGTGCCCTATAAGCTTAGTGCCTGTTTGTATGAGACTATTCAAACAAGCTAGTGGGAAGGTGGACTTTGATAGCAAAGCAAAGGGGACATTTCTTTGTCCTTCATAAGAAAATGAAATTTAGTTAATGCTAAGAATTGCTATCCTTTTTGACAGAACTATTAACAGAACATGATACTCTGCAGTCATACTTTTGGGTCATTAAGTCCAATTCCAGTTTATTGCAGGTAGCTATCATTCGTAATCCCACTCTATGAAAGACCTTTTAAAGACAGATAGGAACTTCAGAAATTGCAGAGGTTCATTAGCACTGGGATTTGCTGCTCACTCAGCCTTTTTTCATTAAATGCGTGGTTCCTTTCACCAAAAAAAAATCATATTAAGGTAACTTTTTAGCTTTGAGAATTCTGATTTAAAAGTCAAGTGATTCTGAGTGGGGTGTCACATGAATATCTGATCAAGTTCATAAATTAATAATGTGTGAGTTGAACATCAGTTTGATTGGTAATGAAAACTGTGTTGAAATTAAGCATGGCATTCTAGGCTGTTCACCGTTACCTTTAAACCAACCATGCCTTCTACTGATTTGTGGGATATTGTGGATTCATGTTCTGTATGCTCCTCAGCCATTTTAAAGCTGGTTTCTCTTACGTGTTTCAATTTGTGGTTTTCTAATTTTAATAAATATTTGTCTATGGAAAAGGTGATCAGTTGTCTCCACCACCCCCCTCACCCCCAGCCTAAACTGGAGCAGTGAAACTTTAGTTGAAGGTCTTCAGATATGCAATTTCCTGTTAACCTCTACTGTAGGTGAAAAGGCTGTGAAAATGGCTTTTTAATCTTGTAATTAAATGCTAACAGAGTTTTGTATGAGCAGATCACTGAGGAGAGTACTGCTTACTGGACCACATGTTTGGGTTTTGCCTCCTCAGATCTTTTACTGTCATGACTGTAGCTAATCTATGGGCTCTGGGTGATTGCTACTACTGTTGCCACTGCCTTTGGCAACATGGAGTGTGAGGGGAGATGGGTTTTGATTTGTTGCAGTGCCTTTGCCAAGGCAGGCAAGAAATCAAAGCAAGAGTTTTTTTAACTCTTAAAAATTTGGTCCTTTTGATAACACTTTCATGGCATGAAATAGCACTTTCTCTAGCTCAGTCTCAGCAAGTTTTGAAATAAAGCTTTGAGCAATATCCATAGTAATCATTATAAAAAAGGGACAGAACTTTTTATTTTGGGTGGGCATTGCATGCCTGTGCAAATGTAAAAATTAGGTCATTTGAGAGATATATGTGCCCACATGTATGCAGCGTGGTGTTAGGTTAGATACAGCATACCTTTCTGTTCTTGAGTTCTGGTATGACTTATTTGTCATTTTCATATCTTTGGTTTTTCTTTCTTGTTCACAGTGGTTGTATTTTTGGTGTGGTTCACTCTGAAATGGACAGAATTTGCCTGAATTATGATGGTTTCTAGAAAAGGGACAAGAAAATGGAACTGCAAAGAGAAAACACTTTGAAAGAGTTCATTCAAGCAATGCTCAGCTGTTTGAACTCTAAACTCCTTGGCTTAAGATCTGTGAAAAGTTATCAACTTCTAAATTGGAACCTCAGGAAATCAACATCAGGATATTTTGTGAAAGGACAAATGGAGTATAGGGAGGTTTCTGATTGCTCTAGGCCTGTGATGACTATTTCTTCATTAAAACTGAGGAGCAGGGAAAGGTTTAGCTTTCTGACTGGCTTAATATTTTGGATATAATAATTATTTAACTTTTCTAAATAAAAGACATTTTTGTTCTAAAGTAGCTTTTGTTAATAGTACTTTTTTGTAGATGTCAGTAATTTTGTTTTCTTAAACTTTTATTTGATCAGCTTAAACTTTGAGTCACTATAGCTGTACTTCATAGGAGTCTAAATTTCTCTCTGTAGCTGAATAAGAGAAACAAAAGGCATATTGAAATAGAAACAACAACCACTGATTTGGTAGTATAGGAATTTTGTAATAAAAATTTTATTAAAATCTTTTCAGATTATGTTGCATGCACAGTTCTACTTTATTTGTAACTGAGGGATCATTAAATATAGATACTTTTGTGTATAACAGAAAGTTTGTCAGTTCTAAGTTCTTACAGATTTTTGTCGTAAGTCATGCTAATACCACTTTTACAGCTGAAAGTATTTTACAGTTTAAGGTTCCCTTACAATATGTGCAGTGGGAGATTGAGTATATTTCAGATTTTGTGATGACAACCTGATCTCTGCCCACTTCCTGAAGATGATTATTGTGCCTTGACTTGTTGCATAGGAACCCGTAAGATTCCCATATTCTGTCCCAGACAGAAATGCGGAACAAAAATCTGTTTTTATGCAGTCGGTTTACCCCATTCATTGTTTAGGAGACAAAAACAGTTCTGGAATCAACTTCATGTAGGAATCCAATATGTTTTATGTACACACCACATCTATGTTCTTATATGATAGCACGTGAAAATTTATAAATGTGAAATAGCATCATTATAGTGCATTTTCTAAATTAAAGTTTACAGAATGAGTTTGATAAATTTTGTCGTGAAAACTTATGTCTCAGATGGAATCAGAATTTAGGGGAGTGGTTTTGTGTTTTTTTGAACAACCTCCAAAATTAATAAAACCTTTCCAATTACTCTATATATGTGTAGCACACATGTTTTTAACAGTTATGTTAAATTTTAGTTTTTAATTACCAATCAGAATAGGTAAATACTAAAAGGGTGCAGTTGCTTTGTGACTGTCAATTAATCTTGCCTGAATTTAAAAGCTTTTTTAATGATAGTTATGATAGATGGTATTTTAAAATATGGAGGACTAAAGCCCTTTACTCCCATTTAAAAGAAACTATTTTTTTCATTGATGATTGATGTGGAGGAGAACTACCTTTAAATATTGTAACTGTATTGTTTTTCTAGAAATCTTATCAATTTAGCACACTGTTTTTTCTTTTACTTGTTTTTCTTCATCATTCAAACACCAACATTTTACCTCCTAGAATAAAGCTGCTAGTCAAAGTGGAGAGTTTCACCTCACTTCGTGGGCATCTGGTACTCTACTTTTCTTTCTTCTGCTTGTGTGTACTTGTTCAGTGGTCTGTGAATTTTATTTTTCATGCAAGTGCTATACTGGATTGATTTCTAAAAAGTAATCTTATCTTTAATTGTGTCTTATGAGGAGCTACAGTACTTTTGCTAATAGAGAAGTATCTCTAGTCTAAGTATCTATAGAAGTAGATAGAGAAGAAGCATCTACATTTTTGTTTTCCTCTTCCCTTCTCCCTTATCTCCTGCAAGTTCTCAAGGACTTTCCACCTTGTGAAAACTAGATTAAATTACAATGAAAAGTGGTTCTGAATTTGAAATTCTAAAGCATCTGTTTCAGAAAAAAAACCCTGCCTAATTTAAGTATGTATTTTGTGTAGTTGGTTGTGAAGAACTCTTTACTTACGAGCAGGGAGAAGGTTACACAAATAGAGGAAAAACTCATGTCATTTAGGTCAGAATGTGAAGAACTTCAGTTAACTTAGACCCTGAATATTCAAATAAGCAAGGAATTACACATTGCAAATATGTTTCTTGGGGTATCTATAAGGTAATGTAGATAAAAACAGAAGAGAAGTTTGCAGATTCAGTGGAATAATTTTATTATTTTATTCTAAAATTGTACTTTACCTTTGGTTATTACTTATGCTGGCTCTGGAAGAAATGAAGAACAGTGGTGACTTTTTTACAGTGTACATAGGAAAATGGCCTTTGGAAAGCTAAGGCAAAAGTGATGTACAAAAAAAGTATAGCAAATCTCCATGTTCTTTGTTTGTAAAAAAAAAAAATATTTCCGTGAAAATACGAAAGGACTTCCTTCCTACTTAAAAGTGGCACTAATAGATTATCTACTTGTCATAAGTACTGTCTTCATATTCCTGTGATATGCTGCTAGGAGGGATGCTGCTTGATCTCAGTATTGTAGTACTTGTGCTTCAGTACCAGTACTGCATTTGGTTTATATTGGTGTTCACTATTATTGTTTTAAAAGACAGCTTTGAGTTCAGTGGTTGAAGTTACTGTTTTCTTTCATGTGTAGATATGAACAGTTGTAAATTAAATTTGGCCATCTGTCACATTCAGGGTGTTTGAAAATTTAGTAATTATTTCAAACATTACTGGTATAAATTTGATGTAACTAAACCCCAGATTATTAGCTGTAAGGATTCTTGTATTGCAGTGCAAGAACATTTATCAGTATCTACTATTTTTCTAATATTTTTATATTAGAATTCTAATGTATTCCCATATTATTGCAGTGCAAGAACATTTATCAGTATCTACTATTTTTCTAATATTTTTAATGTCCCATGTCCTAATGTACATAACTTCATGCAAATATAAACTGGAAGACTAAAGTAATGTAAAAGTTACGAAGATAAATAATGAATCATTTAAAAGGGCGTTTTGAATAATACTTCAAGAAGATTGGGACAGCCCTCTCTCTGCTGCTTGGTAAGAGATTATTATTATTTTTAAGTAACTGAGACAAGGGAGAGTGAACAAACATTCCTGATAGCCATTTGTACAGCATTCCTGTTTATGGACTATTTTATTCCAAATCTCACAATACTTGGAACAATAATGTCTGATGGGTGTTCTAAATGAAGTAGCATCAAATTGTAAGGACTATATTGACCTAAATTAAATTAAAATTTTAAAAATTGATATAATATGTATAAAGACAATATCTATTTTTATAGCTTCATAAAAGATGTAATCACGTATGTTTGTTGGCAGAGTCATGTCTCTAAACCAAAATTTTGTGCACCTAAATGAAACCCAAGGAAAGGAAAGAAGAGTTTGTTTTAGTGAAATACAAAGTGGAGAAGACAGGTGGTCAAAGTGTAGAATAATAGTTGTCATAGTAATTTTTCTTACTTTCATGTTATCCATTGAGGCTTACTGTGGTTATCGTCCTTGATGAAATTAGTGGAAATAAGTGAAATGGTATCTCACTTAGAAGTTATATTCTAATAGCTAATTTCTTTTATTTTGTCTGCTTTGTGATTTAAAAAAGGGAGAAAATAGGAAAAATTTCTCATGTGTGTATATATAAATTCTAAAGTATTTTGATCTATACTGTCTCCATAAGTCTTAGTAAAGAAAAAAAAGACTATAGGCTTTATAGCATGTTTGGAAAGTGAGTTTGTCAGAAGTATTTTTGATAGAGATTAATCAAATGTAATGTTTATCTTAAAAACAGTAGTCATCTTAAAACTAATAAAATTCTTAGGTAGTTGTGATAAAACATAAGTGAAACCTGCTTTTATAAGGTCCAAAATAATTGGACCAAAATATATTATCCAAAATAATATATTTCCCCCATCCTAGCTATGTGTTGTAAAATGCAGGAGGTAGGTTGGATTTCCTTTTGCTTTGTGTTTTTTGAGTGTGATTTTAAGGAAATAGAGATGTGCCATTTGAAAATTTTGCATTTGGTAATTAGTTTTCATAGGTAAATCATCTGACTTATTTTCTGATATTCCAAATCTTAAGTGTTTAAATCTATTTCTTTTTAAAGGTGTTTTATATAAGGCATAATTCTATATGGCATGCCTAGGTTGCTGTAGATGTCTGGTTTTTTTTCTGTGTGTGTTTAGGGGGATGCTCGTTGTTGTTTTTCCCTGTAAAGCATATTATTCTAGTGACAGAGATTAAACTCAAACACGTTCTAAACATTCAGATCTCATGGGTTTAGGAAATCCCAGACACTTGTAATTTTGTACTTACAAAGTAAATCTCCTGAAGAAGCTGTGAACATTTGTACAAAAAAATTGAATGCAATTAAGCAGCTAATTATCAAAATCAAATTCAACCAGGTTACCTGCTGCCAAGATTCCTCATTTAAATTACTTAGGAAAAAAGCTTAAGGAACCCATTGCAGGGACATATTAATAAGCATGTTCTAGAGTACTTTACTGTTTGTAACCTTCTGATTTTCATGATAGCTTTGTGTTAATGTAAACTCACCAAAAGTTTATTATTTCTGTTGATGATTTGAAGATATTTATAAATTTGTCTTGGTCAAATAGCAGAATTGAAAATGTTAGGGGTGCCTCTTTCTGACAACAGTCAATTTACTTGCAGTATGGGATTAAAAATCAGCTATTTTATTTAAAAAAGGCAGGAATATAGAAACTTGTCCTCCTTAGCAGGCAATTCTTGCAACTTCCATTGAGTTATCAATGTGTGATGTGTTTTCATATGCAGTGAGTAAATTTCGGGCACTGGGAGGCTTTCTTGGCTTCAGTCACCATACTTTTCCTATTTGTCCCCTTTCTGCTCTTTCCATTTGGTAAAACATTTGGTTGTGGAAGGGGAAGAACTATATTTCAAGACAATCCCCATTAACATGATCACGGAAGGTCATAATGGTAGTAGTGTTTGCAGTGTGATAAACACACTGTTACTCTGTGAGCAGCTGAACACCTGAACATCTTTCTGGAATGATGACTTCTGTAATTTCAGAATGGTATGTTTCATTCAATATGGTGCTTCCTGCATTTATTTTCAATACAAACATTTAAGTCAAGTGCATTTGGGAATCAGAAAAAGTGCAAGATAATGAGTATTGTGCATACAATTTAATGGTGGTCCAATTATGGCTGATGATGTTTTAGATCTTCCAAAAGACAGGTGTAATAATGAAACAAATGATTAACTGTACAGGTTCAGGTCTTCTATTGATTAACTAAGAAAGAAAAAGCATTTGCCTCATACATGTTTTATTCTTCTTGAATGCCAGACTGTCAGCAGTATTTCTGATCAGTGTTACTAGCATACTGAAAGGGAAGAATATATCAAGTTGGTTTTTTTTTTTCAAATCACATGAATGCAGCATGTTTGTGTTTCCACACTGACCTTGATTAAATGTGGTAGAGGAGAGTACTTGCTGTTGCTTTTCTGGTAGTCACATCCTAAAATAAATGGAGAGCTTAAAGACAAGTTTGGAATCCATAAAATGTTTGGTAAATCCTTTAAAATCCAATAAAATAAACCAAAAAATATTAATAAATCCCCAAATAAATGCAAATATAAATCAAAAAAGCCCTATTCTATGTATTTCAAAATGCTTGATGGATTTTTTGATTTTCAGCAGTAGGTCTAAACTGACCCAAATGAGATTGCATGAACTATATTGTCTCTTACGTGCTGAACTTCCTTCCCTTCTGGTTTAAAACACACTAATATTACTTATAAGTTCTGAATTTTCATTTCTGTCTTCCTGAAACAGAGATAGTAGTTTAAAAAAATGCTTGGTTTTCATTATGAATTTTCATTACATCACAAAATGCAATCTTTGTTCCAAGGAGAAGAAAGTTAAAGTGCAAGATACTATTCCTTTTGTTGCCAGTTCTGTTTTAGGTGTCTGTGTCTCAGTCTAGATTAAAAAGTTAGCAATAAAAGAAACAAAGCACAGATAGTGTTAATGAGGATTATTTTTAATGATGTGTAATCTTGCCAACTAAAATTGTGTGTTTTCACTAAATTCTCATCTGATCCTTTATTAATTATTGTTTTTCAGAGACTTGTGCCGTAAGTTGAATGGAGGTAATTTTCAGTTTTGCATTGTAGAATTTTTGTTTTATAGTAATTGTCACTTTTCAACTTGTAGTTTCAGATAATGGAGGAATGGCAGCATTAACAGTAAAGAAAAAATGGAGGAAACTATTTATTTGTGATGCTTTTGGTAGTATTTACTTAATGACTTGTAAGTCATTCATGATTATGCATACGTACTGAATGGGTAGAGTTACTATCTTATTTTCTTGGCATTGTGCTGTGCTACTCTTTAGTTACTCATAATTTAAAAAAGCCTGAGCAGAATAGGATGCTGCCAATTGCTTGTGATTTTCTTCTGATTCTCATTTTCACAGGAGGTACTCAAAATGGAAATAAATAATTATTTCAGCATCCTGCAGGTATAAGATGTGCTGTTCCTAGGTTTTTTGAGGGGCAGGAGGAAATGATGGGAGAACTGTAGCTGAATTTTATATAAAATTTAGATATCTGGTTTGAACTTGCACAGAATTACTTCTTTCAGGATATGTGCTTTTCTTTTGTAGTTCTATATATTGTTCATTAATGGTTGACACTGTGTTTGCGTGACAGTAAAGCTGCTTTTGTTTAAACCTGGATACTTACAAATAGTGCCTGAAGTGATCCTCTGTGAAAAGTTAACCTGAACTGAATTGGTTAGCATTGTACCAGAGCATTTTCAGGCATTTAGTTTTTCAAAGTTAGTGTTCATTTCTGAATGAGGAAATTCTTCCTTACGGCCCCTAAGGCACTGAAGTTAGTCATGTTGTTTTACCAGGGTTGTTCACAAAGTCAGATTATATTGTCTAGTTCTTCCACTCTGAAATGAGTCATGTACAAGTTGCATTGTCTCTTGGGTTTTGGTAGCTATCACAGCTGTTGAGTTACCAGGAAAAAGAATGGAAGGAGAAGATACAACAAATGTTTAAAAACATGACCTAAGGTACCAACTCAGTAAGTACAAGAAAGTGTCAGAATAGTGTGTGGGAACACAGTACCCACACACTATTCTGTGGTTTCTTCATGTCAATTTTTCTTTTGATTCCTGTGCTTGACTAATTTCAGTTGCTCAGATAATTCTGATTTCACTTTTGATTTTGGCGGCAGGTGTGGTGAGGGAGGGCTGGTGAAAAGCATACCTCTTACACTTGTACGTACAGATTTTCTAAAGAAGTATTTAAGACATACTTAATAAGAGGAAAATACCCCATTTTCATAGTTCTATTGGAAGTCACTGATTCTACTTGCTGAAACTTGGAAGAAGTAGAAAACAAACCAGCTGAAGGCAAAGATCCAAGTGCTTTGGCAAACTGAAAACTAAGTGAAGACTGTGGCACTATTATTTATAAATCATATTGAGTGTTAGGCTGTCTTAAATATAAATGAAGCCCATTAATATTATTGTTAATTTTTAGTCAAATGATCAAATGATTTGTAGAAAACTTGATGATTCTACAAATTTGGATAATAGTTGCTTGAGTATTGTAGCTTTTTTTTTTCACAAACCAAAGAACCCTACTACTTCTAAATTTATGAGCTTTTATTCTGATGTTTCAAATTAAATTGAAAACAAATGTATGCTTTTGGTTCCCTGGAAGTGTTGGGGTTTTTAGTTTGTTTGTTTTCTCTTGTGCAGAAAAATGCCACATTGAGTTTTTTTCCCACATTGTTTGTTGTAATGTGACAAAAAATCTGGCTCATGTGTGAAACAAATCTCTTGTACTAGGGAGGCTATCTTTAATAACAAGATGAAAAATGGTTGTGGTAGTTGTGGCTTCCTGAGATCACAGAGATAGACTTGTTTGTGTGCATTTGGTTTTCTTTTAAAATTTAAATGTACCACTAACTATAATTTACAGTTTCCTAGGGAAATAGCATTTAATATGTGGCTTAAAATGTGTTTTCTGTAAATACCTGTGGTTTTAAGATATCTGTACTTTTGGTTAACTGGATATGTTCATTTTTCAATAGCAGTTTTTTGGAACCACAAAAATGAAAAGCTTTTAGCTTTGGGTTTCTTGGTCTTCCCTCTAGCCCCATGACTTGTATAATGCTATTCATATTTTACTATGCCCTTAAAACAAAAAGGGTTCTTTTGACCAGCATACTCCATTCCGGAGTTTAAATGTGATTATTTGAAAAAAAATTGATCCTCAGTAATTTAAATCCTAATCTGTTAAATAGTAGGGTTTAGCTGTTTAAGAATTTATTTTTTTTTTTAACTCAAACCCCATAGATCTTTTCTTGTATAACCATTACTACTGAAAGGTAAAAAGGTAGTAAATTCAAGGAGGGTAACTCAGGAAAGACCTTATTTCCACTTTCAGTTTCATGTAATTTCCAGCAGAATCATCTTTGAGCATCTAACAATATGCATATAAAATTAGTTTCTCAAGTGTATTATTTACAGGGATGTGTTGGAGTTATACTTAAATTCTGTGAAATAATATTTTTTAAAATGACAGCTTAATTTTCTAGTATAATCAAAGAATGTTGTTACCCTTTCTCTGCCTTGGTCCCTTTCTTCACTTCCAGTGTAATGTGTTGAAACATCTCTGGTACTCTTAGGCTGACAGCTGGATGATGGTGCAGTATTATAATTAATGAGTCAAGAAACGTTTTTCTCATCACAATTGTGTGGTTTACCAAATGAAACACTCATAAATTCTCTAAATGCTAAACCATCAATATAGCAAGTTGTTGTTTAAAAAAACCCCAAATATATATATATATATACACACATGCATACATATATACATATATATGTGGGTATGAAACAAGGAGATAACTGGAAAAAGCATACATACCTTGGGAAAAAAAAACCACATTACTTTTTGGTACGTATTGGAACATTCTTCTTAGCTCTTTGTAGAATTTCAACAGTTCGAATCAGTATTTGTTTGTAACTGCAAAAGTCATTTTTAGTGTATTGTCTGCAATAGATTGTTGTGATGTACCCAAAAGGGAAACACAGAGGTAGGGATTTGAACAGGTTTCAACTCTTATTTGGTTTTATATTAAATATTTTTGCCTATCTCTCTGCACAGAAGTTTATTCTTTGCTTTGGTAGATAGCTTTTACCATGTGTACTAATTCAAACTTAGCCATCCAGTGAAGATTATTCTGGTATACTGAATTGGAGAGATCTCTTACTCTGGTCATCAGATCCACTGGTCTGCTCTTTTTAGCACCTTCTGTATGCTGGCCCTGTGCCGATGCAGTGTCCTTGACCTGCCTTTCAGATCATGTATGTATTTGTAAGGACAGCTCCTTGCTTATTAAGACACTCATTAAATAATCCTGGAAAATCCCCAAACATTAAATATTCTTTTAATTTCACTGTTCATTAGTTTGTTCCTATTCAAAAATTAAAATTCTTTTGGCTCCAACCAGTTGTGCTTTACTAGCAACAGCTTCTTAACTTTTTCTTTGCAGATAATTCAGTGCTTTCTAGTGTGTCAAATGTCTTTTATAGGTGGCCAGATTGTGGCTGGTCTGTGTTTGCCAGAGCTGTGTAAAAATGGCAAAGCTCTGGGTCAGATAAGACCAAGTTGAACTGTCTTGTATGATCTGGTCATTTGCTACCCCAGAAGAGAAGCTCGTGGATGACAAGTTCACTCTTCCAAAGTCCCCTGGATCCCTTTATTCATTACAATAAAATGCCCAACTGGTTACCCTTCCTGGTGGCTTTTTGTGAATTGTTCATTCGGAAGACTTTTTGAACTTCCTAGCAAGCATTCATTGAATGTTTGAATGGATTTGACTTGGAAATGTTGACACAGTTTGGTTATGATCATTGCATTCCATTGTTGATTAATTATACTTGGAATCTCTTTACAAAAACAGATGATGTTTTTAGATTTTAAATGTGTTTTTAATTAAATAGTACAGTTCCAGATACTAAAGATACTAACATTTGGCCAAATGTTGCTATTTCAGTTGTGAGTTACATCACAGTTTTCATGATGGTTGACCCAGCTTTATGGCCAGGAAAATAGGAGTAATTTTGTCAGACCATTAGTTTACTACCTCTAGTGTGTATCCTCACTTGAGCTGTTTGCTTCAAACCATTTGTCAAGGATTATGAGAATTTACAAAGGGAAGTCCTGCTCTGAGAATGAGCAAAGGGAGGTGTTGGAGGGGAATGTGGTGTACCCGTGTGTAAGAAAGCAGCAACCTTCTCCCTCCTCACCTCATGCCCTACTCCCAAAACACACAACATGTTTCTTTTTAATAACTTTGATATTTTCAAACATTTCATGTATGCTGTTTTTTTTAATACAATTTTCAGAAAGTTCTTAAAGGGAAAAAATGTGATTTGTCTTCTTTCTAAGTTCTTAAATGAATGGTTTATGCTGTTACATCTTTTACAAAGAGAACTTCTCCTCCCATAGGGGTAAGGAGTATTTAAAATGTATTTAGGTTAATTGCAAATTAAAAAAAGAACAAAGTTTTAAATGGTCTAGTGGTCTGAATTAAAAAGAAAAAAGTTTTCCATATCAGTTTTTATTTGGTCATTCATGTCCTAATTTTATTAGTGTTGCAGTCTTTCATAGAATCCTGTGAGAATACTGGGATAGCCAAGACCTGAATTTCTAATTTGGAGAATTGTGTCAGACATTTCCCTTCTGCTCTTAGTAAGTTTTTTTTGGGGTTGGTTGCTGTTTGTTAAGCCTACTTTCCTTAGGCAGATGACTGTGGTGTGCCCTTTCTGGTCCCTTCTGACCTGTTTGCTCATTTCAACCACCAGAAGGATTTTTTTAAAGATATATTTAATTTTTTTTATGATCTCCTGTGTTTTGTGAAAATTGGCAGCTGTTTGCCAGTTGAGAGGAAAAGCCTTTAAAGTGTTTCAGTGAAGCAAAGTTTTCAATGTTGACTTCTATCATCACTTTAGTAGTTCCTAAGCATCTCAAATGTAAGTAAGATTTCCTGAGCCATATTCAGCTTCAGCTGGTATTATTTTTGATGCTGATAAAAGACTTTAATATATATCCTCATGTTTATTAAAGAATAATATTTTTTAAGATTAAATTTTATCTGGACCTTCAAGCAAACTAAA
Organism: Passer montanus; assembly: GCF_014805655.1. Classification (NCBI taxonomy): domain Eukaryota; kingdom Metazoa; phylum Chordata; class Aves; order Passeriformes; family Passeridae; genus Passer; species Passer montanus. Next base: position 3,070,702 of record NW_024365381.1, read on the forward strand.
ATCAGAGGAACAAAATGAAGATAATTCTTTTTGATTGTAAATATCTTGTTGCTGCAAGGTAGAAATAAAATCACTTTAATGTCCATTGCTTTTTCTAATTTTAAATAGCATAACCTTTATAGCCAAATTCCTCCTTTGAATATGTTATCACAGTAATCATTGTTTGACTTAGGAGCCAGTATTAGCCACAGGGTTGTTCATGCTTGTTCTGTATTAGGTAATCTGTGTCCATCTAACCCACAAGTGATATAGTTCTGCCTTTTACAATAGTTTTTCATTGCTGAATCATTAAGGATCCTGATTAAATATAGAAGATATTTCAGACAGCATCTGATAAGTCATTTTGTATAGGCCTATAGTATTTTTAAGGCAGGTTCTATGAGTGGCTGTTTTTAGTCTCTGCTTGAGCATTACTTTTTGCAGTAAATATTGCTTATAACAATATAATAAGCACCCATATTTTGGTGTCTGTAAACTAACTTGCTTGGATTTTAAGATTAAATCCTAAAGAAAATAGCAATAACATGCTATTAATTCAGTGATTTTTCTAGCCCTTCGTTGAATAACATTTGATGTGCATGTCTAGCATGTAGCCATTGTATAAGTCATAGAATATAATCTGCAAAAGTAAGAAAAATTAAAAAACCCCTGTTTCTCCTGGTTTATGTTAGCTGAAATATGCTCTGCTTTTTAGCCCTTCTTTTTATATGGAATGCATTTCTATTAGAATTTCATGTTTTTAGTTTTTCTGCATTTTAACCTCTAGAGGCTCTAAATAGATTCTAATCTATTTATAATATTGCATGTAGCCTATATTTTTAAGAATTCTTTTCTCTTAATTATGCTAGAATAGAGATGCTGGTTTAAAGAAAATGCTTATGGAGAATGTCAATGTTGAAGGCATTTATTAGAGGACGATTTACCTATTGTGATATCGAAAAAAAAATCATATATTTCTGAAAAAAAAGGACAATTCCATTTCTCAGTGATTGTGTGTGCTTCCCTGCTACAGCTGCAGATATTTTGAATATGATCTTTCTTCCTCCACCATCCGACTTCTTTCTGCAGAGTCGTGCAGTGAAGTCATAATCCTGTGTTTCACATCCATCTGTTACCATAGAAATGATTGTAATAACCTAAATTTAGCATGATGTCTTTCCTGCAGGATCAAGCAGGAGGATTGAATGGGTTGTATGTGAAAGAATCTCTGTGAAAATCAGAATATGTTAGCAAAATCTAAATGCTTTGATAAATTTATATGACAAAAAAATACATCTCAAGTAAAACACACTGTGCTGCCTGTAGGTTATTTAAGTCATCATAAATGAAATCTGCCAAATACCAGGCAAACTTAATGTCAGTAATTCTTTTTTATCCTGTCAGGAGGTAGTGCAACACACAATATTCACTGGAAGATGCATATGTAAATCTGATGAAAAATTTTACTTTTTGAGACTATTACCAGAATATTTACTGTAGTCTGGATATATTAAAAAGCAAAGAACAGAACTCAGAATTTACTGTGAAAGCGAAAATTTATTTTCATGTTTAAAAATGCAAACCAAGCTTGTAAAAAGTTATTTTCTAGAAACAGAGTAGAAATATATTTTCGCTTCTTATGAGAAACAATTTCTCATTGTTGAAAGCCGTGAGTTCTTGATTGCATAATTTGAGTCCTTATCATGTTTATGTTTTCAGGATAGATGCTTGTGCACAGAATTCTACCAATGTTACATATGTTTCTGTCTTAGAAAATAATAAAAAGAGAACATATAAGTGTCTAGGAAAGCTGCATAAACAGAACTTTTAAATTAGGAAATGTCAACACTACTGCCTTCATTCAATCATAATGAAAAATGTATTGAATGGATGAACGTGTACTGCTATAAACACATTATTCCAGCATCTTCACATAAAGAATGATCTTTGGCCATCTGATGATCACCTAGCCAGTGTATACTGTTTCATCACTAGTAAGCTAGCAGCTGCATGAATTACTGACTTCATGTTACTGCATGTCGTTTTTGTGCTGGAAAAAAGGATTGTTAATCTCCTCTTGGTCCTCGTGGAGTATTTGTGCTGCAAACACAGTTTGAATCACTCAATAGGGTTGAAGCATTAATATTATCATTTAATAGATAGAAAAATTAGGCACAGAGGGATTCACATCAAAAGTATCTGTTAATTTTCAATGTGATGTCTGTGTTATTTGCAAAATAATTTTTAAAGTATTTTGTGTGTAGTATCATGTAACAGAAAACATGTTCAAACCATAGCTTTCATTAACAGTTTTAAATGATGAATGCTAAACACTTATGTAAAATAGGTCTTAAGAAGTCAAATCAGACACTCAAGGAACAGGATCTTCCCTTTTTTCTTTCCCCAACTTCTTCCTCCCTACCCTTGGACATACGTTCACTATTACTTTCCCTCTTGCCTGCTCTGGTTCAGTAGGAAGAATAAAATAAATGAGTTTTTTAAGAGAAACGTTTTTGCAATTTGCTTTCTTAGACAATGCATAACTTTCAACTTTGTAACAAATCAGTCAAGATGTTCTATCTGAAAGTGGTTTGCTGGTAAATTTAATCCTGAGGAGTAGTGCGTCACAAAAATAGCATGTCTGGCTAAAAAAATTTGGTTTGTGGGGGTTTTTTTATTATTTTTTTGCAAGAACTAAGGAATCACATTTTTTATTTTTTGATTATTTTAGAAACTTTTCATGCTGTGATCCATATCCCTACAAAAAGAGTGGCTTCCGCAATATTTATACCCTACAGACTGTTTCTCTTAGTGCTGATGGTGATGGTAATAACTCTGAGAGCCCTGCTCTAACATTCTATAAGCTCCTGGCTAACCATCTGCCTTGATTTGAGTACCTAAAATCAAAGCTCTTGTTCTAGGGAAATGTTTTAGGGGTTCTTTTCCACTGCTGTGTCTTAAGTCTGACAATGTTTTTAAGAGGTAGAACAAAAAAAAAAACCCAAACAACAAAACAGGATCTTTTATGCTTTATTGATAGATATCTGGTTGTGGAGTCAGAATATTGACGTTTTCTTCATAATTGTTTTATTTCACTGAAAAATAGGATGTAGGCAAGACAAATACCTTGGTTTTTTTTGGACTAGTGACTGATATACATGCTGAGAAAAAGAGTAGTGGCTTTTTTCTTTATTATGTTGACGCTTGTACTGGATATTATAGTGTTCAAGTCAGTTGTAAGACCATTATGTTGTCTTTTGGTGCTTTAGGACTGTAGCTCTTGCCTGTTTGATCCAAAAGTGGTAAGGCTTGATAAAATAAATTTTCCTTAGAACTTGACATCTTTTCACTTCCTTAAAAGAAACTCTCTTTGGAGTAAATGTCATGTCATTTATTTCAGATTCCTTTACATTTTAATTTGTTTGTAATTTGTCTGACTCTTCTTTATGGGCTAAGCAAAAGTTCAATGTAAATAAGTTTGTGAAGGTGTAAAGCTATGGCAATTTCTATCATACTGCCCCTGATTAAATGTGTTAGACAGTCTTCTTATTTTTAAATTAGGTGATAATACAATGTATTCACAAAGTATTATATAGACCTATAGAACAAAGGAAGTATTGTATGGTTCATGAACTTGTATGAATGAGTGTTGGAATTGGAATAATAATTGAACAGACAATTTGTCTTGACTTTCATTTAAAGAATTGCTACATTAAAGATACATTTTTTTATTATGTCACAATGTTTTTTCAAAAACAATCCATTAAAGAAAGGTAAATATCTTTACTGTAAAAATTGCATTTTTTTTTCTGTAAGAAAATAAAAAATGTTATACTTGCTTTTGCATACTCTTTTTCATGTGAGTGCATGTGAGTGAAGATGTATCAAACTAGGTTTTTAATGGGTGAATGCAATGTAATGGTGTTAATGTAATTAGAATGGATATTTGATTAAAATGTAAAGATGCTTAAGTGACTATCAAGTCACAAGTGTTGCATACTAGTATCAACAGTAATTGCTTTCCTTCAATGGCTACAGCCATATTAAAGCACATTTTTCTAAATTTTTTGAAGTTTGAAGTTTCTAGTCCAATATAATCTAGTTTTCAGCTGAAATTAGTGAATGATGTTCAATAAGAAATCAGTGATAGAAGTGGGAATATAAAAGCAGCTAAGTGTGTGGTTTGGGTTTCTGGGTTTTTTTTTTTCCTTTTCTGCTAGATTTGCATGAGGGTTATTTCCTTTGAATCTACCCGCATTTGTATATTTTTCACTTTTCAGGTAAGCTGTTATTTCTCTTCCTCTCACTTGAAAACCAGCTTTTTTTAGTAACATTTTAAACACTCCTCATATTCTGTCATTACGTCACAGAGGTAAGTTGCTTACCCCTTGAATAATTGGGATTGTGTGTTCTAAATATAGAATCCATGCGTGGATTTGTTGTCACACTGTGGTAGACATGTCCTATCTTTTCTTATGAAGTTCAAGAAAGCTACATATTTAGTCTACTTAATTACTGGACTCTAATGGTTTTGGGATAATATATTCATACTGAACAATGAGGACTCATAAAGATGTTTGTATTTTTATGCAGTTTTGTGTTTCAGGTTTGTACTCCACTGTAGTGTAGAGCCAGGTAAAAGTAAAATAGAAATTCAGTTTGTGAACAAATGTAATCTAATGTAGAATTTTTATGTTGCTACTTTCATATATTGGTAAGGTTAAGTGCAGCTATCAAATTAAGAGGTTTTGTAGATGCTGATTAATGGCTGAGAACATAATAATTCTTCAGCTTTACTATTGTACTGTATTGGCTAGACACTTGCATCAGAAGGGTGAAATGGTATTCATCAATACTAGAAAGTATTCTCAACTCTTAATGACCAGAATTTGAAAAGATTGATATATACTATCCTGCTTTTAGAACTTTATGTTATAGTGGAGTATGTTTGCATGTGAGTGATATAGCTGTGTGTAAAATGTACAACTCAGAAAACATTCTGGGGTTTTGGTTACTTGATTATGTTCATTGGGAAACCTGATTGCATTGGTCATAGTCCCATTTGGCCTTTGAGGGAATTTGTTCCATGGAGGGTGGAAAATGGACTAATTAGAGTGAGCATCTGGTCCAACCCTTAAGTGAAACTGAGATATGCCTAGATAGATGGTTGGTTTAGGAGCTCAAGCACATCACTGAGTGTCTCAGGTTTCTCTGGATATGCTGCTTCCCTTTGTAGAGTTTAAACAAAATAAATGGATTGAAGCTGAATAATCAGACAATCTTACTACTGCTTCATGGGAATTTTCAGAGCCTTCTCGCTGTTTCTAGCACAGGTTATAGAGAAACACATAAGTTTTTAATTCAAGTAATTAGAACATAATTTGGGAGTCTTGGTCAATTGAGGAGGTGGTAAAATAAGACTTAATCTCATAATTCTAAACTCCTAAAAATGAATTAAATAATGAAGAAATAATCTTGTAGGGTTTAGATCTTGTGTATGAGGGGAGTCCAAATATATCTTACCTATGTAAGGAAACCTAGATATTACTTTGAAAAACTATGTATTTTCAGAAATGGATAAGATGAATAGAAAATAATCTGTACTGGTCTTCAGTAGAAAGTCAGGTGATCAGTTTGATTTAATTGTGGTGGCAGATTTGTATCTGTGTTACATCTTCAGGGTAAAGTCATACAAAGGACAGTCATCAACAGAGGGGTTATTAAAAGGAAAATACTCTCTGCCTAAATAGGAGTCTCTTTTATCTAATGCTTTATTTTAACCACAGATTGGTTTTGTTGTTTGGTTTGGTGGTTTATTTGTTGTTTTTTTCTTTTCTTTCACATTTGTAGGTTCTAAAAGTGGATATTGAATAAATCAAACTCTTACAGAGAATTATTTTCTGAACATAGTGGTATGTACAGAGCTTTTACTCTCCCTGAATGTTATGACAAGCTCTGTATATCAACTCTGTGAGGATGTTTACATGTAACTTAATATACTACATAATATCCTAGCAACTGGAAATGCCGCCTGTATGTGTTAAAAGCAAGTGTAGCTAGTTACGCAGCTAGATTTATATCTGGCACAGCCTCTGTGCTAGATTTGAACTGTTAGCAGCATGTTTGATTTACAGGTTAGAAATGTCACTGACACTAAATAATTTTATCTCATTTGTTTTCTCTTAGGTTATACTTTTTAGAATGAACTAGAGTGGGAAAACAGCTCGTTTCTGGGTGGCCAAATGTCGGAATGTTGCTTCATTTTTTTTTTTTGCAAGTTCTTTTATGTTCCTGTTTTAAAATTATTTAACAAAGAACCTTCTATGTACCTATTAAGTCTTAGCACAATGAAACAGAATATAAAAATACTTAAAATCTATTAAAAGTTATCAGCCTTTTCTCATTTTTATTTGGTCTTTATGTATTTGTCTTTTCATATTTAGAACTGGTGAATTTTATCACCCTTTATGTAGTGTAATAAAACACTTAAGATAATCTCTTAGTTTTATATCTTGGCCTCCCTCCTTGCATTGCTATTAATGCAGGAGAAGTCTTGTACCTGCTATACAGTAATTTGATTTTAGGTACAGTGAGCCCTAGATTATAATGAAAATGTAGGGAATTATCCTAAAAATATTTGTATTTATAGTGGACATGTTGGGGTTTGGATTTTTTTTTGGTTTTGTTTTCTGTTTGGTTTGGTTTGGGTTTTGTTCCCCAGCCCACCCCCCCGCCCCCCCAAAACATTTATGATAGTCAATCACTGGATAATTTTCTAACATGACAAAAAAAAAAATAATTTTTTTCTGTCACAGACAAGCTATCCCTTTGGCAGATTTTTTCCTGCAGATTTCTGCATTTGTGCGTGGATGAGAACAGATTTTCTAGAGTGTTTCAAAGATATAAGAAATGTCTTGGAGATATGTGATGTTTTTCTTTGATTATTAACCCTCAATACAACATTTATAAAATATGTTGTGAGTAATGGTGTCATATAAAGATTGTATTGATAAGTCATCTCCCACCCTCAGTTGTTTTATATATATATATGGCAGGTCAGTAAAACACTAAGTCAATAAATGTTTGTTGCATAGAAAGCAGTTAAGTGTAGAAGCTGTTAATGTTCTTTATGTATTTCTTGAGCATGAGAACTATTTGTTTTAAATTATTGTGTTATTTTATGATTTGTCCTCACTATTGCAAGGCCTCCTTAATTTAAATCTGATTTGTGAGAGTCCAGTTTGGGCATCTGACTCCAACTCTGTTGCAAGGTCGTTTGCTTCTTATGTGACTTCTGTTAGGTCATTTGCCTCCAAAAAAAAAATAAATTCTTTTTTACATAGTAATCAGAAGAAGATTTCGTTGATTTGTTTGTGGTTTTTGGGATCAACTCTTAAAATATACCATTTATTTTGCTAATTGGAGACTTCAACAGAATCAGTATAATCTGATACTCATTTTGCACAAGGTGGATTCAGAGCACAAGTCTTAAATTATGTACAGTGTTTCAAGATGAGACCCTTAAGTTAAAGCATTTTTTTGGTTTAATCTGGGCTTTCTTTTTCTTCGACAAAACGTGAATCTTAGCAGTGATTTTGAAATAGGATTTTAAATTATTTTGCAGAATCTCAGAGGATGACAGCAGAAAGGCTCTTGTCTTGTTTACCACTGCCTGCTACTGAGCCTAGGAGCAGCCAAGCCCAACATTATTCAATTATACATGTAAATATTTGGTTACTAGAAGTTTAAAATATGGGTTTGGTTTTGCATTTTGGGCTGCCATTTGGTTGTAGTGAACTAAGTCAACAGAGCAATTTCCCAGGTGAAATAATTGGAGTATCAACTATTTCTAGTCCTACAGCAAAGATGTACTTCTGGATTCAGTATTATTTTTACAGCCTTTTCCCATTGCTGTTTTTTGTAGCTTGAGATCGTATCTGAGTATCTGAACCAGTTGTGTTTTGGTTCTAGATGCTTCATGGTCATTTAGTTTCACTCTTTGGCAAAGGTAGGCTTGACAAGTGCTTTATTTTATGACTAGTTTTGAAACTACATGAAAGTCACATATATTTAAAAGCTGTGGAAAAGAACTGGGGTCTTGAGAAACTTTATCTGGTAGATATTGAGTGTTCTCTATGGACACTGAAAAACTTCATCAAGCTTCCTCTTTCTTGCACATGGTGTGTGCCCTATGAAAGAGATAGTTTTGTGTCTGTTTAGTAGGAAGTCAGTCTGTTTTGTCATATGGGACAGTAAAGTGTTCTATATCCCGTTTACTGTTCTGCTGTGTACTTGTGTGTCTTGTACTTGGGTAGTGCAAACAATTTTTCAGCAAGTGAATAATTTGAAAACCCTACAAAATTCTTACAGGTATTCAGTGAGTTATGAAGTGTTATTTCATCACTTAGTAGCTGAAATGGAAATACATATTAAAAAGCAGCCTCAGACAATTCCAGAGTTGCAGTCATAATTGGATGCATTTTTCACCCCACTCCTCCTCATCTGTCAGGTTTGCAAACAAGGTGTACTACTGTTATCTACCAAATAACAGATATGGACATATGATATGTTTGGTGCATATAAATATTTTGTCATATGAAGGAGGTCAAAAATGGATAGCTGAAAGCATTTCAGTGTTGTGATAATAACCAGTAAGAAGAGTTCTGCTCTATTTCTATGTAGTCTTTTTGTAGTACTAAAATATTTCTTTTAGTCTAGTCTTCAGTACAGTTTCTCCTGAGTGTGACTGACTATACATTTGCAGTCATAATGTCTTTGGATCTCAGATATAACAATCACAAAATATGTTGCAAGTAATGGTGCCATGTAAAGATTGTGATAATACATTTTTCATCACTGTTCAGCTTTCTAAAAAAACATACATGGGAGATAAATATTCTTCTAAACACAGTCTAGTAGAATTCCAGTGTTTCAGTATGTCATGACTTTCTAGAGAAGCCTTTGAGTTTCTTGCCTTTCTTAACATGATTGATGGGTGAGTGATCAGACATTTGGTGGTGAACCAGCTCATTTCCATATAAAAATAGAAATGCTGTCAGGTATCTTAAACAATGTGATATATATCATACCATGTGATTTCCAAGCAAATGAAGATTTCTGTATAAAACCACAAGTTTGAGTAGCAGAGGAAAGAATATGAAAACAGAATATTTTCTACAATATCTGGAATTAAACATTGTTCTGGCTGCTTTAGGATGAAGCTATACTACATCATGAACAATGCTTCTATTTCTTTGGCAAAGTCTTGGGAGAATTTTTCTTAGGTTTGGATTGCTATAGAAATGAATTACACATGCTTTCTTTTTGAAATTCTGTATTTCTTGACCATTTTGAGATACCTTTTTCATTTTCTTATACCAGGTGAAAAGGTTTATGAGAGACATTGTCACTTCTTTAATTTAAAAAAATTAAAACTTAGCACTGAAAAGGTAAACATAGTATTTTCGCTGAACTGATATTTAGAAGTGATATTTTTTGGTTTGTTTTATTTAGGTAACATTTTTCATGTTTACTTCACCAGTTTGTTGCTTACCCTCTTGTATTTTAGACAATTTAAATTCTATAATATTTTCTTTACATATTCCCAAAGCTAAATTAAGAAGGAAATGCAAAATTGAAAAATATAGACTTTAAGTTTTTACTTCACAGAGTAATTGAGGTTGGAAGGGACCTGTGAAGGTCATTTTGTCTGATCCCACCCTGTTCAGAGGAGCCACCTAGACCCAGTTGGACAGGACCATGATACTTAGGTCCAAGAATGAGGAGCGGCCTGGAGCTCTTTATCAGTTGCTGAAAATAGTCTGGGAGGGTAATTCAGTCAGGTTTTAGCTAGTTAGCAGTTATATAGTTTATGTAGTTATCAGTTGTTTAAAGTAAAGGCTGAGTAACTTTGGAGATCTAATCTCCATGTTGTAAAATTCTTTGTCTTTGATTTAAAACTCACTGTTTGCTCAGTTGAAATGTTGTTCGCATTTTTTTTCCTGAGATGTTATTGGAGAAGAGCATTCTTAGAGTTTTGTACCTACTTTAGCACCACTGAAGCTATTAAACTGCCCTGATTATTTTATAGGGTAGAACAGTTCTTCTTTTGACATGTTAGTTATTAGTGTAGTAAGGGGTGAAGATTTCCTGCTGTTTGATGCCTGTGGAAGTTGAAAAATCAAACTCAATTGATTTACATACCAAGTAGAATTAAAATGGATGATCATCTCATTCTGAAATACTTTGGTTTTATGATTAGTAATTTCTCCTGTTTTGTTGAGGACTTAGGAGTTGTGCATTTTTTCCTTTCAAAGTTGAAAGACTTTCACAAATTTTAGAAGTTCTTCCATGCAGTGTAACCTTTTTTCTGCTAATGGGCTGGGTTTTAGTTGATTCACAAAAAGTTGCACAGTGTATTGTGAATTAGTTTTGCAGCCTCTAATTTACATTTCTGTTACCTACCTGCTGACATTATCTTGACAGGTACTAAAAAAGGAAGTAAAAAAAATAATGTGCATGTTGTGGAACTCACTTGGCATGTTGAAAAATTAGTTACATTTTAGTATCTCTGTTGTTGAACTTGGAAAAGGTTGGATTAGCACATTTCTCATATATCTACCCACTTTTCACTATCGTTCAGGGACAACACTGAGGGCCTTTTTTATTTTTTAAGTGTTTTATTGTACTTGATATAACATTATGTATATGTTTTAATGAGCAGTGCAGTACTTCCTTTAACTTTTTTCCTGTACTTTTCTGCTTTTAATAGGAGCTGTTAATACAGCAATTACTGTTACATAGCAAAATATATATCTGTTTTTATAAATCTTACAGATTTTAAGTACTGTTTAAAAATCTGTCCAAGCTTAAGTAAATTCATTTTATGACACAACAGAATTGGGCCAGTTTTGAGCAGATGAAATATTGATGGACTTCCTGAGCAAACTGCTATTACATAACAAGTTTATTGAATCTTTTTACTTCTGCGTACAGAAGCACTTTTGTTGCTTTGATGACAGTAGCTGAGCAGGCACAGAATGATAAATATTCTGACTTCGCTATTTAGAATTATTCACTTGTATTTTTATTTGATTTTATATTTTTATTACAGAACTTCCTTTCTAAGCCAAATTTTACTGTTGAAATCTCTGACTTGTATAACACTGATAAGTTCCAGCTAAGATTCCAGGTGTAAGACAGCATGTCCAGCAGGACTTCTACAGGTGTCATTTTCAAATTCCACTGGATGTTTTGAAGTTCTAGTTACTTAACACATAGAGATACTAGTAATGAGGTGCCAGGACTTTGCTTTTTTATTAAAGTATATTTTGCTTTTTTATTAAAGTATTTTGCTTTTTTTAAAAAGTATCTCAAAGGACTTAGACTACTGACTGCATTGTGATGTGGGAGGTTTTATGAGCCTGTTGCAGGCTCCCAACCTTAGTTCCAGTTAGGTGTTGCTAAGGTGTATATATGTGAGATTAACAATTAAAATGTATTAATAAAAATAAATTTGATAGATATGGAATCAAAGATAAAAATGGAATCAAATAGGTCTACAGAGTCTCCACATATTTTTTAAAATTTAAATTCAATTTTTTTTCATAATATTTTTGTATATGTTATAATGCCCAGAGATGAGATTCTAATTTGTTTGTCATCATAGAAAGCACCTTTTACCTATCATTAGCATATATTTAGGGAACGAAACATAAAAACTGCAAGGTCACACCTACTGACAAATTTGTCTTATTCCATATTTTAAAGCACAATAATGATCATCAGCAAAATATTTTTCATAAGTAGTGCTAGAGTGTTAAGGATCCAGTGATGCAGTGGACACTGGTATTTTATATTTTTCAGGAGCACAGTGGAGCTGAGGTGATCCTGCCAACTTCTGTGTTTTCTGGGACCATGAAAGAACTGGCAACCCTGACTTTTCACACTGCCAGATTTTTAGTTCTTGTCTATAAACTATTCATCAAATTCCAAGATTAGAGAATAATTTGTAGGACACTTTTAAAGAGTTAAACTCCGTAACACTTCAGGCACTAGGAGTTTTGATTTGCTATTGAACTTGCATCATTTGTACATATTTTAATATTTGAATATGAGCGGGGAAGTGTAAAGACTCAAGATTAAAAAGTCAGTTAATTAATATATTTCCCTTTCAAAAGAACCCTTCACATACGAAAATTAATGTATTTTTCTGTAAAAACAGTGACCTGAAATTGTAAATAAATATTGAAGTTATTTTATATCTTATGCATTTGATATTAATTTTACTTTCTGGCCACAGATAAGTGCCATTTTAAATATCTTATATCATTTTATCATGTGCTATAGCTTACCTTGTTTGTAAGGTTCATGCATTTGAATTTTTCTCACTTTTTATCTGATATTTTTGGTTTCATTAACTGATAACTGATAACTGATTTTGCACAACTACATTTATAGCCCATCCTTGTTTGACTAATGAAAACCTTACCTGTGCTTTCAGTATGAGCCAGATTCTTATGTTTGTGGCACAGCATTATCAGCTTGCACTGAGTATGAACTGCAGCATTAATAAAGCAATGACAGCTTTAATGTTGATGGTTTGGGATTTTACCAGGCAATTGTAATTTTTTTGCTAATAAGATAAAAAAATTATGCAAACAAAAAACCCGACATAAAGTGTTGGGATTTTTTTTTCAGATAATATGACTTGTATGTGGGAATAAATACGACTAAGAGCAAGAGTCTCTCCCCACAACCCCTGTTCAAAATCTTGACCTAGTGAAAGGAGGTGGTGGATTGACATCCTGATTTTGTGGAAGCAATATGAGATAGAGGATAGTCTATCAAGTTTGATCTTGCACCATGTGCAGTGTCATTGGATTAATCTATTTAGGTGCCATATTAATTATTTTCTGTATAAGCAGCATGGAAAAATGCTTATATGAACTCAGTAAGAAAATATAATCATGCATTTGCTGGGATTTTTAGTTTGATTTCATAGAGGACTATTATGTATATTATGTAGTTATGTAGTAATATTATGTATATTATGTAGCTTCAAGCAGTAGCATGCTGTGTTTAGAATTTTGCACTTTCAATAATTATTGACAATATATCTTTTCCTTTACCCTTATCCAGCTCTTTCCAGTAAGGAGCCTTTCATAGTCTCTCTTTTAGATACAGATGCATGTGCTCTGTATTGCATTCTCTTTCATACACACAAGGATGCACACAGTTTGGATTTAGAGTTAGATTTATTATATTGATCAGATATGTCCATATCTTTCATTTGATACATAAATCTTTGCTGTTGTAGTGACTTATGTTAATGGTTTTTCCTCAAATAATTAATCATTTTTCAACATTATAAACATTAGCATATAATGACACATGTAGCAATGACGGACTCCAATATAAAGGTAAAATCTTCATTTTACCTCTTTTCCCATTTTTAAATGATTCATGTACGTATGAGGATCATGAATCTTTAAATTATCAGATGACATTTTCTTACACATTAGCTTTATGTTTTTTGTTAAAATAGGCATATTTAGTATGTACAAAAGCATAGGTTAGTGCTTTTGTTAGTGTGTGATTTTCATCCCCAATAGATGGTTTGTTATACTCTGTAGATATACCTCTAAAAGAAGTCTTCAATAATTACAAAACCTAGGAGGTTATTGGTTCATACTTTGAATATAATTGATAATTTTACTTGGCAATGAGGACACAACTATTGCATCACAGTTTCCATTCTGAAAATTAATTTACAAAACCAAGATGATACAGGACAAGTCATAATATTAAAAGTAAATTTTTGTTTAAATCATGTATCAAAACTAGTCTGAACAGTATTCTGAAGAATAAATTGTATCCAATCCAGTCTAGCAATTAAATATCCTAAAGCCCTCTTACTGTCTGCATAGTATCAGATACTTTCAAAAATTAGGTTAAAAGTTTTAATTCTCAGGGGAAGGTGCTGTATGCTTATTTATAAATTGAATGGACTATAGGTACAAAGCTATTTGAAGAAACTTTCTATTGAATCCCACTGGAGACTTTCAGAAACTATTACACAGCTTAAAACAGGAGAATAATTTGTTTCATTTAGAGGCAGAGAATTAAAAGCAAAAGTTGTTCTAGCAATATTAATATTGTATTATTACCCTAGTGTTAATTAGATGTTACTGTTATGTTAGATGGCTGAAGGAAAATGTAGAAAATCAAAGCATAAACGCAGTGATAACATCTTCCTATAGCCAAGGTCACTCTGACAGTAGAACTGCTATTTCATGGATCAGGACAGCTTAGAAGACCTGTGCAAGATAATTTCTAAAACCTCTGCAGGAAGAGGAAGATACAGTACTGATGATTTTGTAAAGTAGCCCTCTTTTCCATTTCCCCCCCACACACTACCCCTTGTCTGTCTGTCCTTCTGAAGCAATCTGTATTTTCTCTGCAGATTCTGGAGTGGTGACAGGGGTTGTTGTAACAGGTCCTGCCTTCTTTGGCTGACTCATCGTGCTTTTGTCTATTAAATCTTTTGTATGTTTAAGATACGTTTCACTTTGCCTTGGCCAGTGATAATTTCAGAGAATTAATTTTGATTTGACAGCAATATGTTAATGGTCTCTGTTAGGAAGCTCTGTGATTAGCTAGTGAAGTAAAGCCCTGTTAAAATATGGTTTAATACTAAAGGCCCTAATAATAAATGCATTATTTCTCATTTTTTGGAAAATTACTTGAGAAATGGAATGTTAGCATTTTTATCTAGGTATATCACTCCATCTTACCTTTCCACCTTTGGCCTTTCAGGGAAAATATTTGATTTAGATACTTAAATAATCATGTATTTTGAGCTAGATTACTTCACTGACTGGCTCCGATATTTACAGAAATGAAGATGTGAGTTGGAACAAGTTTATGTTATTATAACATGGAAGGGGTACTCTGATAAATAGGATTTCTGTCTCTTAATTTTAACATTTTAGGTTTATCTTGGATAAATCATGAAACCTGTGCTTGATCCATTCCCTGTAAGTTCTCTTGTACTATCTAGAATATTTTTACCCAGTAGTTGTTACTGTTATCTTGGATCTTGCTGCAGTAATTTAATTCCATATGAAAACAAGTTTGAAATTATCACTTGCGGCTATCAAAATAGCCTAAATATCTTCTGCTTCAAGGGGTAACTAAAGAAATAATATAGGATTATTTGTTTTAAAATGAACTATCTTAGGTTTTAAAAAACAAAATATTGTGACTTGTGCAGTTTGTTTTTTGTTTATTACTATCTTAGCTGCTTTCAGTACTTACAGCTCTTCTCTGTTGAGTTATTGTGGACCATTTGCTTAACTCCTGAAAGGCAAAAAAAAACCCAAACAAGCCAAATATGTCTATACAAGTCAAGTTATTGTGGACCATTTGCTTAACTCCTGAAAGGCAAAAAAAAAAAACAAACAAGCCAAATATGTCTGTACAAGTCAATTCTGGTTTATTTTAGTTTTGAGTCTGTTATGTGCAGTTAGGAACAGTGAATTGTGTGGGAATTTTTTCAGGAGGCTTTATTTTGTCTGCCACACTTGGTCAAATGCTTGACGCTTGTGGGGAAGGGTACTACTAGAGATATGTGCAGCTTAAAACCTAGTCCAAAAAGGGTTGGATGCCAGGCCAAGGGCCTTCAATTTGACTCTTTACATGGTGTAATGTCAGGGTACAGAGCTGTGTCATTAGGATAAATGCCTGTAGCTACTTGCATTTGTTAAAAGCTGGGTTTCTGCATTTCCTAGTGAAAATAATCTATTGGTACCTAGATTTAGTAAATTGCAGTAACAAGTACCATGAATTTAAGTGTATGAAATGCTGTATGTTAGTGTGTGGTGTGACTTTAGAGGTGCAAGCAGGAGCTTTGAGGATTTTATATTTGTTTTTAAGTCTTCCCACATGCAAATGTTCTTGTCCTTTAACGAGGGTGTCCATGCATGCGTCACTTGCACAAAAATTTATGTTTAATTTGTTAAAACTGGTGGCTCCTTGTATAGAACAGAGGATGTCTTTTCTCCAGTGAAGTTTCATCATCTCAAGAAAATTAAATTCTTCTATTTTCTTGTTTTGGAAGAACAACAGTGTTTATATTTCACAATGTGAAACACTGGTTATGTGGTGCACTGGATAGCCACATAGTAATAATTATTAGACAAACTTTCACAGTACAATTAACTTCTGCACGTCTTTAGTCTAAATAAGAAATATTTCCATTATGATTTCATATGAATATTTTTTCCTATTGAACTACCTGTAGGTGTGATAAAAACTAATCTGCAGTATGTTTTCCTGTTTCAAAATGTTTATATGTTGCTTATTTTACATATCTCAGGAAGAGGAGGTTTGGCATGATTTCAAGATGTGTAAAACTGTTTCAAAGTGTTTATATGTTGCTTATTTTACATATCTCAGGAAGAGATTTGGCATGATTTCAAGATGTGTAAAAAAAAAAGTTATACTAAACAAAAGGCCACTTTCAATGATATCTCTGTAGCAGTTGAAAAAGGTTGTTTAAGGCCACTTTCAATGATATCTCTGTAGCAATGATATCTCTGAAGCACTTCTGTAGGGATGTTTATAAGCACTTTTGTACATTGGGAGTATGTCAATTAATACGATATCTGTGTCTTCAAAATGGTTTGTAATTAAGTTTAGTTTTGTTCTTGACTTAAAAATTAGTTCAGTGTTGCAAAACAAAATCTGGTTTACAGGTATATTTTTTTCTGAGATACTGATTTTTTTTCATTCAAAACCAGCAATTATTGCTGCTTACAAATGAAAAGGCTCATTCAAAATGCTTTATTTCCTGAATTAAATAATATTGACAAGGTTGTCCTTCAGAGGGTTGTAATACAATATTTAATGATTGACTCTAGTTTTCTTTAATAACCTCTGAAAAGATAATTATCTTATGTATAACCATTGGCTGATACACTTAGCAGCCCATCTCTGATTCATTCTTTGCAATTACTCACACTTTGTAGCCTAGAGATGTAAAGAACTCCATGCTTTTCTTGACAAGTATTGTTAATGGTTAAAGGTACCCTAAATTTTCCCGTTCTATATTGCCAATGCCCTTGAATCTAGACAGGAATGACATCTTCTGGGTTGTGTGAGCATTCAGTCTCAAATAACCAGTTGGTGGTTTGGTACTTGAGCATTGCCCTGGCTGTCCAAGTCAATAACAAGTAGTTGGATATTGTACATGGGTACTGAATTGTTATAATTGGAAAGTTATTTAAATGCCACATAAACCAATTAAGATACAAGTAGTTTCCAGTTGCAAGAAAGAATTTTAGATCACATTTTATAATATGTGATAATTAAATCTTCACGGTGTTTGAAGTATGAGCTATTTCAGCTTGAACTCCAACATGATCAGTTTTATCTACTAATGATAGACTGATGATCCAATTTACAATGTAATAGAATATTGAACTTAGTTTTAGTGAACAGAATTTGGCTTAGTTTTTGTGATTAATGGAAATAATAGAGGATCAAGAACTCTCAAAGCTATATTGTGATGTATGTGCAGTGTAGTTATAAAATAAAGAACAAAAGCAAAATCAAAGGTAACCTATGGTAAGTAAAATAAAACCATTAGAAGCTGAAGGCACCACAGTTTAAATTTTGATAAAAGAGCAGCATACTGTTTATTTTAGATTAGCAGTGTTTATATGCTTTTAGTTCTAGTATCTTCATGTGGATTGCAGTAAGTTACCATCTTTGGCTTTATCTTGTGCAGTGGGTTTGGTTTAAAATGTTTTGGAATATTTTTTTTAATGTGAATTTTGCTTATTGCAAGATATTAAAAAAAACCATCCAGCAGTCGATTTGAGTGGGGTAACATACACTGAACTATATGGTATCTTACTATTTGGTGAGAAAACTTTTTTTAAAATATTTTTTAATTATCTTTGTCAGATATAACAAATTAAAATGAATTATCAATATATAATAAAAATTGCCATAAAAATCAAAATATAATGTTTATGAGGTCTTTCTAGATGACTTAAATTTTTTGCTTTATACCATTTTAAAAATTTACAAGCATTAGTAATAATTTTATTTTGCATGCTTTGCTATCTTACTATGCTTTGTTGCAAATTAGATTTTTGAAGTGTAATAAAAATGTATTTTAACTCACCATGTTTCTATCATATTGCAGGCATCATCTCCTGTGTAGAAATTTTTAATTTATACTACTGTTGAATTTGAGATAGTTGAAATTGTCTAAATGCTTTTCAACTTTATGAAAATCCCATATATTCACCTTTTGATCAAGTCAATATTTAAAAATCCTTTAAAATTTTCTACTAGTAAGCTAAATTGAATGTAAGTTGCCACACTTGAAGTTAGATAATTTTCAGGTGTCTGAGTTGGATGTCTTTGAAACTTCAGACAAGAAAGTCAAATAGTCTTCTGCTTATCATGTCATTTAAGCAGCACCCTCCAATCAAAAACTAACTAAATAAGAGGCTCTTCACAGCATCCAACAAGGAGGATGGCTTCCAGGGTTACTGTAATGTGAATTGGAGACAGTTTCTTATCTTCTTAATAGTATATAAATAGCCACTAACTATCACTAGAAACCAAATTAAAAAATAATACAAAAAAAAAAAAAAAAAAAGACAACGAGAAATACCCCAGAACATAAAAACCAACAAATGGTTTCTGAATCCTTACATTATGCAACAATGTTTTTATGTGTTTGTACTTAAAGGTTATTTGTTTCCTAAACCCTGTTGCCCTGTGTAGTGGTATCCTAAGTTTAGGGTGGAGTTCTAGCTTCAAATGTTAAATTTTTGTAGATATCTTTTAATCTTCGTTGTGAATTTAATAGGAATTAAGTATTTTACATATACTTTGAAAGACAGTTTCTGTATTGTTGGTGCAGCAGGGGAGGACTGTGTCATCGAGCCCTGAGTTACACAAGGATTTCCTTAGGAAGTTTTAGAGTTCTTACTCTTAGCTCCCTGACAATTTGTATCTCAGACTGGATTTGGAGCTAGGCAGCAACTCTATAGTGGGCAGCTTCTCTATTTACTTTATAGTTGCACCTGCCTCAGTTAGACTTGGGTTTATTCTCTGACTTTGTTCTGCACTGTGCATACTTGCATAAACTTTCTCTGAAATGTATTACTTGAGTGTAGTCTTGTTCTGTGTCAAAGCAGGAGATGAAAGCTTTGTGGTCTAACGATGAATAGAGGTATTAAATATTGCAAAGTTGTCTCTTGTGTAAGCATGTGATAGCTACATTACAGATGCACATTGGTTCTTGATTTTGTTATTGGAATACTTTTTAAAACTGAAATATAATCCCTTCTTATTGTGAAAAGCAACTCTTATTTGACTAACGTGTTGTAGTAGAACAAAATAGCAACTTTTGTTTTAGTTTCAGGCTGCAACTGAATGTCTCATTTGCCAGTGTTTAGAATGTATTTTTGTGGGGGAGAATAAGGGTGTCAGTGTCTGCTTTCTCCCAGATTTTCAATATGTAGTCTAGTGATAAAAAAATGTAAAAATATATAATCACTAGTATTTCCAAGTCAATACAGAAAACTGCCATGCAGTGTAACAGTAAAAAGAAAATTGCTATGAATATATCTTTAAAAACACACATTTCTGCAGTACTATTATAAATCTAGTTCTGCATTGTGCCGTATTTTAATTAGGATCCCTTTTTATATGGGGTGGTAAAATAAAACTGCCTTTTAAAAAAATCATTGCCAAGTCATAGGCTTTTTTTTCAAAGGTGGATTGCAAATAAGCATGCTGGTAATGCATCTTGGATTCTGGAAGAATAGGTTAGTTTTGTTGTTTTTCATGTAACGTTTTGCTTTCAAAACACAGCAGGTGTTTGAAGACTCCCTTCTACTGTACAAGTTTCTGCTTTTGACTAAAGATAACTAAATTGTCTAATTTAGTTTTAGTTATTTGTACAATACAGATGATTTAATTTTGTAATGAAAGTTAATTGTCTAAGACAATTTAGTTTAAAAGGTTTACTGTACTGCCTTTCCAAGAGCATATGAAATTGCATGCATACGTGTGTGTTTATATATATAAAAGTAGGAATTTCTCTGCAAGATTTTGAGTGTTTTTACACTTGCATTGTTGGAATTTTCATTGGCTATCCACAAAGTGAAGCATTTTCTATTCAGTTACATTTTGGTTGTGGAGAAATTAAGTGCTGCAAATAAATTTACAGTAGTTTTTTTTTCCTATTCACGAGTGTAAGAACTGTCAGACTAAGTAATTTGTAATGTATGTGGACCTTGTTTTATATAAATTGTCTTCTGTTTCAGTTTTTTTAGTTGAGAAACAGGAAATAGTGCACAACTCTTCTTTACTACTGAAGTACAAACCAAACATAGGAAAAAAGGGAGCATGATTAGAAAATGCTTGAAATACACTTGTTTCTTGTACTTCTTGAACTGTGCTTCCTTTTAAAAAATTAGGTGAATGCACTTGAACTGCATGACTGTGAATATTTGCATTCTATTATTTACTTAATTTCAGTTAATCAATCTCACTCTCAGGAACAGTGCTTTGGATGTGAAATCATTTATGCAATGTTGGTGTTAAGGAATGCAAATAAAATATGACTTAAGGAATACCAAAATATAGACTGTCAGTTGTGTTTTGATAGGTTACTTAAGCTAGGAATATGATTTTGAGACTGATCATCACAGTTCTAACCAAATAGCAGTTACACACAGCATCATGCTACTTTCATGTAATTCTTGATCAGATTCTTCCTTTTGTTCTTCATGTTCAGTTTGTCCTTAAGGAATGAACAGTGCATGTTCACGTCCCCTGTCTGATGTTAATTTTTCTAGGTGGACTAGATTCTTAGAGTGAATTTTAGAATTGAATAAAGTGGCCCACATTGTTTAAATCCTCAGTACAGATATTGATCCTTCCTAGAGGCAGGACTTCTTTAAGCATGCACCTGTGAAGGTGGACTAACATTTAGGATGGATTGCTGTTGGTTTTTTTCATGTTTTTTTTTAAAGTTTAAAAACCTGTTGATCCCACTTACACTGAGATACCATATACTAGAGTACAAACAACCCTGAAGTCTTTCTTAAAATGAAAATTTAGGTAGGGAAATAATAAAAAGAACGATAGACTGCATATGTCTTCTACTCCTCAGATTTTTCTCTCAATTTTAGAAAAATATTTCCAAAGATGTGAGCAGTCATCTATTTCAAAGTGTCTGATGCCAGTTAAAAAGCAGAGATAGGTTCATTTCTGAAGACCATGCTTAGTATATAAAAATTGAATCAAATCACCTCTTTTAAATATTTTTTACATTTGCTGTGTGCTGTGATACATTATGATGTATTATTTCATAGTGTGAAAGTATATTATAAATACAACGTGCATAATCAAAAAAGCACATTTACTCCTTTGTATAACAGTGGGAAATATTAAAATATACCAAAATTAGTAGGTAATATAATAATTTTGATTATATGTATCTTTTTTCTATGTATCCTTTATAAGATAAAAGAAACAGATTAGTTTTGACTTTCTAATGGATAAAATTCATTCTAATAGAAAATAAGACCATCAGTCTCTTGTAAAATGATGGAATGGCTATATAACCTTACAACATGTAGAAGGAATTTATTTTCATAGCTATATGTAGAAGAGAGAAATTTCAGGGAAGAAGTTGAAAATAATTGTATTATTACCATAGATTATATAAATATATTATTTTTATGGCATTCTAGCTTGTTCATTGGAACAACAGATGTAATTTCTCTACAGAGATATTTTTCCTGTTGTCTGCTAGATTGTAGTTGGAATAAATAAACGAGTACCCAAATGTTTTAATTCCTCTTTGTCAAATGGAGTAGCTGTAGTACAGGGTGCTTATATGTTAAAATGTGTCTTTTGCATGCACTGAAAGATTTGCATTCCTTAATAATTTAATCTTAAATTTATATCCACATCAATGTTGAAGAAAATATGTGAGAAAAATGGTTCAGCCCCAGATAGTTAAAGCTGTTTTTCCTGACTGTCTTGTCAATAAGTTAATCCAAACTACTCTATTAAATTGGATTTTTGTTTTCTTAAAAGTAATTGTATTATATCTATAACGAGTAACCATTTCTGATATAGTACATCAATTTCATGCATTTAGTGAAATACTTGACACTGGATAGTGTGCCATAGACATCCATCAACTTCATCTGCATTTTAGAATGTATTTTGAATTTTCTAGAGAAGAAGTCTAGATATGAGCATTTTGGCATTAATCTAGACTACTACATATTTTACAGAAGAATTAAGATAATGGGTGAGAAAAATTATGGAACTTGTGATCTTTGCAATTTTTTTAAACTGAATATAGAGAAGGCGCTGGTAATGATACCGAGCTGTTACTATGTACCTTAAATGTATATATTATATATCCACTCATACCTAACCTAAATTACCACATATGTATCATCATACCTAAAATAAAAATGTGCATGTTATTTTCTATTTTGAGAACGTCTTTTTCATGTCAATACCTTTCTTGTCCAAGAGGTGCTCCTGGAAAAAATTTCCAGCCTTAGAATTTAATCCATTCCTGTAAATACAGCAATCTATATGTTTTCATTTTACCTACATGCTTTGCTAAATAATTAGTACAGTCACAGAATTTTATCTGTTTTCTTGATATAAAAATTATGATTTTTCTGAATATTTTCCTTGTCTCATGACTAGCTCAGTTTGTCTCGCTTTTAAAATACAGCAATCTATATGTTTTCATTTTACCTACATGCTTTGCTAAATAATTAGTACAGTCACAGAATTTTATCTGTTTTCTTGATATAAAAATTATGATTTTTATGAATATTTTCCTTTCTCATGACTAGCTCAGTTTGTTTAGCTTTTAGTTTTGTTTTTTTTTTTTTTTAACTTAATGGCTGGGCAGTTGCCATCTCTTGCAAAGTTTTGAAATTTGAAGAAGCATCTAATGAATTTACTGATTGTGTATTTGAAAAGATTTACAGAATCAAAATATATGCACAAATATATGTTTAAAATATTTGTCATCCACTTTTGAAAAATATTATTTGCTGCTTTTTAATCCTTAGACTATTTGGATTTGTTTAGACTCTAAAATGACTGCTTTCATTTGTAAGTCTTTCAATTGTAGTAACTTGTGATCCACTTTTGAAAAATATTATTTGCTGCTTTTTAATCCTTAGACTATTTGGATTTGTTTAGACTCTAAAATGCAGTCTGCTTTCATTTGTAAGTCTTTCATTTGTGGTAATGTAACAAGTACTGAGAAGAAAATTCGCATTGTAACACTATAGCTCTTAAAGTTTTCACCTTAAAGATTTGAATGTTCATGTAGTAATCAATAAGTATACAGTGTTCATGTAGTAATCAATAAGTATACAATGCTTTTCTTCATTAACCAAAAAACTTAATTTTGAAACAATAAAATTTCTGTATTTTGCTTTTCTGCAAAATTGTATTACAATTATTTTGAACAACCATTTTATTTTTTGTGCCTATCTATTAGAAATCTAAACTAAAATCCAAAGCATTTGAACCAAATCCAAGGTTCCAAAGCACATAGTTAAAGCTCTATGAGCTTTATAGTATAAATATTCCTTAGGGTGTGTGTAGTGTTTGTACATTTGTACATAAGAATCAAGATCACAGGTACAAATCTAAAAGTTGTTCTAATTTCTATTTCCTAGATTTGTCAAGGCTATATTGTAGGACTTATACTATTAAGGGACCATTTTCCATTGTGAAATTCAATTTTACCTTGAAGTCCTCCCATGGCATCTCTGTTTTAATTTTTCCTAATTTCCTTTGGTATAAATCTTCTATATCACTTTGATTTAGTGGATGAACAATTATTGAGATGAGAAAAATCAGATGCCTTTGGTGGCGTTTATCTAAATCAAGAATGCATTGGACGTTAAAGAAGAGTTCATTTATCTCTAGCAAGAATATTAAAAACAAAGGTGACATTCTTTTTTTCTAGCACCTGAACACAGCATTAGAGTTTTTCTGGTATTCATTAGTTTTCAAAAGGAGCTACAGAGCGTATTAGTCCATACAGTCCTAAAAACCTTAGCTCTTTTAGAAATGAGGGAACTAGTTCATATCAGACATGCTTGTTAAAAAAAGCCAGCATATGAGGTCTTGTAGTCATTACATAGGCAAAAAGAGCAGATACTTCAGTTTCAGAAATCTGCAGAGCAGTGACATGGCATTCCATTCAATTTTTTACCAGATATCACAGACTGGAAATGTGAGCTTTGGCTGATACTGCTGGGAAGGAGAGTGCGTCAGGCAGCTGTAATTCCCATCCTGTAAAGGTACTGATACTTAAAGTCTCTGTAGTCCAAATTGGTACACAAAAATACTAAGATGTTGAATTTGGACCTTAGATATCTTTTTCAAATTTCTGCCAACTATTCTTAGGTGTTCTGAGGATACATTTGCAGTTTTTTGCTCTTTAGGTAAGAGTAAGGAGAACCTCTTCCTTACTTTGGAGTTGTTTGCAGGTTGCTTCCTGAAACACTGTCTGTGGAATGCAGTTCTAGTGTTGTCATAGTGTTTCACTAGAAAAATAGGTTTCTGAAGTCAATGGCATCCAATTGTTTTAAACCAGGCCAAAATTTTTATGTGGACTTGCAAGTTTGGTTGCTCTAAAATCAAGTTTTGGTGCATTTTGAGTCTAATTGAATCTTAGAAAAACCGAAAAAAATGGTTTTAGTGTGATTCTTAAAAGTGTGGTGTTTTTGAAAAGTGTTTCAGTGCAGGGTGAGCTGCAGACAGTTGTTCCAGTGCATTCATTGACCATATCTTACCAGCATCAGGTTGTCTGCAGTACAAAATCTAAATTCATATGTGGAATAAGATTTTTTTTTTTGTGGTATGTCCTTAAGGAATCATAAAGCCTAGAGAGTAACTGACATTAACATGACTCCATGTACTGTAAAACCCATTCCGTTTTATATATTTTCAGGGAGTATGGAGTGGCACAGGAAGGAAATGCCATATCGCTGGAAAGTTGCTCTAATTCAGCACAGGATTCTTGTGAGAAATTACTTCTAATATTACATCATCCTATTCTGTTTTTCACAGTTTACAGTCTAATTTCTTCATTTTTTTTATGCCACTTTTGTTCATATCAGTAACCACATTAAAATACATTTAGCAGATTAAATAGGCTTTCATGAGTGTTAGTCAACATCTGATAGAGTGATAGTTTAGTACTATATATTTTACTATATTGCATTATATGAAGGCTTATGGGTTTGTTAATAAAATTATTTTTCCTTTTTAGTAAGACCTGCTATTTTATAATGCTGTGTTTCACTGGCTAACATGGAATTCAGCAATTAAAAATAAGTCTCAGCTGCTTCCACTCTAATGTATATTTCTGACAAAATATAGGCAGCACATTAGAAGGGGGAAAATTCAGTGCCCTCGCAAAAAAATTATCCAAGAAACAAATAAAAAAAAACAGGAACAAGAAAAGGAAAGAAAAAAAGGCAATTGGCTATTTACTTCAATTATATATAGATATGTATAAAATTATTATATTTAACGAGATTTTAAAATTGTTATTTTCTTTTGCTTGAGCTTGCTATCTTTCTCTAATCTTGACTGCTTTTCAAACACTGTAGCTTGAAGGAAAGTACTTTCCTTTTTTTCTCTATACTTTTTCCTTTTTTGACTCTATAATGTCAAAGATCCCAAATTTTTTTTTTAAATTTTATTTTTATGAGTATTGACAAAGTTCAGGACTGACACTAACAAAATTCATAGTTTTAGATATAATAGCAATCCTATTCTGTAAAGCTATCCAAAGTGTGAAAAAATTATTAAGATTAGATTTTCATCATATATTTAGAAAAAATATATATGTAACAAGAATATTATCTTTTAATTAGGAAACTGTTTTATACTGCTGGTTTTGTTGGGGTTTTTTTTAGGTAGTTAGCATTTGTAGAAGATTCATTAAATAAGAGGAGTAAGAAGAACTGGCCAGCTTTATAAACTTCTGTTGAACTCCCTGCCAAATCATAAATGCAATCTCAGATGGAAGATATCAGTGCATTTTTTTTCTCCTATCTGTAATCCCCAGAAATAGAGTAGTTTGTGTTTGGCAAGCATAAGCCTGTATTTTTTCTGCATTTTTAATGCATTTTGTAGAAAGTAATCCCATATACCCAGTTGGTTATATGGTATATACCAATATTGAGTTAGTTGTGTCTTCCTTTGCTTTGAAACTCATTCATTCCAGATTTTGTTCTATTAGTTAGTGATTTCCTCTTGTTAAAATTGTATGAGTCTACTATTTTGCTCCCTTTATCTGTTCTTCCTGAACTACATATGTACACAATTTTTTCACACTCATTTCAATTACTGAGTACGGCTCTGTAGTCATGATCAACTACAAGAAACTGTTGTCCATTTGTGACTTTGTCTTCATTATACCTCATTATTTGGTAGGTTGCCTGCCATCATCTCACTTTAATCTGTGTGACAGAGATTTGCTTCCTAATACTCTTGATTGGTATACATGATCTTACACACAGATTTGGTCAGGAGTGTATTTTTTGTTTCTCGCGATGATGCACGTATCTACTGTTCCTGTCTGTGATTCCTAGAACATCTTGTCTTGACTGTGGTTATCCTATAGATACTCGACTTAGAATTTGAATAAGTAATTTGAAAACTGATCCCAGCTTTCTTCACAGACCCTTCCTTCCTACTCATTTTTGGTTACCGTGGACAACATACCCTTTCTTTTCAAGACTGTAATTTGTCTGTCAAATTGCATAGCCAATCTATGACATTTCAGATTGCATGCATCTAAACATTGCTCTTTGTTTATAAAAATCTTCAAATGCGTGTTCTTTGCAGGTTACCAAAGTCTTATCTAGGTCCTTATCTTCCATTTCTTCAAAAAGCCACTTTCATAGTCATTTGTCTAAAAACTTTCTCTGATCACACCACTTGAATTTAATTGCTTTTTAACTCTCTATCTTGTCAAATGCAAAATGTTGTCCCTGCTCATCTGTTTTCTATACTTGAATTCCTTTTCCTAGAAGGAATTTTACCATGTTGAACTCACACCTTTTGTTATGATTATAATTTCCCCAAATCATGTGTGATCCCTTGCATGAAGAAAGCCTTCTTAGAAACATTTGAGCTTTTGTATTCCTTTCCAGTTCTTTTAATAGAATCTATCTTGATTGTCAAGTTATAAATGCCCAAGATTATAGCTGGACATATACTGTACCTTATGGATTACGAGTTAATACCATTTTCCCTTTCCTGATTTTTAAGGAGTAATTCCAAAAAACATAAGAACAAAAGGGGATTGAAATATCTGAATAGTTTCTGTCATTATGTATATGTGTTCACTTTTGCTTTAAACACTGATACTTTTCTCTTACTGCTTTAAACACTTTCTTCCATCTCTTTTTCTTCTAGAGCATAGGTCAACATGTTTCCATTAGTATCTGCTGCCACGATGTTCAGTGGTGAGGAAAGTAAGAGGGAAGAGGAAAGAATCTTGATATGAATATCAGCAGCTATTTATAAAATCAGCATTAAGCTAGAGCAAAGTTCTTACATTCACCAGTAAAATTGAAGGATGATATTATTGATACAAAAAGTACTTCTTTTACCATTTGCGGAATTTTTTCCTGTTACTCTAATTGTGTAGAAGATTTAATAAGGATTTCTTGATGTATGTAAATTAAATATTGTTATATTGTGCTTCTATAATAGAATGTTCAAGTGCACAGGAAGCACAAAATGTATTTTATTACTTTTCTAAGGTGCTGCTGATGACGTACAAGAAGTGTGTTACTCTTCTGAAAGCTATGCTTTGTGGACTTTGAATTTTGTGCATTAATAACTGCCATGTAATTAAATTATGAAAATACCTGTTCAGCACATAACATCAGATACTTAATCTTCTTCTCTATAATAGATGAAAATTCTCACATTCAAATGTTTTGCTTTTAATTTGTTTAACGTATTAGTCATAATAATGAAGGCATTTTCTACCTTTGTTAGTAAAATACTTCATGTTTAGTGCAGAAACAAATCTGTATCTGAATATCAGGTATGTACATATAGTTTCTGTTTTGTATTTTTGTACATTACAGTTCAGTTTGCAAGGTCATGATATGTAGAATAGTTTCTAGAAATGTAGAAATTTTGAGTTTTCATATTGCTGAAGTGTTTCAATATATAGTAACCTCTTTTTCCTTCTGCTGTGTGGCTTATAATAGTTATTTTATGCTGATTTAATGTCTTCCTTGAGAATACCTTCAAGGACATTTTTGATTAGATTGATCAGACTTAATGAATATGTATATGTATTGAACTAAATTGTAGGTTGCATTTAAAAATAAACTGTCCTGTGTGTGTGTATCACAATATAGTACACTGCAATGAAAGACTAGGGCTATCTATTCTAAATGTGAGATCAGGTAACTTTAGGTTAAGTCTGTTTAAAATTTATGTAAAAATAAACCCTGTAATTCAGAACTTTATGCATTCTGAAATGTAAAATTAAATTATTTTACTTACAAAGAGCTACTTTTTAAATTCCCTTTTTTCTTTTTCTTTTTTTTTTTCCATTAGAAGAAAGAGGTCTGGGCATGAGGGGACAGATGTTTTTTAATATGAGTTAAATTAAATGTGTCTGCTCTCTGAACTTGTTGCTAGTTGATAACTGTTAGCACTTTTGTTGAAATCAGAGGAAGGTACACATGGAAATGTCTTAGTAAAAACATTCTGACTTTAGAATATACTACTTTTAGATAATATCTTAGTATCTTAAGAACTTTTCTAACAGTCTATCTGGTATGACGCAGTGTGGGATGTTAATCATATGTGTTTAACTGACAATCATTGTGGTTTAACTGAAAGAGCTCTTCTTCCTTTCTAATGCCTTTGTTCATCCCACTTCAAAATATTTGAAGTGCTATGGGAGCACTATCCTGACAGGTGGCATTGTGAAATTGCTTCATCAGGTTTCAATAGAGGCTCTGTTTTTTGAAGTTGGCTTTCTACCTGTCATTCCTGAAAGCCAAGTATGACTTTAAAGACTCAATCATTTACAAAAAGAAAAATTTCTTGCTAAATTTATGCTCATACACAAGTTCTCAATTAATTATAAAAAGTACTTGTTTTTAAACTAATTATACTATGAACAATATTTCTTTGATAGGGTTTTCAATAAGGCTTAATTTTTTAATATTTATTTAGCAAGTCTCTTCAGGAGAACTAAGCTAGGATGGTTTCTCAGTTTGCTGTGACTTCAGGACTGACTGAAATATGAGACAACAAAAATTCTATTTATTAAATCACTTGCTAAAGATCCAGAACACAAAAATCATACTTGCTATGTGGACATTAAGATTTTACTCCACTGGGAAGTCTCACTGTGACTAGAGTTCAAGCAGGCATTAAAACTTAAAATGGACAATTAAGGTGTCAGTTGATCAAGAACGATTCCATAGTTTGTGAAATGCATTAATATATAAAAATTATAAAGATTTTCTATTGATAAATTCTCCTAGTACATTATTATTATTTAATTAGGTAAAACCTTATGTAATTACTTTTAATTATGGTATTTTAAGTGATTGCCATTTTTACAATTAG
Source organism: Passer montanus (assembly GCF_014805655.1). Lineage (NCBI taxonomy): Eukaryota > Metazoa > Chordata > Aves > Passeriformes > Passeridae > Passer > Passer montanus. The sequence goes on from NW_024365381.1 coordinate 3,100,396, forward strand.
TTAGCTTCATTTCTATTTCTGATTGGTACAAAATTGGTAAATTGATTTAGCTTATGTTGCACCCAAATATTAGTGAACTGAGATTTTTACAGTAACCATTAGTGAAGTAACAGAATAATTAATAATCTTTTTTATTTACTTGATCGTGGCATCCAATGCTGCATAACAAAAAATTAAAACAGTTATATGGAATTGTGTTTATTCTATAACAATCACATCCAAGTGCTTGTTTTGTCAGACTTTTAACAGAAATTAACATGTTTAAATTATGGAGTTTATAGGTTCTTTATTGTAGCTAAATTAAACAATGCATCAGGACCATAAAGAATGAACCAAGAAACATAGCAGGGAGTGTGTGAGAAGGCAAAAATAATCTGTAGATAAGAAAGTTAACTACAGGAAAATGCTTTTGAAGTAGTTGGCAACATGAGGTTTATTGTTTTCAGCAAATAAATCTAAAATAAACTGCCTGATGACAAAGGTAAACAATTGTTAATATAAACCAGATGAATGTTTTTATCATTATGTAACACTGGATGGGTGTATTTTGTATAGATGACAGAATCTGATAAGAAAGGGTTCATAAACTGTTAGATATAGAAAATAAAGAATCTACTAACTTTTAGTAAAGTATTGTATATTATCTCAAAGATTTGTTTTAACTAGGAATTCCACTAGGAATGGGTATTTCCATGCAAAATTTAATAAAATTCTGTTACTTGTAAAATGGAAATGTTGTTTTTGAGTGTACTTATATTGTTTTAATTTTCTTTTCTTTCTTTTTTGGTACTTTGGTAAATTAGTAGCTGTAAATAGAGTAGAATATTTTAAGTGTTGTTATAAGCAGTGCATTTATACAACTTTGTGCAGACTTTTTTTGTTATAACATTCAGATTTTCTTTCAAAAGCAGTGTACTTGATATAAGTATTGAAAAACTAATTCTTAGGTAGAAATAACTGTCATTTATGGATTTCATATGAGCGTATATTTACTGTAACTCTTTGAGATGCTTGCATTTACATTTACATTCTGTTTGTAGTCATTAAGCTGGATATTTAATACATTTAAAAACCTTTTTACAGATTTGCTTTTAGTTAACTTCAAGCAGTTACAGCATATTATGTTTTCTGTGGTCATATTTGTGTGAGTGATATTTGCCTGTCTGCTAATCATAACATCAACTTTTTAAAATTCTCATTGTTTCAATGACAATTGTATCCTATTTTGTTTTCTTGATGTATTAAAGTTATTTATATTTTAGAATACACTCACATAGGTAGAACTTCCTTCAAACTCAGGGTAGCTTAAAAAGTTCTTGCTAGCCAAATGAAAAGAGAGAATCTCTCTGACCTGTGTAAGTGGAATGGCACTCAGGTTCTCTGCATTCATACTTTACATTCTCTGTCATCTGTTACAGAGATATATCTTGATTCCTCAATTCTATCTTCTTGTGTAATGACTTAGAAGACATAATGTCTGTCCTGATCAATTTTGCAATGACCTTGTTCTGATTAATGAAATCTGATGTTCGGAATAATTATCCCTTAAATTACACTTCATGTGTTGAGTTATGTTTTCAACACAAGGTCTGACAATGTGTAAAATAAAAATTGTATTTCAATAATGGCTTACTCAGTCTGGATAATGATTTCTGCTTTCTCTAAGGAAGAAAGCTCAGTATTCAGGAAGGACCATGCCATGTGTTGAACTTGAATATCTGTATTTATTGCATATGTTGCAGTACAGGTGAATACATAAACAGATTGTGTTCTGCTGAAATCTCTGATTAAATTCCTCAGCATCAGTATAAGTTTTTGAAGATTTTTCCCTTCAGAAATATGCCAATTGCAAGTCCAATTGTGAGAAAGTGAAGTATACAAAGTATGCTTTGAAAGTATACAAAGGTAACTGAAGCTCTACTACTTAGTAATGAGCACTTGCAAAAGATCCACCTTTAATGCATTTTTCAACCTTTCTCCATGAAACTTCCTGTATTAAAGAGAGGTTGAATCAGTCTGTTTCCTCTGCCTTCATGATTTTGAAGATATTTGACGTTTAGCACAAGTCATTTCCAGATTTTGAGAGGTGTAAGCTTACCTTAGTCCTTGTGTTAGAAGTCAGCCTATAGCTTTAATTGTGTTTTCTGAATCTTCTCCAGTTGTAATGCTTAATTTGGAGACAAAGCGAGGGACCACAGTTGAAGACAGTTTCCACATATAAACACACATTTGTGTCATCATATGTCATCTCACACCCTTTTCTGGTTTAAATTCCTTTCTTAGAAATTCTTAACATTTGATTTTCTCTTTGGCTGTTAAAACTGAGTCAACTTTTTCTTATATCATAGTCCAGAATTTCACACTTGAAGGGGTGAAATAATGGACAGTTCTGAGTCCATTGTTTTTCTGTGTGAAATTAGAATTGCTTTCTCTCCTTTGTACATCACATTTGTGTACATGAAATGATATTTGCTATTCTTTTATACAGTCACTTCATTCTGAGACCCTTCTGTGGTTCTTCACTATGACATATGTCTTCATTGCTTAACAACCATCCTCAAATTGACTGAATCTTCAGCACTGATGTCTGCTCCCATTTTCCAGATTTTTGACTACATATGCTTATAACACTCTGCATGGTCTCTCTCTGTTGTGAGAATGGTTAGTTTAGCTTTCCCCCCCTCTTTATTTCATTAATTCTTCCATGCAAGAGCTTTTCTTCTTATTCTGTAGCAGTTATGTTTCCAAATAAGCTTTTGGAAAGGACATTTTTGAAAACTATTTTGAAAGGAGATAGGTAATTACCATGACATCACTGAATCTTCAAATTTTAGAACATGTAGGAAATAATTTGGAACATATATAGTCAGAACTGTATGACATATTCTTCATATATCTACATTGTGGAGCAGCTTTGTCTTCTAATATGTGTTACTTCTGTGTACTATGAAAGTCTGTAGTCAGAAATGGTTCATGTTTTAGTATATCTGGCATGATTCTTACCTTGTTACCACTGCAGTGCAGATTGCATTCAAATCTGACAAAATTCCCTCAAAGTTTTTATAGAGTAATCTTGCAGTCTTTCCTAGAATCACTTTAATAGGTATTGTATTTCTTTTTATGATTTCATCTTTCCTGGTAATAATTCTACAAAAGCTGCTTGAGACAATCTAAAAAATATAATTTCAAAGTAAACTTCCCTTAAAAAAATTAATTCTAAAATCTAAATACTGGAAGAAAGTAAGAAACACTTCTATATTACATCATAAAACCTGTAAAATTAAAGATTTCTTTTGTGCCTAAGGGTAAATACTGTATTTATAGTATCTAGTGTAGCTAATATAATAACCTTTAAAAATATTTTTTCCAGCAAGACAATTATTGTTATTTTACTGTTTGCATATAATTTTTACTGATTTTTTCCCCTTTTTTTAAAGCCATGTGAATTATTTACTAATTCTAATACTTATTATAATGCTAATTAGAAAACTTGTTTGGTTTCTAGTCCTGATGATTTTTATACCTTTTTATTTTGATATTGTAGCTGTAGCTTGTTGAAATTTGTTTCTGGACTCTTCTAAGTATTTTGGCTTTTTACTTTTTGTAGTATTGTGTCTGTATGACAAATTTGTCAAAATAAAACTTTGCATTTGGGCAATAGCATATAGTTTAGACTATTCTACTTTGTCTAATATCTGCTATGCCAGTGTTTCTTTATACTATCCACATTTGAAAAATATTTTATTGACACTGACAACGGGGTTTGTTATCAAAAAAGTTACAATTTATTTATAATCTGTTGCCTTAAAAGTAACTTAGATTCAAGGATTCACCTTGCACTTCTCTAAAATGAGTTTTATCTATGTCATCTGATTAAATGCCTTTGTATTGATATAGAAGTCCTTCTTCACAGCAATAACCTAAAAACCAGGAGATGTCAAAACATTAAAAATTATTGCTGGATGACTTTCAACATTATATTTGCACAGCTAAAAAAGGAAGATTGATAGCCTGAGTTCCTAGTAATAATCAGTTTCACTTTCACAAATCATATTTGTATAGATGCTATGAGAAAAACCTTTGCCCTGTAGAGGAGGGAGAGGTTTTATCAGAATATGGAAAGAAAGACTGCTGCAGTACACTGAATTTCCTTTAGAAAAAGTGGGGATGATGGCACAGAAACTAAATCCATGCAAGAACAAAATTAAATACAGTAAGTTAAGAAAACTCTGAACCCAATTTATAGAGTAATTCAGTTTGGGAGGGGTGTCAGAAGATCTCTGTTCCAAATTCTTTCTTCAGGCAGGGTCAGCTGTGCAGGCAGACAGTATTGCTGGTGGCTTTATCTTACTGTGCAGCTTTTCTGCAACATTTTCTAGTGCAAGCAAGTTCTCCTGAGGAAAAGGTTTTTCCTTAAGTTGAATTAGAACCTCTTGTTTCAATGATGTCCTCCCACCATAAATCACTGGAAAGAGCTTAAGTTAATCTTTTTTATAACTTTATTGTTGTTAAGGACCTGTTTTGCAGTCCTTCTGAAGGAAGGATTGCCTGTTCTCCAATCTTGAAGAAAGAGGCCAAGTTGCCTCAACTTTCCGTCTTAAGGGCAGGTACTTCATACCCTTAACTGCCTTGGTGACACCCCAATGAACTTCCTTTAGTTTATTGACATTTTTGTGGTACTGGGAGACCCAAACCTGGACTGAGTACTCTAAAAACAGCTGCCAATTAAGGAGGGAAAATTATTTTTATAACTCTGCTCCAGACCTTTCCCATTGTCAGTGTGGTTGAACTGAAGCACAAAGAGCATTGATTAAGCCAAAAATAGGGAATATTGAAATAATTTTTTTCATAAATGTAAATCTGTTGTTTTCAATAGTTTAAAAATTACAGAATCAGATGTCTACCTAAGATTCATTTCTGTCAATGTCTATGAAGGTAGGGGCATCACAAATTGTTGGAAGGAAAATTCTAAATGTAAAACAAAAGAGAATACAGGGAAATTTGTAGATAAATCTTTAACTATGTGCCTTGAATTTTTTTCTTCTGCATCCTGTCAGTTCAAATGAGTTCTTAGATTTGCAAACTTGGTACTTGTTTATTGCCATATCAGGCTGTGCTGGTGAATTAGGATGACCCTGTTGTCCTGGATGTAAAAGCTGATGAACTCTGAGTCATGTTCATAATAGATGTGACTGTATGTTCTTTTTTTCCCTTTTTTCTTTTTTTTTTTAGGGTGTATGCATTGAAGAAATAGGCCTAAAAATGCACCTACTTTAATGCTAGCATTACTACTTCATCTCAAAGTAGCTGCTATGACTTATTTTTCTAGTACTTCATCCAAGTGTCAGTTTGTAGGTTTGTTTGGATCTTGTTCTTCCTGTGTATGTGCAATTCTCTGTGGTATCTGTGTGCAAAAACCTTTAATGCTTTTACTTATTATTATCTACAAATATTTGACTTTTGGTTATTACTGTTCTGTAGAAGAAGCAGACCATCTCTTTTCATGCTTTTACAGCACATAGAATGGTGGTTTTTCTTCTAAACCAAGGTCCTGCTTCTGAAAAGAAGTAGTAATTAATCAGAATTCATGACTTGAAGTGGTGTAAGAAAATGTGTTTCGTGGTAGGGGCAGCATGTTAATGTATTAGAGGAAACCCAGTATTTACTATAGAAATACCCTAGGAGTCATGATTGTATGAATCAGGAAAATTATAATTGTTTTCTGTGAGGGGATGAGGTATCTACAGTTTTCATTTAGGAAGAAATTTCAGTTTTATTTTCCATTATTTTGATGCTTAACAAAAGTATTTGATTTTTTAACTGTAATTTTTAGGTTTTTTTCTGCTCCACAACTTGCTTAAAAAAATTATTGCATCTGCTAGTATTTTTCCAGATACAGCAGATGATCACTATTTTTTTCATGTCAACAAAAAAAATGCCTATTTCATTTATTATATCCAAAGAATGTGTTCAGCCTTTAAAAGGATCAAATACCAATAGGGAGAAAAAATATTGCAATCCTAAGAAAGGAATGAAAAGTAATAATGATAATTGTGATAGTTGAAAAGCCATTTTGGAAGGAAAGGAAAGCTTTTCTGTGCCTTCAAATTCATTATTAAATAGGATTCTTTTTTTTTTTTTTTTTCATAGCATGGCTGTCAGAAGTCTTCATTTTCACACCAGATGGCATTCCAAGAGTGGGAAAGGAAACCTATGATCCCAGGAACTAACATGCAAGGGCAGCACGGGGGGAGGGAAGGAATCCATTATGGAGATCTTGTGGATAATTTATTATGGAATTGAATGCCTATTTAAATACCTAAAGAAAACAAAAACACTTATTATATCAGGGGTAATGTAAGGAGTTGCCATTTTTCTTTTGGAATAATAGTGGTGATCCCTTGTGAACGTTCCCAAGAAAAGAGTTAAAATAGTCAAGGCCACTGAACTATAACTGAGGCTGTACATGTCTAAAGGCACAACCTGAATATGTGTGAACCTCCATAGAAGGTGATATAACCACCAAGATGACCCCGAGGATCTCAGCATCATAATTAACTGCTGAGATAATCCCCTTTCCAGTTATAAAAAAGAAAGGGGGGGATGGGGAGAAAAAGTTTGTATCTTGGGCTGTGTCTGCAAATTTGAGCATGCCCAAGTGTGTCCTTGGGCACTGAACTGTGTGGCTCTGCTACTGGAACTTGTGGTCCTTCCTGTGGCAGAGCGTTCTGTTCCTTTGCCAGCCACCCCTGAACAATTTATGGCGTGGCCCAGCTGTCAGGACAGTACAAGGATTTTTTCCAGTAGCCAATTTGAAAAATCCTCTCCTTCCTGGCTGAGGTCCCCAGCACAAGAAGGACATAAATTTGTTGAAGAAAGTCCAGAGAAGGGCTGCAAAGATGATCAGAGGCTGGAGTACTTCTCCTCTGAGGAAACGCTGAGGGAGTTGGGGTTGTTTTGCCTGGAGAAGAGAAGGCTCAGGGTTACCCTCTTGTGCCCTTCCAGCACCTAAATGGGGCTACAAGAAAGCGGCAGAGGGACTTTTTACAAGAGCATGTAGTGACAGGACAAGGGGGAAAGTTTTCAAACTGTGAGAACACGAAAGGTTTAGGCTTGATAGTAAAAAAATTCTTTTCTGTGGAGGTGGTGAGGCACTGGCACAGGTTGCCCAGAGAAGTGGTGGATGCTCCATTCATGGAAGTGTTCAAGGCCCAGTTGGATAGGGCATCGTGGAAAGTGTCCTTGCTCATGACAGGGCGTTTGGAAGTAGATGATCTTTAAATTCCTTTCCAAGCCAACCCTTTCTGTGATTCTTTATCATCTTGCTTTTTTAAATGAGAACAACCATCTAAATTAACTGAGAATGATGGTCCTTGCCTGCTGATCTTGATGACCAAGAATTGTCATAGTTGAGGCTATGAGCTTCATATTTATAAATTTTATCTACTAGAGATTTTTTATCTCTGTTTATCAGTTCTGAAGAAGGAATAGTTCAGGTGCATATATGTAGTTAAATATATGCTTATTCTGTTAGCAGACTTGTGGTGGTTCATATGCTAGAAAAAAATCCTCTACTTATGTAGCTGTTCCAATAGCTAACAGAACATTTTTGGGCTTCCTTTTTTGGAGGAACATGTGAGATAATATGCTGAATGAGTCCATAATAGGTTTTGGAACTTGATTTTTCCACATCTCATGAACATTTCTATTTTGGTTTGAGTATTACTGTTGTTAGCAGTCTTGAAACTTGCTGCAGATGATGTGGTACGCTGAGCTTTCAAGAAATTGGTAGTTGGTCTGAAAGTTGGTAGTTAGTATAAAAATTCTTGCTGATCTGATTTCTGTATACATTATGCTTGTTTGTTTTAGTGTAATCCAAGTAATAATGTTTACCAGAGCCCATCAAAAACATAAGGAATATGTTTGTAAATTTGTTATACATCATTAATGGTTTTTTTTCCAGTGAAAATATTCTATATTTGTTTATTGCTTTGTGCTTATTTTGGTTAAAACAACTTTTCCATAGCTAATCTGACCTGTTTTTTCTACCATTTGTGTGTCTTTGTAGTGTTTCTTTTTGTGGTTGGTACCATTGGATTATCAGAAATAGAGCCAGTTTACTAGAATTCCTTTCAGCATTTGCTTTGTAGAATTTTTATTGTCGCATTTTCAGAGGTTGTTGCAATATTAACTTGCATACTTAAAGTCTAATTTTTGTCTCTTTAGTTTCCCCCGCCATGAGAATCTTATTGTTATTGTTTATTAAAATTGTCCCTACAGACATTAGGCTCTCACCTGGCATCCAGAGAGACTTAAATAATAATTTATCTTCTTCACTGCTACATAGGATCCTTTTCAAAGTTTATGCCTCAAGTAACATTTTTGATTTTCAGTGGATTTTGAAAACTTGCTAAAGCATTTTTGAGAAAAATAAAAATTTTACTTAGAATAACTTTTGTAATTTATGCCTTTCAGAAATGTCCATTCAAGGAAGCTGAATCTATTTTCATGTACACCCAGACTTGAGAATTGATAGCACTACGTCTTCTGTTGTTATTGCTGTTTCTCTAAAGATAAAAAGAATGAGACACACTGCTTTCAGTTTTCCAGTGATCTGTTGTTGAAAATGATCTGGAGCAAGTCCTTTGTCAGAACAAATAGTGGATACCCTGGCATCAGGTGTGTTTTCTGTATTTGTAACACCTGGAAAGCCAGCTGAGATGATGCAGGATGTCTTCAGTCTGCTTGTCCTTTAAGGGGAACCTCAAATCACTCACTACACCACTTGTGACAGCTTCTGAATTTTCCAGTACATGTCATACTGTTATGGTGACTGTAATCTCCACACTGAATTCCAGACCTCATCTTTACTGGAGAGATAACAATCTTGGTAACATTAAGCTTTTTTCTCACAGTAAAATCTATGTGCTTCAGTTTTCCCAATGACTTAACAAGTCATTCATCAGATTCTGATGCTGAAGAACCATTAGAGCATGTAATCTTCTAAACACAAGCCCTCCAATACTAAAAATAATATAGGTGTAATTTAAAGCTCTACTATTTATATCTCACTACTAATAGGAGTTGTGTTGGGACATTCAGTAATTTCTGCCTAGGTAAAATAGATTTTCCATTGGAAAAAGACAGGTTCATTTTGATGACATTATGACTTTGGAAGTGTAAATCACTAGCATGTGGTCAGGGCAGAAGAGATTTGTCAAGACTGAAGAAGAAAGCTGCCACATTATTCCTCAGTTCTATGAAAATGTTAAATGATACTTTGTTCATAATTGAATTGGTTTCCTCATGCATACCTAATCCTTGCTTTGTTTTGAATACTTTGTTTCTCCATGTATGAACCTTTCACAAGGTTCTGTAAAATGCAATATATGTATCTTGGTTAGTGTTATACTGTCTCTTTTTCTTCGGTAGAAATTCCTCTGATTTTTTAAAAATATTCTCTTTTACCTGTTTTTGAGCAGTGGAGTGTGGAGAATTGTTTAGGAGTTTTAGAACCTTTGCTAAATTAATCTTTATACTCCAAATGACACTGTTCTAGTCTAGTCTAAACCTGTAATAGGTGAACAGGAAGGGACATACCACCCAATGAGTCTGTATGCTGTGGTTAGATGCATTTTGTAAGTTAAAGCATTATTATTCTAAGAAAACATTCTCTTCCCTAAATGCTTTCTCCTGCCAGTATTCACTTTTTAGTGTGGAAAGCTATATAGCTTGCTGCTAATTAAAGTGTGTTGTGTAATAAGAACACTGAATGAGAAACTAGATGAAAGATACTTAAATTATATAATCTGTTTTCTCCTGAAACCTAACTGTTGATCTGAATTTCTTTTAATCTTCATTGCTTGTGAATGCAGAGTTTTGTTTTTGAGAAATGGCTAGGTAACATATTGTACTCTTTTTATTCATACTCAAGATAGTGAAATATGTTTAGGTCAGGGGACCAGTTTCTGACAAATTTCAAGGTAGGCTTTTAGACTGCTCTACTGATCCATCCATAAAACATCCTGAAAGAAAATCAGGAAAAACTCAAGCTCTATTTTTTTGCCCAATTTTCTCTTGCCTAATATTCTTTTGCCTATTTTCCCCTGTTATTTACATATTTGCTTGTTGATATTTTTGCATGTGTGGTTTCTTTAAATATATGAATATTTTGTCAGAAAAAAACCTGTAGTTTCTCTTTCTACTTCAGTTCTGCAAGGATATAAGCAGCTGAAATACAGTAGTGCCTAGATCTGAGCAAGTATTCCAGCTACTTTCCAGTAGCTTGTGACCAGTAAATCTGTGTTTTGTAACTGTTGCTCCAGGATCTCTAATGGCTAAAGGCTCCAAATGTCATTGTCTACCTGCTTGTTCTAATTTCTGCACATTTCTTCCTGTCTGGTTGAGTAGGTTATGTAGACCTTATATTCAGCTACTCAGATTCCATGTATTCCCATTCTTTCTGAAGCAAAGTTGAGTCTATGATTTTCTTTACCAGCTCTTGAGAAGAAAAAGCGTGCAAGCATATGATATCTGCATTGTATATCCAAGTTTCATTCTCATCATCAGTGACACAGTTATGCAGATGTGTTTCTGAGCTTTACAAACATTTTTGCTTATTGCTAGTTACTTATTCTTTGTCTACATAGTGAGTTTAGAATACCTGGGTTCTACAAGAGGATGCTTCAGCATCCTACAGCTGTTTTTATAGAGAAGGACAATAACCAGTTTTTACACGAGTTGAATATTAATGAATTCCTAATGTTTCTCCGGTCACATTCTCCTTATTGATTATTTATTCTCATTATCCTATTGTAAAATAGTGTTGCAAGTGAGAATTTTCCATTATTGACAAGTCATAAATGAGTTAATGTCCTCCCCAGCTGATTATTTGTCACTCTGAGATGCTGTCTTCTTACTTTCTGGACACATCTTCTCTGTTTATATTTAAGATACTAATGCACTGCCCAAGTATCTCTTAATTATGTTTTCATACAGTTAGTTGTATGGAAGGAAATCTAGAAAACTATCAAGAAAACTGCCACTCTAAGATTAATTTTTGCTATATATTTTTATGTCCAAAGTTCTATCTCTATGCAAAGTCCTGGTGAAACAAAAGCTCTAAGAAATTTTAGTTTGAGATGTCATCTCAAAATTAAGCATAGTGCTTTAATTGTAGTGGGGACTGAAGTCTTATGCAGGATTTTTAACTTGAAAAACATGTGCTGCTCATGTGTGGTTGTTTTCTTCTTTGCCTTAGGAAAGACAACATTCCTCTGTGGTTTGTAATAAAATGTTTGGGAGTGAGAAACTGTTATTTCCAATAGATGATAATGTGTTCCTATAAACAAAATTCAATGCGAAAACCAAACAAATTGTGTAGTGGAAACCACTAAAATTGACTTTAGGAACACTAGTCAGAGTCATAATATTAAAAGTGTGTTTATATTGCTGTGTGATTACGGTATTGATTTGATTTTAAAAGGCTGTGGTGTTGGCATTGTTGGAGATAACCACCAAAGGTTAATTGTATATTTCATTCTGTTTCCTTAGCACTGTTTCCTACTTTGTAGCAGAGCAATGTTCAGTGAGTCTAAGCTCTGCTACTCAGCATACTCTGTTCTTAACTCACTCACCAGTCTGCTTTTGAGTCTTCTGGCTCCAGACTGCAGTGATTATTTGGGAGCACAATCACATCAAAGAGAATACTTAAAGAGGAATTTCCTCTAAAACATCTGTATATGTGATAATGATTTCCTTTCAGATACCACAGTTGGCATTATGTTTTTAGAAATATAAAATTTATGAAAAAAATACCTTAAGATCATAAAAACCCTAGAGAAATGCTTTTAGTAGATTTTTTCCTCCAAGTTTGTTTCACTTTTTTTGAATAATCTTGCTATTAAAACAGAATAATTCGGTTATTGAATATGAAATTCAGTGTATTTTTCTACATTGAAAATAGGCTGCAAAATATTTTGAAAGCTAAATTAACATGGGCTCATGTTTTCCATTGTAATTACCATCTGTGAAAGGACAGTATTTTTCTACAGCTTTGATTATATTCTAAAAAACAATTATTGGAAATTCTGTGTGTCTAGAACTTCTAGGAGAACTTCAACTTAAATATATTGTTTTAGTTTATGAAAAAAACCCCAAACCTGGAGTGGCTTTTATGTATAGTCATTTGATATAATGTTTCATATTTTATGAAACAATGTAAATGCTTTTATATCTATGTTTGTAGCCTTCTTGATAGATCAAAGCACTTGGCATAGGCCAAAACCTGTTAAACTTTTTCTGTTTATGGTATAAATTAAAACTCTCTGGAGTGTGGTTTGGCCTAAGTCTGATTTATTGCTTTGCTTGGCACTGCATCAGGCTGGTTGTGGTTTTCCATTCGTGTTTCCAGTGCAGTCTTCTTGTGTTTTGATTTCAAATCCTTTCATAGCATCTTTGTCTGGATAGTAATAACTTTTTTTGGTAAGTCCTCATTATAACATGGAAAGCAGGCTTTTGGATTTTTTGTCTTTTTTTTAAATCAAATTAATCTGAGCAATATCTATGCATACAGATGATGAATTTGTGTATTATAATTTTGAATTTAACTTTAGATTCTCTAGAAACTTTTTATTTAGTGAAGATATTTTCCAGATCAAATCAATACAGGAAGAATATGCAATGAGAATCATGGTCAGGATTTCCAATGGATAAATCTTCATTATTGATGACAAAGTATAGGATCAAAGGAAGAGTGCACTAGATTTTGTCTCCTTTATATAAATTTCAGCCATGACTATAACCAAGGTTTCATTTATACTCAGCTTTAAAATGTGTAATCTTTAGGTGATTTAATTTTTTTTTTGCCTGATCTTATTGACACCATATTTATATAGTGGTTGTGAATAATATTTCCTCATACCAAAACTGTCTGAGCTTGGCAGATTTTTTATTTACTTTGACAAAAAAATCCCCCCAAAAAAAAATCTATTACAATTTTATATACCTGTATGTGTGTCTGTGCAAGTGAGAGCATCTCTAGTAAGCTGGATCATTCTATGATGTTTTTCCAAACTAGCAGACAGTTTTACTGAACCTCTTAGACAAGGTGTTTACCATGGGTATATAATATTAAACAAAAATTAGAAATTGTACAGTTATCTCTAAGGGGGAATGCCATCCTGGTATATGAGCTGGTTTTATTTTTCGGTAATCTCAACTCTCCCATTTATTTGTTTATAAAAGGAGCTGCAAGGGTTACCTGGGTTGCTTTGCAGTGTGAATATATGATATAAAGGTATCACCAAACCACTCTCAACATGAGTACACACACAAAAAAATTGTACTGCATTAAATTAAGAAGCATTTAATTTAAACTGAATCTCTTAGGACAGTGGTTGTGGGGTTTATATCTGGTCTTGTTATTAAGCATAGCGATTAACAGTCTGTAGTTAGACATAGTGTTTAATGCAGAGTCCGCTGAACTCATTAGAAGAGTTCTGTTTTGGATTATGCCTTTAGCAGTGCTTATCCATTCAAACATCCCTTACAATTTAATCTAAGTGGAGAAATGCTGATGTTTGGGGATTTGTTGACACAAATCAATAAAAAGAGGCTCTGAAGCAAGAGTACCATTCCTTGACCTGTGTTATGAAAATGTCTCATTGTGCTTGTTCTGGTCCTAGAGCAGGTTGTCCCAAAGACAGTTGTGATAAAATCAGCCACACTGAATTTTCTATTTAAATGGTAAGCAAAATACAGATTGATTGTGGAGTAGGTGGGAAGAGGAGACACAAATATATGAGAAGGTTATTTAGACAAAAATTAGCTATGACAGATGTCATAAAACAACACATCAGATAGTAAAAATTATGGCAACAGATATTTAATGCAAGTTTTTAATTTTGTTTCTTTTTACTTGTAAGTTCTTTAAAAATATAAAAGAACAAATGTTGGAAGACATATACAGGTGCTTATGGGATAAGCAAATTAGTCATTGTTCATGACTGATAGTAAAAGGCCAGGATGGTAATGAAAAACAAATTACATGGTGAAAATATTTCATTTAGTCCTCTAAAAAAATAGGCAGGAAACTACCACAGAAAAACTAAACTCGACAAAGTTGGGAAACCACTAAGAATAAGAAACTGAAGAAGTAGAGGCAGCATGTAAACGGATGTAAAAGTGACAAAGAGAATCAAAACTAAAGAAAATGAGACAGCTGATTCAGAAATACAGCAAGGGAATGCAGACATTCAGAATTACTTTGATTGAATACATTAAGAAGAAAACATTGCATGTTTGAAATGTTACACAGAAATGCTGAAATGTAAATGTCTTTTGGATATGTGTGTTAAAGATTTGTCCACAGTATCCATTTGCCCAGAAAAATAGGAGAAAGCAAAAATAGAGTGGTTATATTTGTATTTTATTTTTAATAGTATATCAGTATACAGCTAATCAGTTTATAATAAATTCATTCTATAAGTGGCAGGTACATTTTTATAATATGAAAAAAATAATTCCAGCAAGTTGAAAGTCAGATTATTACAGGGACCTTCTTATCTGACTTTTTAAAAAACATAAATAATTTTCATCAAAATGAACTTTTACCATCCCCCTGCCCGCCTCCAAATTTTAGGGTTTTTTCCCCCCTCTTCCCATATGATAAGGTATCTAAATAGCAATTACAATTTACAGTAAGTTTATTTCTTGTACACGATGGCCTTTTTTGATGTATTCACCTTTATTTAACCAAGTAGCTGATTCCGAAATGAACAAGGTCTGTTGTTTGTAAAAAAGGCAGCACTGAAATTGATGGTCTGCTGTAGCTGATCCTGCTTGAGCAGGAGCTTGGATTAGGTGATCTCCAGAGGCCTCTTGTAGCTTTCTGTGATTCTCTGAAATACATACATGATATGAGAAACAAAATACTATAAAAAGAAACATATGCACGATGAACATCTGTTTCCAACAGTGTTTAGCACTTATGCAGTAATTACAAGTCTTGTAGTCCTGTATATTTTGAATTTGTTTTGGTATTTTTTCCGCCTTGGAGAAGTAATTTGCACACTTTGTTTTGGGGTTTTTGTGGGGGGGGAGGGTTTGGGTGTTTTTTGGGGGGGGGATTCATTTGAATAAATGTGTAACATGTACTCATGTAAGTAAATATTTGAAAGACTGATGTTAATTAGTTACTGTTAGCCTTGTCAGTATTTTTCTTCACTGCTGAGAAACAGTGGTATTTTTTTCTAGTTTTTATCACAGTTTTGTGCTTCTTGTTTCCATGGTAATTTTTTTCTTGCACAGTGCTTCAAAAGAACCAGAAGGATCCTGTGAGGGCTTTTTTATTATTTATTGAATTGGGTGAAAACCTAACTGAATATGCTGTTCTGTAAAAATCCTTAAATACCTCAAGTGCAAATGTAGCTTTTAACTAATAATGCATTGTAGTTTTATCTTCCTACTTTTTTAGCAATCATCCAGTCTTTATTCTTTCATACTCAACATATTTTTAAAAATTGTCTTTATCTACTTATTCTGCAATATTCCTCTATTGCATTCTATGGTGTCAGAGTAACTTAAAGCTGTCAAAGACAATCTACAAATGCTTGCAGTCATCTCTAATAATCTGATTTCCCTACAAATCAGGCTAAGTGCAACACTGAGCGTGCACAATAAGTTAGAATTTATTACTTTTTTTTGCAGTTCTAAAAGGCCAATATTCCACCTACTGTTAAGAATCAGATTAAAGCATACTCTATTAAAATTACATATTCCTAGTGCATCACTGGAATATGCTGCAAACCAGAGAGTTTTCCTTCTGGGCTATTGCAAGATCTTTCTTGAACGGTTACATTTTATCTTTTCAAGTGAGATTTTTAATGATGCAGTATGGCTGAGAGTCACTCTGCTCAGAGAATAAATAAGGTAGCAAATAGTCGTTATATCTTTCTTCTCTTTCAGGTAGGTGAGACATTGAGCGAGTTCAAATAGGACTGGTTAGAATAGTAATTAACACTTCATCCTTCTGTAGAGAGAAACATAAAGAACGCGTAAATTAAGGAACTGAAACTGAGGTTTTTGTCCCTAGAGGCTTAATGGTGTGGTTTCATGGTCCTCTGATGTTAATTTAAATGTCACTGCCAAAAAGGTAGTCTTGCCTGAAGCCATGTATTTCAGTCCTTTCTTTGCATCATCAGTAGCATCTGTCCAGCTTTGCAGCAGGTCTCATCAGCTCACTCATCCATTTGAAAATGATTTTTTTTTCAAGTGCGTTAGGAGGATTAGTTTGCAAGCTGATCACTGAGCTTATTTAATTCATTTTGCAGGCAAATGGGTACTTGTGCTGGTGTAAAAGATGAAGCCAAGAGACCTGCTATGGGCAGAAAAGGAGGCATGTTTCCCATGTAGATGTGTCGGTTACTGACCGACTCCATCCCTCTCTGTCTCCTGGGAAATATTTTATTTTCAGAACAATTTAATGCCATATAATTGTCGTCTCTATTGTTCCAACTCCACCCCTCGCCCCATTTCCACCTGCACCCCCACACATAAGATACACTTCAGTCTTTAGTCTTAATTTTTTTTTTTCTTTTATACCAGAAAATAACACTTTTGAATACTTAAAAGTTTAAATAGAGGCTGAATATACCTGGAGGCAGAACCTTGTTGAAAAAAACAAGCAGAAAAATAGCCTACCTCATTATTCATGGTAGGTTATAGGTGGATTTTTTTTTTCTGCTTGTATTTCTTTCCAGTCCAATTGTTTCAAACGCAGACCATTTTGGAACTGAGAAGAAAAATTGCCCTCTTCCATCAGAAGGTTCCTTCTGAAACAGAGTATAGCACACAGGCAAAATTCTTTCCTGTTCCCAGGAAAATGTAATGTGCCAAACATGCATTAAACTGAAAATTTGTGCTGTGTGTCACTGGGAAGGAATTACGCTAACATACCCACCAGAAAACGCAGAAGCAATAGCCATTGGAGGATTTTTTTTAGTCAGATGGCCAGCACGGAACTTCAAATATTTTAAAATTTTACAGATACAGCAGAATGATTAAGCCCATAAGGTGCAAAACTTGCAGTTGGAAGCCTGAATTTGCATGTTTTGCAGCTGTGCATAGATACTGCAATGCCTTGTATTCTGTTAGGTGGTAAAAGGGAGTGGGGCTAAAATTAGGAAAATAATGCATTTGTCAGTGGAGTCATGGTTAGACTCTAGTGCATGATATTTCAGACATTCTGGACCAACTTTTTAGTAACATGGGTTGACATGGTTTAGCGTTTTGTTCTTTAATTAGTGCAGCAGGCATTTGCTATTGCAGCCAGTGACTAAAATGGCCTGCTACATGAACATATAAAAGCTGCTTTAAGAAACTTTAACTTCTATTTTCATTGCAAAAACTTAAAGTTGTAATTAAATAATTTTTCTGCAACAGCTGATTACTAAAGGAGAACTACTAGAGCTTATGTAGTACATCCATAGAAGTGAGAGTTAATTGCAGTATTAATGTTTTGAGGGGGGGGTTCGTTATTTTGGTTTTCCTCTTGCTTTATAGTTACCTAGGATTAATTCCAGTAGGAATTGATTGTATATAGTCAGGAAAACACACAATTACCCTGTTTACCAGTACGTAATAAACTCTGTAGTAACATCTGCTTCTAAAGTTTATTTCTAATCATCCTGACTTTAACTGCTTGCCTTGGCAGAGGAAAAGGGGAAATCTAGGCAGGAAACTAGAACAAAGGACCTTGCAGTGACCAAAAATAAAATTCCATCTGAATACATGTTGGAGAAGGGAGTAGTTTGCTATGTGGGGTTTTTTTCTGCAGTTATTGGTGTTTTGGATCAATTAGTCTGTGTGACTTCTAAGTTAGGTTGCCTGGGCTTTGTGTGTTGAGAATTTTTTCATCTGTCATTTTGTATCCTTGCCATTTAGATTTGATATCTTTTTCTTTTTTAAAAAAACTTGTGTAGGTTGCTGTACCATTTAAAAAAAATTCCAAATGGAAGCTATGAGAGAAGTTGAACACATTTAGACATGCTGCATGATCATTGTTGAGGTGCTGGTAGGGCACTTGCAGGCTGTGGGAATCCTGTTGAGGAGCAGCAGAATTGCTGTGCAGGTGGTGGGAAAAGATTAGTGCTTTGTGTGCACAAACAGGAAACAGGGTTTCAAAAGCGGGAAACAAGTCCTGAGCTGTGATAAACATAATTGCTGCTTCTCCTCGAACTGCTGAGCTCTCACTTATGCTCACTGCCATTAGGATGAAGTTGCATGTCTGTGGGCTGTGTGCTGAAAGAAAATGTGACAGGACAGCTGTGTACATGAAAGTGGTTGCACAGTTTCTTGACACATGAAAGGCTAGACAGTTTATTCTTGAAATACTGTGTTAGTATTTTTGTAATACCAAACAAAATAATGGAAGTATCTCAAAAGTGCTGAGTATGTAGAGACTTCTTGCTGTTGTTGCATTGGGAGGTAGATTGGAATAGGTCCTACACCACTGATTTATAAAAATGTCTTCCTATCATAGTTCTAAAGGTACAATGTGTCTTTTTATTTGGAAAAATATGTTGTGCTTTTGAATGAAAAATGTTTCTATATTGAAATATTTTTATATTTATTCAATATAAAAATCTAACAATAATGAATTTCAGTTCTGTTCAACAGCACAACATAATTGCCATAATCCATTACTCCATTTCTTTATGGACCTCAGTCTAAGACAAATTTAACCAACTCCTACTTCTGCTAAAACTTTTCAGTGCAGAACTGGAAGGGGAAGAGGCGTTCACCAATACTGAGGATATAGCTGTGAGGAAAAGCCAGGGCTTCCTGGGGGAAGGTCATTTCCTTTTCCTGTATAATCAACAAAAATGTTAGAAGAGCAGTTGTGAATTGTTACAGACTTTTAGAAACTGAGCTCTGAATTGAGCTGCTCACTGCTTGTTAAAACCTTCACACTATATGGTAGATTTTAATATATTGGTTGTGTATTTCACTTTTTTGTTGCCAAGAAAGATATTGAAATATTTGCATATGCAGAGATGGTTACATATTTGTAGTGTCTCGATTTTAGATGCAGTTTGATAATTATCATCATGTAAGTCAGTGCTCAATCAGTAGACACTTGATAAATTTGAAGAAATGAACGGAAAGTTCATTAGTTGAAGGCATTTTTCAGTGTTGGTGAAGTTGCATAGAAAAAGTATAAATAGCAGTAAAATCTAAATGTTGGAATCTAAAATGACAGATTAGGCATTCATTTGCTTTATACTTGCAGGGATTTTTGCCTTAAATTTGTCATGAAAATTCAACCCCCATGAAATTCTAAAATTATATCTATTATTTTAAAAATACTGTTTCTCTCAAAGTAGAATCTTTAAATGCTCTGAATTGATAAATGAATTCCTAAATTGAGTTTTAGTCTCTGAAGATAGAGAAGTTTGAGAATTGTTAGGCCTCTTATATCATTAGCAGTGACATTGTCAGATCTTGAGTGCTTTGGTACTCAAGCCTGCTCTTCAGTACACGTGGATTTGGTTAGGATGGGAGCAACTTGGTATGCAGTTTTTGCCCCTAAACAAGAGGGTGTGTTTTATGCAATTTCAGGGAATCATGCTTAGTATGATAATGGTAAGCATCCAGTTTTACTTTCCTGGTAGCTGCAAATGACTACAATTTCAGCAGACTGTCTGACAAGAAGCCAAATGAGGAGTGGCTGAGGTCACTTGTCTTGTTCAGGCTGGGGTATAGGAGATTGATGGGAGACCTCAGAGCTGTCTATGGCTTCCTCATCAGGGGAAGAGGAGGGGCAGGCACTGATCTCTTCTCTGTGGTATCAGTCACAGACCACCAGAGAAGGGCCTGAAGATGAGTCAGGGGAGGTTTAAGTTGGATATTAGAGAAAGGTTCTTCCCCCAGAGGGATGCTGGGCACTGGAACAGGCTCCCCAGGGCACCAGCCTGAAAGAGCTGAATAAGTGTTTGGGCACTGCTCTCAGGCACAAGGTATGATTCTTTGAGTGGGCCCGTGCCAGGCCGGGAGCTGAACTTTGATGATCCTTTTGGTTGCTTCTAACTCAGGATACTCTGTGATTCTTTAATTGGTCTTACGTTTATCAGCACTGATTGAAAAACTGGAGAAGTCTAATAAATACTTCTATAACTTTTCATCTGAGTGTATAACATGAGCAAGCCTAATTGAATTGTAGGCACCTGTGTTTCCTCTTTAAGAATGACTGTTGCTATTGATTAAAAACATGCTTGCAACTTAGTATGTTTATTTAACAAGGCTAATGAGCCTGCCTGAGCTGATACATTAATGCAAGCACATTGCTACTTGTACTCAAGTTACATCTGAGGGACCTAATCCAGGTCCATGCCAATGTGCAACATTCCAATGTAGTGACTGCATACTAGGAAGAAAATCTTGTGGGTGTGTCACTGAATTTCTGTAGTTAAATGATCCTCCCAAATTATGTAATGTCCAAACGTCAAGACCTTTTTTCAGCTTCAGTGGTGAAGAATGTGATTTTCTTAACTGCTATATTTATGTAGCTTAACCTTTGCTTTGGATACTTGGCAATCTCAAAGTTTAGTAATTCTTCATTCAAACCAGCAAGCTGTATGTTTCTTACATTATCTTAAAAATATTCACCTTCAAAAATATACTTCTCGATTATACCCAAAGACCATATAACACCAAAATTAGACCCTTAGAATGATTTTTCCTATCCATATAGGTAGAGGAGATAGTGCTTCTTTTGAAAACTTTCTTTATTACAGCCATTTTATAGAGAGGGTAAAAACCCCCCATATAGCTGTTAAGTGAGACATATTTCCCTTTCAATGACATTTTTAGGAGCAGGAGCTTGAAATTCGGCAGATATATACATGTATAATTTTTTTGTTTGTTTTTCTTGTTTAAATTTGTCTGTTACAGATTTTATTGAAAGTGACATTAACATGTGTTTCTTATATATGTATTCTTTTGGCTACAATGTTATTGCATCTTTCTGTAGTCACACAGAATCACGGAATAGTTATGGTTGGAAGCAACTTTATATTATAAAAGTTTTTTTGATTGCCTTTAAACAATTTCCATAAATTTCAATTTATGTCCATTGCCTCTTGTTCTTTCATGGGATACATCTCAAAACATCTGGGTTCATCTTTTTTATTTCCTTCCACCAGGTGTTTAAAGACATTGAGAAGATACTAGTGAGGTTCTTCCTAATGCATCTCAGGATGCCATGGGGTTTTTTGCTGCAAAGGTGTAATGCTAGCTCAAGGGCAGTTCTGTGTTAGCAGATCTGTGGGGCCAGTTCTACAAAGCTGCTTTCCAACTTGTTGGCTCCCAACCTGCACCGAGGCAGAGGGTTATTTTGAACCTATTCCTTTACATACGTAGTTGCAAAAATGAAACAAAAGTTGGGAAATCTAACTAGACTTTTAAGGCAGATGAGAGAGTCACATGTTGCATAGAGTTGCATAATGTAGCTGATTAGATGAGGTTTCTTTTAATCTACATTTGAATATGCATGACTAATGAGCAAAATTGCTAATATTTGAAAACTAATTGGTTGGGATTTTTTTCTTTTTTCTTCTTTTTTCCTTTTTTTTTCCTTTTCTAATGCTTTATCTGCATTACTAAAATTACTTCTCAAAAAATTTTAATTTCATATGCCATTATTCATGTTGCAGCTTGACATTATGCTAGTATGATTGTTCACTGTATTGAAAAACAGTTGATAAACTGGAACAAGCAAAGTTCTGTTCTGATGAGGCAGCTTGGTTTTGGTCTTTTATAACTGTCTTTGTGTTTGCTGGTTGGAACTGTCAGAGAAGCAATTTACCTGACATGGTTTTGCCACATACTCATCATCAGCCAAGGAAAAGAAGCTTTTAAACCTTGATATATTTTCTTATTTGTTCAGCTGAGATACCTTTTATAATGTCTTGGAGAATGTGACTCTTTTTTTTTTTTTTTTCCCTCTGGATGGCTACTGTGAGGAACTTAAAAGTTACTAAAAACTATTTGGTCTGGGAAAGATATTTTCAGTGTCACCCTATTAAGCGAAAATTTAATTTTAAACCTCAGTGCAGCTTTAAACTGAAATGCAACTTTCAGGTTTTGGATTCAAAGACTAAATTTCAGCTTAAAAATAAGGGGTGGGGTTTTTAAGTGCTTTTTATCTTAAACAAGGATTCAACATTTTAAAAACCTTTGTTGGTACTATGGACTCTATCTGAGAAAACTTTCAGAAGTTGAAAGTTTTCCTGTATAATATCCCCTTATTTCTCACTTTATTCATCACCATTGGAATTAGAATGTCTCCCATGCATTATTCTTTATCACAGTGACAGATACATGCAGATTATTTATTTAGGCAAGAGTGTTTCTGTCTTATTCTCTGCCCCAAATAATACCAAGTACATTCCATTTAGTACAACTGGATTTCTCTCACAAAAGGTTCATGTGGACCATATAGTTGTGAAGCTATAGAGTCAAATGATACCAGCTTCATGGTTTTGAGCATGTCTTTTCTTACATTTTTAGTGGGCTATTTCTTTTGAGCAAGGAGAAGAAGACTGTTGGCCATGCTGCTAAACAAATCCTGCTTTTGACCTCCCCTAAAGAAACTGAGAATAAATGCACTCTGGTAGTAAAACCAGTGCAGAAAAGTCCTCTACAGGAATAATAGAATTTGTGTGGATATTAAATCAGACCAGCAATTGATTATCCTCTGTTGATATGGAAAAAGCTCTAGTTTATATAGAAAGAAAATCAATTTTATCATATATGAATTAGGTATTATTGGCAAAAAATCAGTATGTTTAAGTTCAATATATATTTTCAGAATGCTGGTATGACTCACTCTACAGTGTAGTCTGATGTTCAAGCTTAAAGGTCAGAAACAATTCAAAAGCCCACTGCTTAAAACCAAGTCTTTTTAATCCATAATTATCACAAATATGCCCTGTTTTCAAAAACAGGGTAAAGGTTGTCTTATCAGTTCCACTAAGACATCTGAAAATAATATTGATTCAAATAAAACCATTTATTTTAAAAACTAAGCAATCAAAAAGAAAACCCACATGTATAAGAGAGCAATTTATCTCCTGGAAAAAAAAAAAAATCACTGTTCCTTTAAAAAGAAATTAATAGCTTGGTCCATTCAAGGAAAGTAGGGCATGTATGAAATCTGTGCTCATTGTGAATCACTTGGGCATATTGCACTAATCAGACTGCATTTCTTTAATTTACTGATATAATTTAAAATTATGTGATTGTTTGAATGCCACTAGATTGAAAACTATAGAATCATACTTCTGTGAAAATGAAACTATTTTTATGTGTTTTTAGCATTTGCGCTTTCTTTTGCGGCAGAGCTGCTCAGATGTATTTCTGTGAGATCAAAAATAACCATTACCATAAATCAGGGGAAAAGTATGGCCATCAAATATAGATTTTTATCTATTATGTTAAAACTAAATACAGTTGTAGAAAGTTAGAGGTTAGGGTTTGGTTTTTGGGGTTTTTTGTTGATGGATGGATGAATGGCTGTTTGAGTCAGATATTGTTTATATGCTATAGATAATGTAGAAATGAACAAAAGGCAGCACAACAGGAAACATATGCTACAGTAGTTAGTTAACACCTGCTAAATTATTTGAATAGGCTTGGAGATAATATCAGATAGGGAATTAATTCATTGTTTAAACCATTGAAACTCTTTTCTACAAAATCTGACCCTTTACAGTCCTTTCTTTGTCAAGGCATACTTAAATTCAATGGTCTTTGAAAAATGAGTGTTGCTACGGGCATTCTTCTGCTGGGTGTACAAGTGTAATCAGAATCTACACTCATTGGTCCTGATGTTCATTTCACAGGAACACTGTCGTGGTTCAAAGATTTAAAGACAGTTCTTACCCTACTGAAATTTCAGTTTCACATATATTTCCTAGTGTTAGTTGAATAAATTAAGATACTAGGAGTTAATGCTTTCCAAAGCTAGAGTAAGAATAAATTACATGGCAGTGGAGAGCTACTTGAATAAAGGAGGGTAGTGAAGTACACAGCAGTAAACTTTGAATAATCTTTCTTAAGTTAAAAAAAAAATTAGATCACAGCTTACATTTTGTCTATCATAAAAAAAGGACAAAAGGTTGGAAAGTTAAAGAAAAATTTTGAATGGAACTTTGGAGTACGGCTTCTGTAACTTAGCTTTTAGCTTTGCTTGAATACACAGCTTTTTGCACCTAATTTTTACTTCTTATGTTCTCAAATGGGTTTCATCTCATTTAATAGTTTCCAAATTTTTCATTAGCTCAGGTTGAGTAGATGAGACTTGGCATGCCAGACAAATGATAATTTGGTCTTAAAGTCTTTTCCAGAAAGCTCCAGAGCCTTTGTTTTCCATATGTCAAAATCAAAGAATGCTTGTATTTTTTTGATGAGATGATGTGTGTTTAAAAGTTTGTAGAGTGGGATCTGATTAAGCTACCTTGTTTAGGCAAACAATAGTAAAAAATATGAAATTAAAATTGATTGAAATTCATGTATGCCTCAGATAGGGTTTCTTTATGCTTGCCATTTGAATGATGGACAACAACCACCTCTGGAAACAGGGCAACAGATTTGGTAGACTGGTAATTTTAACTGCTGTGGTAATTCTTGTATTTCTAGTGTTTACTCTGATTATATATGTACTTGTAATGTTGCTTTCACACGAATGCTCTGACAGACACGTGGCCCGGAGTTACAAATCACACCTCTGACGATGTTGCTGTCTGCAGCACCAGCAATGGACTTTGCTGTCCTCAAGACAGGACATATGATCCACTCCCAGATCAGCTCCAGAACCACCACAGGTTTCAGCCCAGCATATTACAGTAAAGCACTTCCCATTTTGGATTATCCTGACATGTCAGGCTGAAACTGAAGGTTCAGGAGTTCATTTCTAATCTGATCAGATGCTGCTGTTTCAGGGACAGCAGCATCTGTCAGAAGGGGGTTCTGTGCAACTGGGGCAATAACTGATTTAGCTCTTTGTCCGGTTTTAGTCTTCTAACACATGTCTGCTCAGACCTTCAGTGTCTGCACCTGCATGCTGCAGTACTGGATTTTTTGTTCTTTATTATTATTAATAAACTCATCAATGCTCTGATTTTTGCAGTAATCTCCAAAATGTAAATGTGTCCTCAGTGTCTGTTTTCATTCAGTGTATTACTTTAAGTAGTAAATAGAGATGATTACGTCCATAGTGTAACAATCCACTACTAGCAGTCTGTTTTCCAAGAGCAGAGATATTATTTGTGCATAATCAGGAGAAAACAAAAAAAATACTCTTCTATAACAGTATTAGATTTGATTTTATTCTGTTTTTTAAATGTAGTAATTTTTAACTTTCAATGTTCATTTTCTATCAAATAATTCCAGTGAAATCTTCATTCAAAATGAAATTTGTAGTTTAAATTGTTTTAGTAAAGTGGTTTTGGTGTTTTAATCTAGAAGTGTTGGTATTTTTGGGAGAGACTAGCTTATAAAAGTTAAGATAAAATGTTATGAATTTACATAGAAAATAAGCTAAAAAACTAGCAGTGTTTAATTTAATATTGACAGATACTGTATATAATGGCTGAGAACTAGAAACACAATACAAATAAAATTAATAGTATTAAATCCAAGTAAGTCTTATAAAAAGACAGTTGCCAAAAGTGAATGATTTTAAAGCTAATTATAACATAACAAACCTGGTTTTAAATGTGTCTTGTTAAGAATTATACCCAAATATGTGCAGTATTTCCTGGCCTAAACAGTGGTGTTTTTCAAAGACAAAAAGAAAAATATATAAGAATCATTATTACTGCTGATTTTAATGCTTTCTCTGGCTCTGCTTTTAATGTGCATAGCAAACAATGGGATTGTGTCTCTTTGCAAATTAATTTTGTTATAGAAACAGCTTTAGAAACAGTTTTGTAAAAACACTATGGTTAATTAAAAAAAACAAACCAAAGCAAAAACAACTTTAAAAAACAAACAAAAGAACACCAACCCAAACAAAACCCCCAAAAAACCTGAACAAAGAAAAGCTTTGTTTAATGAGGTGTAAAAATATTAGTAGCATCATGTACAGAGGGTATAAATTTACAGTAAGACTTGATAAGTGGATTTTGTTCCCAGTCTATTAAATTATACATCTTGGGCTTCATGTAGCTGCCTACATCTCATGGCAAAATCATTCAAATTTGGGGACTGCCAGTGATTCCTGGAATCAGATTTTGTATAATTTTAATTTTTTAAAGTAATTTCATATGATAGGTAAAGCCAGAATTTTGTAAGCCAGCTTGCCTAATCCTCGATGATTAACTGCATTCAGCACGACAACCCTCTCTGAGCCATTTTAATCACTGTTGTGAGGAAAACTGAATGCATCACTTACTGTACAAATGTAACTGCTCTTAAAATCCTGTCCCTGGAGTAGTCTGAGGCACTTGGAGGAGCAGAATAGTCCTGCTGCATAAATTGATAGTAGTTGTTTTGTTGTTGCTTTGTTTCCTCCTCCCCCCAGTAATTATTTAAAAGATATTTTTTGAGCATGCTGTTTTATATAAGTGTACAAACATTCTTCCCACACTGGCAAGGAATTTTAATAGCTAGCTTGATGTCACTGCATTTGATCTTGCAAAAAATCTCCATCTATTGTGGTTGTCTTTATAATAACAAATATTATGCTTCTATCTTCCTAATTTTTAATGATTTTTGGTAAGCATTGATAACCCATGGTAATTTAAAAAAAAAGAAGTTGCCACAAATAGTTCTTAGTTGTCATCAACTGCTGCCTAAATTTTCTAAATAAGTATCTCAAAGCATAAGTGACCTGGAACAATATTTTAGATATTCGCTGTGAAATATTGTGTCTGAAATCATAAATTCATATAGATAGTTTTCTCTGTCTCACTCTTTATATGTGTCTTTATGAAATGTCTTTAGATGATATGATGTGCATGTAATCTTAAAGAGTTTAACACCACCACGTAATTGTGGGATTTATGATAGAACGTTCGTGTAAAAGGCTGAAGGTAATTCATTGATTTTGCCAAGATATTTTAGGAAACTTCTACCTTCTAAAGAAATATATTCTCAATGGAAACATTCCTGGCTTCGTAGTGGTTATAGTAAACTGAATCCAGCGAGTCTAAACCAAGAGCAGGTTTTTGAAGCCTGTGTTTGTGCGTTCAGCCAGACTGCACAACACCTATGGTGAATCTCACCTGCTGCCATCGCCTGTTCCCTCTCACCTGCTGCTATTGCCTGCTGTTACTTACTTGACTTTCAAAGGAATCTAAGGTTGGTGGAACACAATTAAGAGAAGCAAGTTTGATTGACAGATATTTAGGTAAATTCTGTAGCTAAAACCTTACTTTATTTTGTAAAGTTTATCTTTATTTTTGAAGAAGGAGCTAGAATTTTCAGCTTGTAGGTCTTGGTTATGCTTACATTTCAATTAGCATAAGCAATGGTTTAATAAAACAAGACACTTTTATTACCAAAATAGTTCCTTTCTTCCAGCCCTGTGTTTTTCAGCTATTTTTTTTCTCCTGATTACAGGCCATAGTTGCAAAGCAGTGGGTGGCAGTCCTAACTTCATAGATTTCTGTAGCTGGGCTGCCTGCTGATACAATTCTCAACTTGAAAATTAGCTGTGGAATTTGGCCATTTGGAACAAGTTTTTACAAATTCAGGGTTTTATGGAGATAGTCCTAGCTTTTTTAGCTCAGTCAAGGGCCTGTGGTCTTTGAAAGCATCTGGCAATCTTTTCATTTCAGGCAACATTTAAATAACTCTTTAGGGATTGTTTGAATAAAGAAATTGTGTTGATACACCAGGCGCTGTATTTGTGCAGTTGAAATCAAGAGGGTTTCAACTGTACATTACTTTCTTGTCATTATGTTAGCTTACTGCAGATACTAAGAAAATGTGTGAAATAATACTGATAACATGCATCCTTAAGAATTCAGCGGCTTTTTATGGTTTTATCACACCGGCATAAAAAGTTGTTTATGCAAGGACTAAGGTGGGTTGCAATTCTTTCTTGCCACTTGTCATTATGTTAGCTTACTGCAGATACTAAGAAAATGTGTGAAATAATACTGATAACATGC
This sequence comes from Passer montanus, assembly GCF_014805655.1. NCBI lineage: Eukaryota > Metazoa > Chordata > Aves > Passeriformes > Passeridae > Passer > Passer montanus. The sequence goes on from NW_024365381.1 coordinate 3,128,574, forward strand.
ATCCTTAAGAATTCAGGCAGCGGCTTTTTATGGTTTTATCATACCGGCATAAAAAGTTGTTTATGCAAGGACTAAGGTGGGTTGCAATTATTTCTTGCCACACCCATAGTTTGGCTTATTTTGGGTCTTACAATCTGTTTACTTCAATATTTTCTGTGTTTTTCTCTACTTAGACTGCCTTTAACTTGAATTTTGTGGTCAAGATTCAAGATTTTGTGATCAAAATTATCTTCCTTATCTTTTCCACTACCTTCTTATGTTCTTTTTCTTCACAGGAACATAAACCATGACTGAGTCAAGTACCTCTTTGTTGCCATTAACTGTGAACTCTGCTTTTCAACTTTTCATTTCAGTTTGAACAGCAAAATTATGAATTGTGTTTTAACATTTCTCCATATTACTTATACAGCTAGGTCTTGGCTTTGCCTGTGTCAAAAGTTCCTAAAATACCTAGTTTACATTTGTCATATATGTATGTATACTTGAAGTACATAAGACACAAATAGGTATTCTGATAAATGCTGGTGAAGGAAAAACAAGTCTTAAAGGACAGTTATGGGGAGTTAATAGGCTGACTCAGAAAGTAAAATTCTTGAGTACCCCTTTTGAGGATTCTTTAGAGGAAGAAAAATTCATCCTAGGTATGATGTCACTCATTTAGTTATAAGACCCAGAATATTATCTTGGAGTAGCTGGCAGATAACTAAATCTGAATTTTATTTTAATATGATTTTAATAATTAATGCAGCAATCAATAGAGTATACTTTCAGAGAGATGATTGATTGAAGTATCCTTTAATTGCAGCCTTTAATTAGAATTGATGGCTCACCACCCTAGTTCTTGTCTATTATATTAATAATTACAAAATTGATTTGCTTCCATTTTAATTTTGATCCAGTGAGGAGCTGTGTGGCTCAAATTCACATCCTTGCAAATGAAGGTGACTTCCTGACAGAGATGATATGGCATTGCCTCTTATTTATATGCATGAAAATATGTGCATGTAAACTATAGTTGTTAACGTAATTCTGTTTAATCAGGTCCTATCAAATTATTTATTTTAGGCAGCATGAAGGAGCAGTGGCAGCTACTGGGTTGTTTTGCTTCTTTATTTGCCCTTTTGTAGTTACGTAAAATATTTCTTAGCGACAATGACAGTGGAGCTTTATAGTGGTAGTTGCAGGAATTTCTGGTGGTTTGTAGAAAAACACTTAAGATACTAGAATTATCAAATATGTGTTATTGGTTTTTTGATTTTTTTTCTTCTGTCTCTCTGCATGTATTTTTCTTATGAGGCCATTCATCTTAAAAAATTAAAGAAATGCAGGTAGAAACAGTTTTGGTTTTTTTCTTACAAAATATTTCTAGAGAGGTGTGTATGTATCTATACATATGTAAAGGGTATACAAGTAAAATTAAAACTTATATATAAAATTATATAAAAAAATCTTCTTTCTTGATGGACAAAGCAACTCCTTGCATCCATCCTTTTTATTTTTGATTGGCTGGCCTACTTTCTTTTTGACATCTATTTGCTTTAATAAACCTCCAATATCGAAAGAATATAGTGTTCTTTTTCTGATACTGAAAAAAAAAAAAGCCCAAACCAAGAAAACTGCCAGAATCCTTTGTGGTGGGTTTTCAGCAAGCCGTAATTCTCTCTACTTTTCTATGTCCCACAGGTGATCTGTTAGATGAGATACCGTGGTATTGATTAGAAAATTTAATGTTACCTTGCATACTGTAAGAGATACTGTAAGCAAAATATTTGTTCTGAATCCCTGCTGTCTTAGGCCAGTGATGTCTGTGGATATTCTAGCTTATGATTAGAATACAGTGGATTTTTTTGGTGAAATATCCCTGACTTGTGTATGAAAAAGATACTGAACTTTTCTCAGAGGAAAAGCTGTTCTCATTGGTGATATTTTTTTAAATGCTGGAGGTTTGTCCTTATGGATTTCCTGCAGGCTGCCTTTTTTTTATCATTACTGTTCAGCCATACCACTACTTAGAACTTATTCCTTAATAATTTGAATAGCAGCAGTCTTAGAAAATGTTATTGGGTAATGGATGGAAAAGCCTTGATTATTTCATGTTCGTGTAGAGACCCAAGAGCAGAGGAAGAGTTTTTTTGGTTCCTTTCTGATTGGTTATCACTTTGGAGACCTGAGATGCATATTTCTTAGGAGCTTTTCATTACTTGTATGGTAGGTAGATCTGTATGAGATGGTTGAGCAGGGTTCAAATTCCTGGTTGGGAACAATGACCTCTAATCACCACTAGCGCATGAAATTTTTTCATGTTGCAATTTCTTGCCAAGTCCTTCACTCTGACAGAAGTCAGGTGATGGACAATTTTTGGAATGAGCATCAGTGTTGTAGTCATTTACATGCTACCACTATAACCACTTTGCAGTGCCTGCATCAGGGAATTATCTTGAGGGGGTTTCCTTTCAGATAATTGATTTAGAGTCAACTTGGAAAGAAATGCACTTCTAATAGGGCAAAATGATAAAATTGATTAGGAAAAACAAAATGGACATAAATAAGACAGAACTCTGAAGTAAACTGACTTGCATTGTGGCATTTGGAAATTTTCATATTAACATTAATAAAACAGATATCTTTTTTTTCAGAGTTTATAACTACATGGTTCTAGCTATACATCAGGAGAGACAAAGTTGAACCATCAGTTTTGAGCTTAGATTTCTTTTGAATACGTACCATACAAAACAGTCTTCAATAATGTGAGCAATTCTACCTCCAAGTAGTAAAAAAATAGTGTCTTGCTAAAATGTTGGGAGGCACATAATCTTTGATTGACTGTATTTTGAATTGTATGTGCTAGAGTTTGGGATGTAACAAATTAAGAAATGCAGCTCTTAGGCATCCAGCTCCTAATGCTGTCTTAATACTTGTGAATCTTTTTTGCTGCCTATATTTTACTAGCCTGATAGTGAGAAAGCATTTTTCCTGGTGCTTGCTTATCAATGTTAATAAATGTACAAAAAAAATAGGAATCTTTCCAGTTGTATTTCTCTCTGATTTTGACCACCACAGTGGAGAGCTTTTGCAGAAAAAGGAGAGATCTGAGAAGCATGCAAAGAATAGAAAATCCTACCCTACCCTAGTTCACAAATTCTCACCTACTTGAGTTTGTGGCTTCTCTAGCAACCCAAGTCAAGTGGCTTTAAATGTTACACTCTTATGGTTCCATTTTTCTTAACCAACAACTTATACCACACTCCTTTCTAGTCTTTGTACATTTATTTGAGTTTTATGTCTGTCTGGTGCTACTGAAAGTCCCCAGTGTGTCTGCAAGGAAAAGGTGAAACTGCATTTGAAAGGAGCCTGCCTGCTTGGAAAACTTTGTAATTTTTACTTGCATTTCCTTGAGGATTTTTGCTGCAGAGTTTCTTGTCAGTGGCTAGATCTGTAGGGAAAGGAAACTAGAGCCACTTCTTTGTAGGAAAATCACAAAACCTGGGTGTTTGACTTTTGGGAGGCCTGCCTTGCTTTAGAAATACTGCCTTCTGATATTAATTTTTTTAATGAAGAGAAAAAATTCATGGGATAAAGGAGGAGGAATGAAAGATGAAAATAAGTTTATTGTCTTACAGTTTTTGGTCATTTGTAAAGGACTAATATATTGTTGAACCTTACAGTATCCATTGGAGAAGAAACACTCTTTCACAGGCTGTACTCAGGACAAAATATTATGAAGGGATTAAATACTGCTTCTACACACCTAAGGAGACTTCTGTTACTATCAAGAAAGAGAGCCATGGTAATATGATACTATTTCTATCAAGCATCTGAAAATACTCCTTGCATTAATATCTACTGATCATCTTGACAGTGGTCTCTCTGACAGCTTACTTGCAAAGCTTTCTATGGTGTTGCCCCTTAATACAGCAGGACTTTGGACTTTAGCCACAGGAATTTAACTTTGGCACTAATTCAGAGAGTTTCTAGGCTCCATCATGATCAGCCCTTTGCACCCTGGATTACTGTCCTAATCCTATAAAATAGAGTATCCTATTTGAAAATGTAACTTGTAGTGCAGGTACACAGCTGTCCTGTCATGTCAGTGAAAAAAAATGCATTTCACAGAAGCACAGAACAAGGCAGGTTGGAAGAGACCACAGTGGGTCATGCTGGGGCACATGGCACAGGATTGCATCCAGATGGTCCTCGAATGTCTCTAGTGAGGGAGCCTCCACAACCTCTCTGGACAATCTGTTCCAGTGCTCAGTCACCCTCACAGTAAAGTTCTTCCTCACATTCAGGTGAAATTTTCTGTGCGTGTTTCTTCCTATTGCCACTGGTCCAATTACTTATCACCACCAAGAAGAGCCTGGATCCATTGTCATCCCTCCCTTCAGATATTTGGACATATTGGTGAGGTCCCCTCTCACTCACCTCTTCTCAAGGTTGAACAGGCCCAGCTCCCTCAGCCTTTCCCTGTAATAGAAATTCCCCAGACCTCTGATCAATGTTGACCCTTTAATATGTTGTTATCTGTAGATGTCAACAGACATGTAGATTTCATATGTTGATAAAGTCATCCGCTTTGTTTATAGCTTTATTTATTTGGAGCTTTTCTATAAGACCAATAAATAACACTACTTTATAATTATTTGATTCAATGATAGGAGAAGTTTCATTTAAATAAATTGTGCTAGCAGTGTTGAATTGCACCTGGGTGAATGTAGAGTAAAATTTATAATACCAACTTCAAAAGACTCTTGAGTGGGTCATGGTTGATGATATATTATAATTATGTATGTGAGAAGGAAACATTACAATAATAATCAAATACTGATACTTAATCTGCAATTCTAACATGGTGCAAGCTCAGGTGGAATGCTCCGTAAAATTGGTTTGGTTTGATTTTAAACTTGGAGAAAACTTAACAAGCAAAAATAATTCTCAGGAAAAAAAAGGAAGCACTGATTCTGTTATAATTTAATAATTTTAAAAGTTTTGGAAAGTGACTTTTCTAATTTAATCTTCAAACTTCTGTATCTCTGATGATTGCTTATAAATGAGCAGCTGCATCTTCGTTGCCACAGGCTTAAATTAAGGTCCCAAAGTCCCATAGGTTTTGAATTCCATAGCACATTAACAAGAAACATACAAATATAGAAAGGCTCATGTTCTAAAACTGAGCACAATACATGTAATATTCATGGTTACTAAGGCAAACAAAATGCAGCATTACACCAAATGCTGCAGTGAAAACCAGTTTAGAAATTAAAAACTACTAAATAACTAGGTTCTGAATAATCAACCATCATGTGGTATATTTTTCACTTCTTTTGTATTTAAAATTTACATTAAATGTTATCTGTATATCTCATAATTTCATTATTCAATCTAAAATAGGAGCCATTGTTTAAGGAGTTTTTTCCTCTTTCTTGTTCAATTTGTTGTTGATTAATTTTTTATTTCTTTTGTCATGCAGAAGTGCCTCAGTTATTACTTGCTATCTTTTTTCCTATTGTTTCAATAATTTGACCATATCTAGAACCATACAGTCTGCAGTATGTTTTCTTAGAAGTGATACAAAAAGCTGGGAATAATTCAGGGATTGAGAGCTATTGAGTGCTAAATTATGAGAATTATGATCTCATAATTTTTCCTACTTGAGCATAACCGTCATGAATGCAATTCAGAGTGATCTTGATATCAGAATGTGTCATGGCACACAAAAAATTCCACCATGTGTTCTGAGCAGGAAATGCAAATTCATTAGAAGTAAATATCCATTTTCTACACTTGACACAGTATAGTTGCTCAGTACTCAGGAGGAATTAGAGTTGCAAGAGTTCATCTAATGAACTTTAGGGTTTTTTTTAAAAATATATTTCTAAGGGCTGTAAATATATTTCCTTGTGGCTGTAAGGAAGGTTTACCCACTTCATGGAAAGGCAAAGTTCAAAATGTACCAATCCTAGTTTATCAAAAACCTACAAAAGTGCTAAATAGACAAATGCATAATAGTTGAATTTTGATTTTTAATTAATATATGCATATATTATTGCTTCTGAATGATGATTAGGACAATTTTAAACAAGACACGTAATTTGTTTATCAGTCTCAGTGTTACCTTGCCTGATGTTTTTGTGAAACAACATTGGACCTTTATAAGCATGATCAATATTTGACAAAGAGATGAACTTCTCTCAGATAAAAAAATTCTTACATCCATTTAAAATATAAGCATCTTTGGATTGCAGAATGATGCTATGAAATCCTCTGCTAAAGGAGGGCATTCCTTTATGCCTGTATTTGTTGTCCCCAGACAACTTTGGGAAAAGCTTCTGTCAGAGACTGCATCTTCCTACCTTAAAAAAATGCAAATCTGTAGGGGAATAGTCTTTATTAATTCCACCTTCATTAAATTACTTTGATTTTTGGATGTTATTTTTGTCGTGATTCTGACCTTGCTTTTTCCTATGAGAAAATTTAAAACTGCATTTTGTATTGTGCAGGAATAAACAATCCATGGATAAAATGCTTTGAGAGAAGATTAAAAAAATCTAATTAGGCTGATAAATTCATTTTAAAATGGGCAAAAACAATTTCCTTGACTTAAAACAAAATCTCTTGAATGATCAAAGAATAAGGATTCTGCTTCATTTGGGTTTTCCCCCATTTTAGGATATATTAGTCCATCATTAAGCTATTATACATATTTTATAATACTCCATGTTTTGTTTGTGCTAAAAAAGATTTCAGAATGAATAGGAATTTCATTTCTCTTTTGGGCTGGTTTATTAGTTTTGAGGAGAGAAATCTAAAATTAGGTTTGGAGAAGAGCAGGCAAATTTTAAAGCCTGACATAATTCTGATGCACTTGGTCAATAACAGCATTAGGAAAATTCTCCACGCTGATAAAACAGAAGATATGTTGTTAGTAATAAAGCTTTTTTCAGCCTGTGCCTTGTTCTGTGTAGGCACAAATTGAAATTAAATTTCTTTTCAGAAAAGAATGTTGCTGTGTATAGCTGTGAAATACCATCTCAAAAATTACAAGATATCACTTGTAATGTTTTTCACTTTGTTTATTCTTGTTTCTGTTTGTGATTAGAAACTTAGTGTAACTTTTTTGTTTCTAGACTAGAATAAATGCTTCATGCTAGGTTTTTGCCTTGAAGGAGTGCACAACTCTTCATTTATAGTTGTTCATACTGGAACCCGATTCACTTGAGAGAGCAATTCCCAATATCCTTTGTATGTATCTGTACGCAGAAACATGTGCTAGACATATTTCAAATACCTGTATCAAAAAAAGGCGTAAAGCATGGATATGCTTATATGCAATCATTCTTCTGACCAAAAATTCTTTAATTTAAAAAGTTGAGCTGTATTTATTTTGGGATATATTTATTCTGTGTATATTTGGGTAAAAATGTATGGCTGACTGGTAGGCATTTTGCCTTTGTAGTTCATTTGATTTGTGCCAGTTCTCCTCCTGCCTTTTCCTCAACTTTTGCTGTTTCCAGTCATTTCTCCTGTTAAGACAATTTAGTCAGCTCCTTTTGTGTTAAGTAGTGTTAGTTTAGTGTCATTAAGACTCTTCAACTGCCAGTGCTTTGGATATACAATTTTTAAAATTAATCTTCCCATTCCATTTATTTTCATATAACACTTTTCATATTGTGAAAATCTATTTCTCTCTGTTTCCTGACATTTAAAATGCATTCTTGAAAACGCCCATTGTTAGCATTTAAATTACATTCCAAATCTTAGCAAGCCATCAATACTCCACCTTCTCCACAGATCAACATTTTCTAGGTCTTCTCTCCACAAGTCACCTTTTTTTTTTCCCCAAAAGAGATGTGTGAACATGGCTAGTGAATAATGAAGATCTGAAAGACTCCACAAGTAATTAAGATTTGAGGGCAAGAAAAAGTAATTATCTTTATAGGTGGCAGGTAATTTTGGGGTAAAAAAAAAGAATAGGCAAGGGTTGTTAGGTCCCTCAGGCACATAAATGGTTTATGGAATTTTCACACCCTTGTTCAGCTTAACGTACATTACTGCCATCCATTGGCTTGCTAATGAATGTGAAAAATTGTACTTTATTTGAATAAATGATGCCATCTGAGCCTGTCACAATAATATTAAAAAAGCATATCAGAGCACTACCACCTACTCTGATGCTGTTATTTCTAGGGATAAGAGATCATAAGTTTTTGTGAACATAAATGCTCTTTAATAATCCAGCTCTTGCTGGCCAATGTGATCCTGCTGCAGGAGTGCCTATCCCAGAGGCTCTAAACCATGTACTACCAGGTGGTGTGGGACCTTTGGAAGAGCGTCGGTATTAGTCTCTTCCCTCAGCAGAATTACTGAGCTTCAACTTCTTTCCCGTAACAAGGCAGAAGTTCTGCAGCTGGAGAAAAAGGGAAGAGCAGAGGGACGGTGACTGCACCTGCAGTGCTTCTCAGATGCTGACTTAGAGAAGCTTTATGAGCATCCCTGGTTTAGTGTTAGAGAAGGGAACAGACTTAAAAGATTGTTGAGAGAAGGGCCATTCTTGGTACGGAATTCATACAAGTAGTGGAAGAGCGTCGGTATTAGTCTCTTCCCTCAGCAGAATTACTGAGCTTCAACTTCTTTCCCGTAACAAGGCAGAAGTTCTGCAGCTGGAGAAAAAGGGAAGAGCACTGCACCTGCAGTGCTCCTCAGATGCTGACTTAGAGAAGATTTATGAGCATCCCTGGTTTAGCGTTAGAGAAGGGAACAGACTTAAAAGATTGTTGAGAGAAGGGCCATTCTTGGTACGGAATTCATACAGGTAGCACAGATTAGGTACCATTCTTGAAGTTCACATTCCTCATTTTTAAATTTGCTGCCATCCTATAAAAATGAGCTCTCGAGCTAAGAGAGAAAGGAGACTATTTCACATGTATTTGTATCTGTAGAGAGTCTGATTTTTAGAGGTGAACTTTCTTTTGTTGCCTATTGAGGAGAAGAGACAGTGAGGTTCTTAATTCTGTAACGTTTTTCTTGTGTTACTGCACAGCAGGGCCATGGAGGAGTATCTGAGCACCAGTGACTTACTCAGATTAATTAGAAATTCCAGCCCATGAGATGGCTCGTGAAAAGTAGCTATGGAAAAATTCTTATGTCTTGGAGTCCTTTGAGATGCAGATTCCTTCCTTCAAATCCAATAATAAAAATAATAAACACATTGAAATCTTGTACCATTTGTATAAGCATTAAATTATCACATTATTCTTTTGAATAGTTGAAAATGCTCACAAAATGACTGACTTTTAAAAAGGCTCCTGTCTGGCTCAATCAGTACTGGCAGGAGATCTTTTGTTCACTTCATCTGATTCTCATTGGTACTGAACTTCCCAGGGCCATTATATCTACCTTGGCTATTTTAAAAGCAATTTTGTACAAGAATGAAAATAGTTCAGCAAATACCTGTGAAGCAGGAATTTTTGAGTGCTTAAGAAAAAAGAATGTGAAGCTATAAAAATAGAGAAAGAACAACTGTCATCCAGTGCAAAAAGTTGTGAAAGAGTCCTATTTAGAAACAGTTCTGCCTACATGACATTTTTTACTCCTTTTTATTGTAGACATATGATATGACAAAATATTTATGAATTATATAAATCTTCTTGTGGGCAAAAATGAGTGTGACATTGGTTTTTGAGGAAAACATCTCCTTATTAAACTTCGCTTTACCTCTTAAAACACCAAAATCACTTTATATAATGCTTTATTCCTACATCCAGGTAATATTTTTGATGTTGCTATATTAATTATTAATGCTTTAGTAAGAAGCGTAATTCACTATTTATGTTGTGAACTGTGAACAGTATTGTGTTATGCATGTATGTAGTGAACCTTTGAGGAGCCCTCCATGTTACCTAAACTAATACTTAAAGTTCCTTGTATAATTAAGTGTGAGAACTTCTTATCTTTTTGGGATGATTCCATCTGAAGTAGATGGAATGCAGTGGACATTCATGGACATCCCTGTCTTTCTTAACCAGCTACATTGGTTAAGGGCATAAATTCTACAAAACCAAATTTAAGGGAGATTAATGTCATTCAGAGAAAAATCAGCAGGACATACTGTAGAAGGGTTGCAGTCTGGTGATCAGGAAGGAGATGGGAAGACAAAGAAGAATAAGTGTGACATACCAAATGTTTGAGCAGTAATCAGAAACTCTTCTTACCATATAAACTCTGAACTGGAGTCTGCTGGTGGGGAGCTATGGATTTAATTAAAAATACAGCAGATAAAATCTACTATGAGCAGAACATGGAATTAGACTAGCACTTAGGAAAAAAGAAGGAGGTAGATACAAAAAGAATGTGGTTTGTGTTTATATGGGCTTGTTCTGGATGTATGCTATAATGTCTGCATCACAAGGGGAACTCATCCTGGTTTTGACAGAACACTGAGTCTGAAAGCAAAAGGTGTCTGTATCCTTGTCTCTCTCCTCAAATTTCTGGACTGCTATGCAGAATATTTCTAATGATATAGCATGTTTCTTTACAGTTTATTCCTACCTGGAATTACTCTTGCCTCTAATGTTTGCCTTGAACGCTATAGATAAAGGTGATTTCTTGCACGATCATGACTTAATTTAAAAAGCATTCATTAGTAATAAGTACACTTTTGAAAAATCATGATCCCCTGATCACTGTCAGTGTTTACCTGCAATATATGGGCAAAAATATACATGCAGTTACAAATATTTTAATAGAATTTCTAGTCTAAACTTTAGTATGGCTCATTTACATGAAGTTTGGTATTTGCTTCCTCTAAACAAATAAATGTCAATGATTGTATTATGTGATCTGATTTCTTGAGCAGCTCAGCTTATCCAGGAGGATTTTCCAAAGCTTTTCATAGGCTTTTAAACTATGGAACTTGAGAAATATTTTTAAGGAAAAAACCTCCTTGGTGATTTCAGCTGTTACCACTCTAAATTATGAAATGTATCAGTTCCTACAATTTCTCAGAGTACATATTTTACTGTTTAAATAAGTGAATTTTTCCCTTTGGTTGGTAATTGTCATGTAGGAGGCATTATGAACAAAGGTTCATATTGCTATAAGATAGTATAAAAGCCGTAATTGTAAAGTGAACATTACTTTGCAGGAAAAAATAGTCTCGCACTCTTTTGTTAATAAGAAAATTCATTCCAGATATGTTGAAAAACATGCTATTTCTTTTCTTTCTGTTCTGTGGATCCCTTCTGAATCAGTTATTTTCTTTTCTCCAGCGGATATGGCCATTCTGGTACTATTGTGTGTGCTTGGTTTTAATGAGCTTGAAAGTTTTTCTTGTCATTGACTTACACATTTTCACAAAATTTCACTACTGGATTTTTAATAAATAATTTTTACTCATTTACATGGTTACTGATAAATAGTAGAAAATAGTAACTCTGTGCAATATTCCAGGCACTGATAATCTAAAAAACACATGAATAATCAAATTCTTATATTCTACTATTATAAGTATCATAATGGTGAGCCCATTTCCTTTTGAAAAAAAATTAGAAGTATGTTGAAGTCCATCAACTGTATTACCACTGTTAAGAAAAATCAAAGCAGATTTCTTTTTGTTAGCAGAGAGTACCATGCAATTTGGGGCTTATTAAAACTCATGTGATATTTTTTTTTAGAGAGAACATATAAATATCAATGATTAAATTCTTTTATTTTGTGTTTTGTTTAAATTTTATGTTTTATATTCCCATTTTTATTGTAAATGTTATGATGGACTCAGGTGGATTTTGTTTGATTAAACAGTAGTTCATTTGTTCTAAATAATTTTACCAATAATATATTGACAAAAATTCCACAAACAAAATTGAAGTATAGTGCTTCTGTCCATGGTTTGAGGGCTTTCTTATTTCCAGTGCTTTTTTTGTCCAGAAGCATGCTTTCCCAATGCATAGTTAGAGTATGTTCACTTCCGTTGCAGCCATTTGGGCATTAATTTGTACACATACTTTCTCTGTGAGTGTTTCTTATCTAAGTAACACTTCTACATAAAACCGTAGGGGGAAAAAAAAAATAAATTCTGGCCTTTCCCTTTGATTTTGGAGACATTTACCACCTTTTGCAGTGGAATCTTTATTTTTTATGAATAGCTCTTAAACAAAGAGAAGTAGTTGCACTCCTATAGTTGCACTATAAGTGACAGTATAGTAATAATAGTAATTCTTCATCTGTCTTTATGTAACTAAGTTTCTGGGAGATCATCATCACAGCTGTAGCTGATACAGAACAAAACAGTTTATAACCAAGGGATTGTTTCTTTGCACGATGACTTACCATCTTTTCTAACCCTTTAATAACTATGAGCTTTGAAGTTTTTTTAATTTCTGTGTTTTCTCTCTCACATGGGAATAATCTATTTGTTTAGTCATAACTACATTAAACCTGGATTCATATAATCCAGTCTTATTACCAAATCACAAAAGATTGTAGACTTGCTTTCATATAACTGAGGAATCGTACATTTCATAAGTTTTGCAGAATTTTTAAACTTGATCAATTTCAATATCTGAGTTCTAGTGAAAGCTGTCACCTATTCAATTACAGTAAAACAAATTGATGTATATGTGGGTGTGAATAGGTATGTGCACATATATGTGCAAGGCTGTCCAGATGTCATACCTAAAAGATATGTTATTAACCTGAGTTCAGCTTCCTGTGAACACACCGTTATTTGTGCTGTGCAAGCAGTTCCAACCTTATTTTGTGTGGATGAAAACAAGAGTAGACCATCAATGTCCTAAAATTTCAACCAGCCCTTGTTTCCCCTTTCAGTCTGGGAAGTCTGGAATCATCAGGCTTTGCTTTGAGAGACACCTTTCTGTCAGTAAGGAATGTGGTACAAACTGTTTTAAGACCAGTTAATTCTCTGTTCAGAAACAAGGTAAAAAGAATAGGAGAGAGAGAGATAGGAACTGAGGACAAAACTGTCCAGTTGGGATTTCTGTAACACTTCACATATCTGTGGGATGTTCTTATGTGTTGCATTTAAGACTGTACACTTTATCATTTATATGACAAAGTTTCTTTATATGTTATGTTGAAGACCCTGTGAGATACTTCTAATGCATTTGAATTAAAAAAAAAATAAATAAAAAATTATGACTTTCATTTTCTGAGGCTTTATACAAATGTGCAGTGGAAGTGTTATATCCAAGAAAGAGTTTATCAGAATTTCATGTTAAGCAAGTTACTGACAATTTTTAGTTTGCTTGGGAATAGTATCTAAGCACAGTCCTATTTTACCAAGGGGTTTGCAAGATCAATTTTTGGCTGAATCAGTCTGTGTGGTGTTGTGTATAATCCTATTCTAACAGCCAGCTGATCGTGGGTCACAAGAATCCATGTATGGGACATTGGGTTTAGTAGAGTGCTGTACTGGGAGTTGTCAAACAAAAAGCTTCATGTAAATGAGCAGATGAGAGACTGTAGTGCAGCTTTCACTTAGTTAAGGTTTTAACTTTGGCTTCTCTCACAGGTTCTCTCTTTTAGTATCCAAGAAATTGGCATGGTACACTGGAAAAGTACAAGGAGATTTAATTAGTGGATGCATTGGGATTACCCTGGGCTGCTATTGCATTGTGCTTTTTAGGTTTTCAAATTCTCTTTAAGATTGACAAAAAAAGCCCAGTTTATAGAGTCGTAGAAATGCCAGAGATTTCTGAAAGGTGCCATGCGTTCCCCAAAACATTTCAGCTGAAAAATGCTTCTTATTTTCCAAAGACACAGCAGCACATTTACCATTTAGTGAGCATTTCTGTGAGTACAGAAAAACTCCTACACATTGAATCAGAGTCTTTAAGTATTTTAATTTTTTGTGGCAACCATGTATAGATGTGTGCCACTTAAGTACAGAAATGCAAACATCAAAAGCATCACGATCATTTATCCTGTTGTGTCTCCTGCCATTTATTCTAATGGTTGCTATAAAAGCTGTATCAGCTGTCCAATAAGTAAATAACATTCTCAGATTAAAATCATGGTCTGTTGTTTGGAAGTTGTTGAAAAAATTAGTGTGATGTCCAAGGATATTTGCCAGAAGTAAAATTATAGATAGTTATAAGAGGTAGGAAGAAAATTAATTCTTAAAATAAAGTTATTGCAAGCCTGTTTATGTTTTAGTCCTAATTTATTAGATATCAAAAGAGTCTTTTGTCTAGTTTTCTGTAAATTGTATGATGCCCAGTAATGGTTTCATTTTTCCCTTTCCCACAGAACTGTAGAGAAAAAAGAAATATTCTATATATTGCCATGTAAAATAAAAGGCCCAAAAATGCCCTCCTATAAACTAAACAAAATAAAATAAAAAAAGAGATAAAGGTTTGCTTTTTTCTCTGGTGGTTTTACAAATAATTTTTTTGGTGAGTGTACAGGCAGGGTATTTTTGTGCAATTAGATTCTGCCTCCTATTTGATAAGAAAAAGTTAAAACCCACACATGCAAATTGAATTTGCATTCTAATATAAGGGGAAAGAAATGACACTGCACTTGCTAAAAAGTAATTTGAGACCCTTAGGGGATAAAAAACCAAAACAAAAGATTGTAGAAACATCAGCAGCATGTCTTTCTATTTTTCTATTACTTTTTTTTCCAATTTATAGCTACATTCAAATTTCTACTATGGACTTCGTTATTATTGAACATAAATAAAAGCATTTTTCTGGGTTTATTTAATGTAGAAGGATGATGATCACCTATTCTACATTTAGCCATTATCTGTGTCAAAATCATTCTTCTCTTGTATATGTTTTGTATCTTCATATATTAAAGACAGTGTACAATACATGACCCTAGCACCTAATTGAGTTCTAAGTAATTTTTAAGGAGAGAATAATTTTATATTATTTGTGCTTACACAACCTAAATAAGGGCAGTGAGCTTTGGTAGTTTGATTTTCTTTGTCAGCAATTTCAAAAATTATGTCTGTATTTTAAATACATATTTTGAAAATCATATGACAAAAAGTGTATATATATAGATGTCTTAGCTTTTGATCACAGAAATGTGAAAAAAGGATTGAATAAAACTGTTAACTGAATATTATAAGCAATTTGTGACTTTAATTCATACACTAGAGAGCCTAAAAGTTCTTAAAATGAGAGAAATTTCACCAGTGTTAGTGATTTGTAGGGTTTTCTTTGCTATACAGGTTGGTCATGTAGTTAGCAGTTTTCCTTTTGTGTAATTCTTGCAAATTATTGTACTTTAGTATCGGAGTGAGAAGTATTACAGTTGTGAAGAACTATGACAACATTGCTTCAAAAAGATTAAGACAATTCAAAACTGCATAGGTTTACAATTTCTCCACGGTTTTAACTTTTAATACTTTTTGTGCACGTGACTATCAAAGCAAATGTGCCATTTGCTTTGGTGTTGATTTTTTGTACCACAAATAGAACAATTTCATTTTGGAAGAAGGTTATGAGTACTTTAACTCTGTGTGAGATGTGGTTTTGCACAATTTTATTTTTTCATGGGACTGATTTCTGCTACTACATCCCAGTTTATGCATACTGAAATGTGGCATGTTTGGTCTGTGGTATTACATACGGCATATTTTTATTATGCAGCGCCTTCTAAAATAACACGGATTGCAAAACACCCTTTAGTCCCTTAGGGTCAAGTCTGCCGACATTGCTGTTTAGCACGGAGTGTTTTCCATTGAGGGTTTTGACAGGAGCCCTGCCTGCTGAGTGCTCTCAGGATGAGCTGGGGTGGCTGGCCGTAACCCGAGCTGTGTCTCCTTTCCGTGTGTTGTCTGCAGAGCCGGAGAACACTTGCATTAGCTGCATTGATCAGCCCACCTCGCAGCTCATCGTTTAGGAGACAATTAATACTACCTTGTAAAGACTCCCCGGAGCATTTCCTTGGAGCTGGATTGCTTTACACAGAAACCACAGGCGATGGTGGCAAAAGGGGAGGGAGCCAAGTAGGGAAAGGAAAAAAGGCATTAAGCTTTGTCTAGGAACCAAGTTTTACTTGCTGTGGTGACTTTCTCTTGTGGCAGTCAAACTCCCTTTTCTGAGAAAGCATTTGGAAAAGAAAATTAGCTGTATTTTGAAGCTGATTTGTTGAAAAGGTGCTGTAAGAGGTCACAAAAATATTTTTAAAATCTTCCTCTTGAGAAATATGCATTTGATTGGGAGACTTTTCTAACTTGTAGTTAAAAGTATAAACATTCTAATTTTAGAGTAAGGATTAATAATCTGACATATTTTGGTATATTGGTTGACATGTTTTGATTCTAATATTAATTATTTTTAAATAACATTTTGGTAGACAAAAAAAAAAAGTATGTTTCTTATTCTGTCTTTTTTGCTGTAGTGCTTCTACCAGTGTTGAATTTCAGTATTGCCTGATACTTAAGATAAAAATCAGATTTTCAGTAGATGTGAATATGTTATCTTAAGAGCAGGCAAGGCTCTTAGTGTGCTTCTTCATCGTTAGGTAATAAAATATTTAATATTAGAAATCATCCACAGAAGCAGGTGAAGAGCATTAACTAATAAAACCCAGCTTTTTTTTTTGGAAAATTCCTAAGGTTGTCATACTGTTCTCTGTTAATGTATGTTGCACTCTTATAAGGAGCATATCTTAAGATTATAAAAGCTGATTATATAAACATAAAATTGATAGGAAGGGAATTTTATGGAGAAGGTTGCTTCCCACTCTTGTGCATTAATCTGTGTGATTCCATGCAGGTTCTACAGTGGAAATGAGGCCAACCAAGATGTGATGAATTTCAGAAATTGTTGCAAACTTGTATTTGCCACATCACTTTACATTGTCATTTTCATTTTCTTAGGTAGAGTGAATGAATTTTATGTGAGAAAAGATTAATTTGTGTCCTTATATCAATAGTATTTGCTAGGCATATATCAATGAAAAAAATTTTATTTATTTTTGTGCTAATTCCATGGCTCAGATTTGTTACTTTGCTCTCCCTCTCCATAATCTTGAAGTAAAATAAGGACTGACACTGAATAGAGATATGTATCTGGCTTATCTTTGCAACACAATCAGTTTTATGGTACTACTATATTTTTAGGAATACACCAGTATCTTGATAGTTCTTTTTATAATTGTCTTTTGTTAATAGAACTGCTCTACTGATATTTGAAGACAACAGTGAGGTGATGAATACAAAAAAAAAAGTTGTGTATGATGGAAGTGTAAAGAATATATTTTTGAAAGTACAGATTATGTGAAATTTTAAGGCAGTTTTACTTGAGCGTGTAAGTTGTCTTATGTTGGTATTCCTGCAGAATGAAATTGGAATTTACAATATTCCTTTTCAAGTTGGTTTTGAGGGGTTTAGGGAGTTTTTTTCCAACTGTTTTTCAAATCAAAACTGATTTTCTGGAACCTATTTAAGTGGTTTGATATGTGGAATACAGAACATGGATTGTTTCAGTGACGTGTCATACTCTTACCCTTAGGACTGGTACTGGGAGGTTTTACATTTGTTTAGTGAAGATGTATCAAACTGTAACCCAATATGTAAAATAGCCTTTTTTTTCTACAAGGTCATATAAAATCGTCTAAAACCAGTCTTATCACAAAAAAAACCCCCAAAAAAACAAGGAAGTATTTCCCACAGTTCTGCATCCATCTTCAGCCATCTTGTAGATGTTTTAAATAAGAAATCAACAGATAAGAGCTGGTGTTGATTTTTTGTAGCTCAAACAGAATAATTTCATTTTGTAAGAAGGTTATGAGTACTCTGACTGATGTTATCCAGGCTGACTTGGAAAGTTAGTGACCATGGGATCTACACCAATAGTTGTTTAAAATACCTTCACATCATCAGTATGTTATTATTCGGAAATCTCTCCTTTGTACTTTCAGGGAGGTATTGCTGGTTGGTTTTGCAGCATTTTCTTTGGGTGCCATCTTTGTGCCCTAACCGAAGCGGTTTGTGGGACCTTGAAGAGTCCACACCATTCAGATGACTTTTGGTATTTGCAGGTACTACGGAGCGGGTGTGTCTGATCCAGGGAACAGTCGAAGCACTAAACGCAGTTCATGGCTTCATTGCAGAGAAGATTCGAGAAATGCCTCAGAATGTGGCCAAGACAGAGCCTGTCAGCATCCTACAGCCTCAGACCACTGTTAATCCAGACCGCATCAAACAAGTGAGTTTTTGCTTGGGAATAGAGAGTCACAGCAGCTCCTTAGAAGCCTTAAAGCTTTAGTGCTGGAAGGGGTAAACGTAACATGCTCTTTAACAAAATGTTATCTTAGACTTTATTAACTTTCTGATACTCTTTTTCCCTTGTAACTGACATGTTCCGTGTTTCTCAGCAGTTCTTTTAGACAGTGTTTTATAAATTCCAATGCCATGCTCTAATGTTTTTTTCGTAAACTTTTCTTTACTGTATAAGGTGATAATAGACCTCTAGGTTTTAGTTAAAGATTGCCGAATTTTAAACTCAAATGGTGAACCCTATGTAAATCTTAAGTGTTACTAAAAATCACAGATTAACTGAATGTTCTCTACATTTATGTATACAAATAAAAGAGAAAAGGTAACTTCTTTTTTTTAGACCCTAAATTAGATAATTTAATTCTTGCCTCAAAGAACTTTAAAGCATAAGGATAATTCACTTGGGAAGTTTTTTACAAATTTGTTTTATGTTTTTTTTGAGCATCTTTTTGCCTATTTTTTACAGGCTTCATTCATAATCTTTGGATACTGCAAAAACTATTTGCAAGCTATTATTGCCCTTGTTCTTTATTCTTTGATTTTTCATACAAATTTTAATTTTAAAATTTTACTGTGTAAGGAGAATGGGAAATATGCATCATACAGGATTGAAAGTTACTAGTAAAATTTTGTCTTGTCTCTCTATCCTGTAGAGAAAAGATTTTAGTTTCTCATCTGTCCTATATGGGAAAAGATTGTTTTGTTCTTCTATGCTAGTAAGGTTCAATTTCCTATAATTTGGTAACTGCGTGCAATTATTTTACTTTGTATACAGTGACATACACAAAATGCTTATATAAAGATGTTTTTTCAGCAGGATGAGTTTGCAACAGACTGCTTTAGATGGATGAAACTGTGCACAAACCGTTTATATGACTTCTAGTATTTACTATTATTTGGTTTTTTTCTGTATGCGATAATTTTGCATACAAATTACTCTAGATAATTTATAAGAAAATATTAAAAAGAAAGCCCCCAATTTTATCAGATTAGTTTCTCAATTGTTAGACATTAAAATGATTATGCCTGAAAGATAGAGGAAGATCTGAAATTGATCTATATTTTGAATGGATTTTCTACTGATAAAATATTGGATTTTGTGCCAATATTTCTTAATCCAGTGGGAAATGAATCTTCTCTATTACTATAAAAAGTGGTTTTCCCATTTTGAATTGAAATGAAGCTAGTTTTTTAGGTAAGTCAGTAAGATCCTGAGAAACTAGATTAAAGAGCTCTTTAGTGAAATGTCTAAATAATTACTCTGTTTGTCTGAAGATGATATATCTTGTTGTCCACACTATTTCTTCAGAAAATGTTTTTGCAGAGTTGTTGAGGTTGTTTTTCTTTTATTTTGGGGGCTTGTTTTTTCATTGGTTGGTTGCTTTGGTTGTTTGCTCCGTTATTGCTGGTTTGGTTTTTTTTTTTCCTTTTTATTTTTTTTCTCTTTTTTGAAAGTTTGTTTAGTTTGGGGTCTGTTGGTTTGAAATGTTAAGTTCACTTAAATTCTGGAGGGATGGATTAGTGAATGCAGTCACTGCTAATGAAGCTAAGAGAGACTAAAATACAATGTGTACTAGCTTTGCATCTTAAAATATAAATATATTACTTGTATACATACAGGTGCATCATATAACATCAAATATTTGGGGACATGCATGTGCATATATTAAATAATTTTAAAAACAATGAATTTTTAAAATTTTCTTTTAATGACGCAATATCTGTTTATGATAAATTAATACATTGTAAATATTGACTCAATCTAAAATTGACTCAAACCTAAAATCCATTATTTTTACCAAGATAGGGAATTGTTAGCTTAGTTATTAGGTAGTATTTGGAGTGAATTAATCTGTCCTTCAGTGTCAGAGTATACTGTACCTTAATGAAAGATATAATACCTTGATTTAAAAATTTAGGAGAATAATATTTCATGAGAGGTTGTCGTGATTTAGATCTCCAGTGTTCTTATTTTCTTGAGAGCACAAATATGACAATTTTATTTAAATTATTAGTAATATTTTAATACTAGTAATTTTGTTTTGGTTTGGTTTTGGTTTTCTGTTTTTTGGGGTTTTTTTTAATAAGCCTTATTATTTGTAATTTCTTCATTTATGCAAAATTTTCCGTGGTTCTTCTTGTCTTAGAATATTGCCCAAGAACACTGACACACAAAGTGTTACATTGCAGATTGAAGAAAATGTAAAGTTATCTGAAAGAAAAGAATTTACCTTCATTTAGGAACTCTAAAAATGTTTCAGTCAAAAAGAAGATGTAGTTTTCTCCCCATTAATAAAGATACCAGTGGTTGAAGTCTTGCAAAGCCACTCATGTCTGTATGAGCATGCTGCTCTCATTTCTCTGTTGGAATTTCTCTGTCTTTGGCTGCTTTTTCAACACCCACCCTAGGGAAGGGAGCTCAGAAAGAAAATGTCTGGTTATAGATTCAATGAAGAAGGGCAGTATGTTCAGTCTTTGCTGACTACTTGAACTTCAGCACTTTCTGTTTTCTGGAAAGGCACGGACACAAGAGGCTGACTCTGGCCTGGCATCTCTCGTTACTAATGAAAATCACTCTCTGAACATTCTGTCCCTTTAACTTCAGCTTTTTCAGCTGCTGAAGATTTGAAAGCAAATCCATATGCTTCCTTTTGAGCCTTCTCCAGTTTGTTTTTTTGTCTCTCCTAATCCTTTGGACTTATCAGTAGATACCAGGGAGTTCTCTCTTCCAAGCAGGTCTGATAGATGTTTAATTGACAAATGTTTGTATCTTTTATATCTACACAACATAGACAATCTCTGTGGATGTCAGCCATCTGTTATTTCTATAAGTATCATTAAGCAATAACCAACTGGTTCCTATGCCCTTTTTCTTTCCAGAAACTGCTATGAGCATTTAGCCTCCTTTTCCTCTCTATTAATTATTGTCATACAAACTCTTTCAAACCATATCATAACTCACAGGCACAAAAACATGTTTTCATAAGAGATCATGAGCCTTTGTCTTTGTAATCAACATCCAAAGCTTTAAATTTCACCTCTAAATTAATAGGAACTCTTATGAAAAATGGGAAAGGGTTTTTAAATTTGTTTTATCACCTACTTTAGAAATTATTACAACTTTTTTGTAGGCTAGTTAAATTTTCCTTCCAGCTTTCAGTTGTAGCAGGTAGCAGATGTTGTAGCAGCCTGTCCAGGAAGCGCATGGAAACAGAGATGGCCATTGCTGAACTGTGCATTTTATGGAAGCAAGGAGGACCTATCTTAAAGATGACTGTGCTTCAGGCAGGAGTTCGCACTGTTTTGCCTTCTGAGATCCCTTCCTACATGAATGATTCTTTGATTCTATGAAATGTTTAGGTCTTTTTAAAATGTAGAGAAGGATTTAGAATTTTCTCCTCATAAATCAAGGAAGAAAACTTTAATGTATAAATAAAACTTTCATGTATAGAACTTCCAATTAAAGTTTTCACTGGAACTAGTTTCACTTCAGCTTTTTCAGTAGATAATTAATGTCTCATGAGTTAAACCTCTGTTTATTAATCATGGCCCCAGTTACTTTATTCAAAATCTACAAAAGTTATTGTTTGAACTCAGATTTGTGATTTCATATTCCTCTATTGAAAACAACTGCTTTTACTCCAGAAAAATTGATCAATAACAAAAGAGAAAGCTTAATAATCTTTAAATAAAAGCTTTTTCTTTTAATGCCTCTATAGAACCTGAGTTTAAGAATACACAGCTGAAAATATTGGCTTAAATGGAGGAGAGGGTTGTTGGTTTGGATTATGAGTTCTTCAGACTATAAAGTCTCAGTAGACTTCATAGAATCATGGAATGGTTTTAGTTGGAAGGCAAATTAAAGATCATCTGGATCCAACCCCTGTGCCAGGAACACTAGACCAGGTTGCCTTATCCTTTGAACAGTTCTTAGGATCATCCACAATTTCTCTGGTCAACCTCTTCTGGTGCCTCACCACCATCACAGTAAGGTTTCCCTCTAATATCTAATCTAGATCTACCTGTTCCAGTTTAAAAACCTCATCCCTTGTCCAGTCACTACTCTATCTGATAAAAAGTCTGTCCCAGTCTTTCCTATAGGCCTCCTTTAAGTGATGAAAGTCTGCTCTAAGGTCTCCAAGAATCTTTCCCGTCTCTAGAATAAACAATGCCAATTCTCTCAGCCTGTCTTCAGAGGGGATCTGCATGTATCACTGATCATCTCTGTGGACCTATTCTGGTTCTTCTCCAGCAGGTTCATGTCTCTCCTATCCTGAGAGCCCCAGAGGTGGATAGTCTCACTAGAGCAGAAGGACAGAATCACTTCTCATCCTCCTAGACACACTTCTGGTGCAGCCTAGCGTGCAATTTTCTTTCTGGCCTGCATGTGCACATTGCTGGATTGTATTCAATTCTTAATCCATCAATATGCTCAGAGTCTTTCTTCCTTAAGAAGCTGTCATTTGTTTCTTAAAAAGCCTATCCCTTATGAGAAACCTTTCTTTTCTTTATCATCCATTGAAAAAAGTCTGTCACCTAGATGAATCTTACTAAACTGTATAATATGAGAAAATTAAAGTTTTCATTTAAACAAAAAATAAGTAACTTCATAAATCACGGTGTCATCTTTTCATCTAGTTAAAAACTTATCATAAACTTTTTTCTGTTGTGAACAGAGGTGAAAAACCACACCAGTTGTCATAGTTATAATAAGATATGCAGGGGTCTTCACAGGATGCAAGAACAAAAAAAACCTATTTAGTTCTGTATGTTGAATCCAGTTGCAAAAGTTTTGTCTTCCATAAAAATATTTGTACTTTATCCTGTCCCTCATGTGCTTAATTCTGCTGGCAGATCACTAGTTCTATTTTCTGTTTCGTTTCAGCAATGTTGAATATAATCTCAGTATTTATGCAAAATTTTGTCTATGAATGCAGTCAACTTTGTAGCTGTCTATTAATTTTTCTGTGCTTCAAAAGTGGAATGAGAATAGAATATTTTTTTTTGGGATGAACAGCAGCATTCAACTTCACATCAATTTTCAGTAGCGTTTTGGTTCTTCAGAAAATTCTTACATTTTCTCATGCCTTCTGATGGCTTTGCAGTTTTGGTGTATCTTTCTGTATCCCAAAACATCCCAGAATGAAGAGGTAACCTTCTCTTTTAGAATGAATCTTAAACCCGTATCTTATAGGCTTTCTCATGGCTGTGCCTAGTTACATACTTCAGTTTACTGTTATTTCCATGTAACAGCGCCAGATCTCATAGTAGTTCTGTGTTGCTCTGACAAGTTTTGATGAAGGAGGAGGTCCTCATTCTTTTTTGTCCCTTTTGCTGTAATAGTAATTCTAAATTTTTCCTTTCATCCAGAATTGCTCTGGTGATCCAAATGGAACCTGGTGGTTTGCTTCAAGCTTCTTATCCCATCTTGTCTTGGACAAAACATGAGATAATCTTTCTTCACGGTCATATTTAACCATACTTATTTCCTTTCTCAAAGTCAGGTTCCCATGAGTTCATAAATACAGATGAGTTACCTCTTAGTCTCTCTGTATTTCCCTATGCCCTGTCTCTTCTTCCACTCAAAAGCAAAACTAAATGCAAAGAGACTGAAATACAATCAAAATTTATTTGTTCTTTACAGAAACGAAAAGGTAGGAAGAAAAAATAGATCACTGAAGTCATCAAAGTAGCCTTTTTACAGTCTGAATTGTCAGCACGTTATTAATCCTTTATCCAAATTATATTTTTTGAAATGTGTTATTTATTCATACAGTCATCGCCAAGATACGAATCTTTCGGCAGAGTTACAGATTAAAGGAGATCACAGCAGATGTGAAGAAGACTCTCTGTTTAGCAAAGCAGGAGTCTGTTAAGAAAGGTTTGTCTCTGATATTGTTGAAAGCCTAGTAAGTCAGTCTTGTAGGCTGTTGAGAACAGTGGGGCCTTGCAGTTCTCTATTTCATTTTAACTGCAGAAGGTCTTAAGCTATTTAATGCATTTTTTTTCAAACATAACACCTTTTCCTAAATTGCATTAAAATATCGACTTAAGCAAATTAGTTTTATCACAGTAATTTCAGTGATTAAAAGCACCAATATTAATATGTGCAGGACTGAAACTAAGTATTAGGTTAGTCTTAATAGTTATTTATTGCCGGTAATGTTATTACCAAGATCTCCCTTTTTTTGAAAGCTCTTGTGAGAAACTAGAAAATGGTAAGCTGTAAATACAGTCTCACCTTCACATTTAAATTATATTTTTTTCTATCTTTCATGTCTGTAACCCTATTTCAAATAATATTTAATTTTCTCCCTTTTCTTTCTAGTCAAAAATATATAAATATACTAGTAAGTACTGAGAGTTGATTGTCTCAGTACAGTTTTATTATTTATTACCCATGGTGTAAGTATTGAAATTTCTTTAGTGTAAATATGTATATAAGGGTGTCATAGTAACCAAAAGAGTACTCCGAGACCTTTGGAAACACCATGCAGATGGACTGCATGTATCTATATTGCTATGGTACAGCTATGTCTTCACTCTGTTAATCAAAAAATATCAAGAATGGAAATGTGATTTGACCATATTTCTGCACACCCTTTGGTGTATTGTGCTCGCTGAGAGAAGTCTCAGTATAGTCAATGCTTGAGCACAAAAAAGTAGTTTGACAAGATGCTACAACTCAAATATTACTAAAATAGAATTTTATTTTTAAAAATTAGGCTCCTTTTTAAGTACTTAAAATCTGTTTTCTCAAATACGTGTTCTAGAATGGTAAAGTTGGAGCAAACAACACTGTAACCTGTAACTCATTAATTGTCTCATAACTAGTAGGAAAGGTAATAGTATTTAAGAAAGCAGAGAAGTTTAATTTCATCATGGCTTAGATTATACTATTCAAGAAACACCTTAAAAAACACTCTGCAAGTTTTAGTAGTGGTGTGTGGTAGAAATTCTAACTTTTTTCCCTATAACATTGTCAGTAGCTGACCTGCAATTTCAGGAAATCCTCAATTACCATATGGAAGTAGCAGACTCAAAATTTGAAACTTGTAATGTAAATTCATCTTACAATTTCTAACCTGTTTATACGTCTCATTGTCAGAAAACTAACTACTAAATTTGACTGCTTGCTTAATGCAAAAGATTTGCCAATTTAAAAGCAAAACCTCAAAACATTCTATGCTGCATAGTAAGTCAGAATATTGAGTTCTATCTTTCTTTACGAAGCAATTTTGCTGAAACGTTCTTGCAAAGCAATTGAGACTGTATAATACTTATCAGCCAGTGAAAATTCCATACAAACTCCAAATACCTGGCTCTGGTGATGACTTTTTAATGTTTGAAAAATCACTTTGTGTTATTTTGATATGAGAGAAATAAATAGATGTATCTTCAGAATTACATGGAAGCTTGAAAAGAGATTAATTCTTACAAAACACTGTCAATTATTTTTTATATATATACGTGTATGTGTGTGTATGTATGTGTATATATATATAAAAATAAAAGTAGTTATGTCAGTAAACAGTGTAAAAGAGATCAAGCCTCAAAACCTGTTATACAAAGGAACAAAGCACCAAAAACACAAGACAAAAAATAATTATTTTCAGTATTTAGCCTTTTTTTAAAATAAAAAGTGTTTCTCATAGTTGATTATTGATCATTAATACAGTCTTTGCTTTTAAATTTATTAATCTGGTTTTTTCCATTGTATTTTAAGCAAGCTTTTGCTAAAATAAATAATGAAGTGCTTCTACATAGTAGATGTTATAGTTCAACAGTCACCTGAAATGATTATTGCCACTCCCTTTCTCATCATGGCCATATATTTCTGTGCTTTAGGAAGATTGATATGAAATGAAATCTGAGATGTTTCCAGTTTCATAAATCATCTGTGGTATCAGTGATTGTCATTATCCAGTGTTGAAGTGTTCTACATATTTCCCTATAAATCCACTAGTTAAGTTTGATAATGACTGTGAAGAACAAACTATTTTTCCTTTTAATAAGCAACCTAGCATACCAAAACAACATATAGTAGCATATGTGCTAGTTAGCAGTAGTGTTGATAACACAAACTATCCGTTTTCTGAAATATTTTAGTCAAAATATATTAGCTTTTTTTTTATTTTGAGGATTTCAGGATGGAAGTTTAATACTTAACTACAATAAAGAAAATCTATTGGAAGTATGAACAATTTTCCATTATTTTTAGTTGAGATTTTTTTTGTTTTGTTTTTTTTTTGGGTTGTGTTTTTGTATTTTTTTCCTGTTTAGATTTAAAAGATAAAAATCAGTTCATTGCAATTTCAGACTTTGGTAAGAGAAATACTGCATCATCTCACTAAAATCAGAAATATAATGCTATATCTGAACAAGCTTAGCCGTGTACTACTGTGGAATCAGACACATCTTTTGCTAAATAATTCTAGACCCTCACAAATGGACCCCTCATGATGGTCCCATGTTTGGTACATAAAGACATTGGAGAATACTTTATAATTGCCTTGATTTTTACAGTGTGGGATGCCTGCTGACCAATAGCAGTTTGCCAAGCTGCATATTTTTTATAAGGTCCTATACGTGATATTTTCTACATAACCATCATGAGAGTCCCAGTTGGTACTTAAACTGTTTTAATTTGTTTTTATTGTTTTACAATGAGTAAGAAGTCGGAAGCACAAAATAGGGATCTGTTTCTTAAGGTTTTACTTTTCCTGTTTTGACTGCCTGTTTATGTACAAACTATGAAAAATGGATCTTCATACTGTTTAACATACATCTAAAATATTTGTGTGTGCATATGTACAAGCCCATATTTTGCTAATACATAACTTTATGCATTCACAGTGTCCCAGCTTTCTCATATGCATTAAGAGTTTTAGTGCAAAAGTATGTATACCTATTTAATGAGGGACTGTCAATGATTGTAAGTAACAGAACTGCTGAAAGTGTGAAATTTTGCTTTATTTATTTCTAAATAGTTTTGGTTAGTAACTATATTAGCATATGATAAATTCCACTGTATAGCACTTTAACACTTATTTCTTGACATAAAAATAGTGTAATTTTTGATATAATATTTATATATTGAAAAGATGTCACAAACATGCTTTGAATAAGTATTGTATGTTGTGTTTTGAAAATTGGAATTTTACTTTTTTACTACATTTATAAAAAGAATAGAAGAGTTTTTCTGTCACGATCTAATAGTTTTAAAGGAGAAATGTGTATATAAAATTTTTAAACAGAGCAGTGCTTTTTTAATATGTTCAAGAATTAATGTTAAGCATATGTATATTATTTAGAAAAGATTATCAATAAATATGACTCCTAATTCTTTTTTGTGTTTATTTTGAACACAGAACTGTAATAAGCTATTGACCTTTGCTCAACTAAATGAACGTTTTTAACACTAATCATAAATATTTTGTAGTTATTTGTTATGAAGGTATTAGTTGCTCGTTCATCCATCACGAGATTGATGCTTACATTTTTTCACCTGCTTCTAGATTAAAAAAGATCAATGAATATTTTAGCAGTTAGAATATTGCCAGAAACTCGGTAGCTTCAGCGTAACTGTTGTAAGGTATGGAACACAGTTTGCTGGCTCTAACTCTTTACTGTAGAATGGTGCTTTATAAAGTGCCAGAGTAAATGTCTCAGCTTCTTTCAGACATTGGCCTTGTTTGTTCATAGACTGATAACTGTTTCTAGTGTGCTCATTGAACTTGCTGGAATTTTTCTTTACTTATAGTCTTCATTTTCCCCAAGAGGATGAGAGAGGAAAGAATATATTCCTCATGTGGTCAGCATATTTTTGAGTATTTATGTGAGTTCACCATCTTGATTTCAAGTCATGAATTTGTTTTTACATGCATAAGCATGCATATTTACATGCATTATTTATCCAATTGACTTTAAATTCCATTAAGTTCCAATGAGTAGGAGAAAGATTTTGTCTTAGGCATTTTTTATTTCTTTTAATTTTCTGGTTATGTTATTTTGTTGGTTTATTTATTTTTTTAACTGTTCAGTCTAAGGCTTGTAAAGGTTGATTTGCTCCTGAACTGCTTTGTTCCCAGACATTGCCATCTTCCCCAACTACCACCAAGTCCTCTCCATCTGATCCCATGACCACCTCCAGAGCCAATCAGGTACAGTATCATCCTACCATCTACACCATACTTTTCACGGGTGACAGCTTGCAAACTGGAGAAAAAGATATGGTGGGTTAAGGATTTATTCGTTCATTCACATATATACACCCATAACCATAGATATCTAACTCTTGTTAGAAATTGGTAAAGTAAATGGAAAAATATTTTGCTTCTTTTAATTTGTTTTGGTGGGCTTCATTAAAATCTCTGATGAAAGCAAAGTATCTTTTAAAATAGTTGGGTTGGTTTTTTTTCCATTTGATAAATTGCAAGGATACAAAACTGGTGTGTTTGTAGACAGAGTAACTCTTGGTTTATATATGTTTGTGTATATATGCACACGCGTATTTACTTCCTGGATCAGTTTTAAATTATAATAGAATTACCCCTAAACCCATGCTTAAATAGCTGGAATTCAACACAGCAATGGCAAACTGACTTCCTAATTGCAGAATTTTGAAATGTTTGTGAACAGTAACATAGGGGCATTATTTAAATTTAAATATTTTAAATGAAAATTTAATGATGAAGAATTAAGTAAAATTAAGTCTCTCTAAAAACATGCTAAACACATTGAAGTTTAATTCATATCATATTTTTAAATGCATAAAGTGTCCTTTTAACAGCATGTTTATTCTACTGATTTATTTTTATTTTAACTGGAAAAGTCCATGTCCAGTTGATTGTGTCCACAAATTATCATATTATTTTCATCTTCCCTATAAAAGTCGTAAAAAATTGCTACATACCATGCTTTGTAGAACTTATTCATGCTTAAAAAATATCTAATTTATTTTTGATGTAGTGTTAAACTTAATGTACTTTTGTATTTGAATAATGTAAGTATTTAGTATATGCTGAGTTCCCACAGTCTGTTCCCACAGCTGAATGTTGCTATCAGATCTTGCCTAAATAACATCAAATATGAGAAAAGTTTACTTCACAAGCTAATTTCCCCTGAAAGTTAACACTGTTATTAATTACTGATTCTCTGATTTTTTTTTAACTGCTTAGAACTTGCTGGTATATGAACAAACAATTTCACATGAACGGAAGCGTATTAAAGCATTATACTTTTGATCAACACATGACATTTATTGAAGGTGGTGTCAAACACAGAAAGTAATGGAATTTAGAAAGAAATTGTATAGATAGAGGCACTACTAAGAAAAATAAAGGTTGTGATATCCTTGACTTCAACTTAAAAGCCTTCTTCATCAGCCTGCTTCCATTCCAGCAACAGTTACTTGGCTTCATCATCATTAAATGACAAAGATGAAATCTTTGCCAACACCTAGGGATGTTTTATGAGCTCTGTTCAGCTTTTATTCTCTCTCTCTTAATTTCAGTATTTCGTTTATTTTAATTAGGAGGTTTTGAAAATGAGTGTAGAGATTGTTTTTAAAGGGTTCTTACTATTTTTCTTTCACACTTTTTAAAGTATATCCTGATGATCTTTATTTAGAGAAAAAGGAAGAAATGCTTTTATTTACAGGATATACAATTTGAGCATGTTAATTAGCATAAAAGAAGCACCTACTTTGCATCTGTTCTATGAATTTTATGTTATCAGAATTATAGTGTAGTGTATAAACTTTAAATGACCTTTCAATAGCTAAAAATACTTATGTTTATAGAAAGTTGTTCTATGAGAATATTGTCAAGTAATATAGCTAAATTCACAGGCTAAGTGACATATATGCTTTGTGTCCTGTCTGTATCCCAAATTACATATTTTAATGCATTTTATTCATAACCTGTGCTCAATTCAGTTTTCATACAAGTAATCAAGACCTTTTTTGAACAGCACCAAAACTGTATATATGATGAAGAGTAATGCGTTCCTTAATTGACTTTTGGAACTGCTTTTATTATTAACTATTGAAACTTGTACAGGTTTATGATTATTTTATCCCTTCTCATATTTTCTAGTGATTTCTAGCCACTCCAGCAGCAAGCACAAAGCACATGATAAGGCAATTAAGGCCTTTCTGTTCATTCTGGTGATAAGTGACGTCACTGGCAATTGTTCCCAGGCTGTAGTGGTGATTAGCATTCAGCACCAGAGTATCCACAAGTATCTGCACTGCGGCTGTCACATGGAAATAGGTTCCAACACAATCATCTCAAACCTGTCGGCAGCCACATGAACTCCCGACAGGAGAGTATCAGAGAACAATAGTAAATGTTTGTTTTGATATGTGGCCGTGTAAGATGGCTCTCAATAGAAAATAACCGTTCAGGTATGGGTTTGCTCACAAGATGGTATATTATGATAACATGAGAGAGCTTAGTTAACTGGATGGATGTCAGGAAAGTCAGCATTAAGGTGTAAGATGAATTCACAGCACACTCTGTTGTGTGGATAAGGCAGCATATTAGGTTTAAGATCATTCAAATTCATGTAATGTTTTAATCATGGGAAGACATGTTAAAGATTAGAAAGGTGATTAAGCAAGCTTTAAACAGTACGTTATGCTGGGTTGCTGTTGGAGTGAGATTTTTAAGCTGGGCTGGAGGACTCCCCCATAAGTCATTGCAGTTAGAGAATTGTCAAGTCTGTGCTTTATGAGAACAGCTGATGCGAGCCTTGTGCTGTACAAGCGTGTCAGTTGTGTTCCCCTGACAGAGCTTGAACAATTTCTAGACATGCTTTTTAATACAAGAAGAAAATAGCTCTGCCAACAGAGGTCAGAGGAAGCTAGGCAGGAAATCTGGCGTATATTAGATCTTCCTTTTAATGACTCACTTTGCCTCCATTCAGATGAGGTCATAACTCTTTTGTATGGCAGTATCAGCTTTTGATGAATTGTTTTTGGAAAAATCCAGTGTTCATGAACTACTTGTTTTATGATTCTCAAGGAGAGGATAGTCTCTAAAAATGCCTTATCTAGTGGAAGAAAATTTTCTTTAGAACTGTCATGTTTTGCATTATACTGAGTTGCCTTGGGTGCAACAGAAACCTCTTCACTGGAAGTATTTCTCTCTTTAGTTCTTTGTTCCGGGAAGTTATACATGTGTCAGTATTATTCTTGTAAATGCTTTGTTTATTTTTTCAGTGGAAAAAAATTGGACATTTATTCACATTAAAAATCCTACACTGCAAACTTCCCAAGGAAGAAGGAACCAAAGATGCAATAGAATTAGAGGCAATAAAATTTCCAGTAACTCTTTTTTCCCCCCTCCTGTCTGCCTATTGCTGAAACTAACTCAATCTTTCTATACTTCTGTTATAATCTTTCTAAGCTTCTGTTACACCCTCACAAACTTGGTTAGCTTTGCTTATAGCCAAACACTGATAGACATATAGCTACAGCAGTGAAAATGTTCTGCTGATGCCCCTGGAGCTGGCAGAATATAGCTTTGCTTTTATTTAAGAAGGAGGAAATCAATTTGGCTTCTCCAAAGTACACTTCAAGAGGTAATTTCATCTTTAAAGTGATAAATAATGCACTAAACATCATATAGAACATGCTTACTTTTCCTCTGTAGAACCCAGTGGAGGTACAAGTTTTAATTGTTATTTTAGCAGTTGACTTTAGATAGACTAGTATTTCTATATTTAAACTCTATATAGTTTTACTTATTTACTTTATTTTCTTTAAATCTTTATTTAAAGATTTTTTTTCTTTTTAGTGCCTGCTTTACTGAGGTTACTTTAATTTTAGAGGGAGAAACACATAAAGCTAAGCTTTTATTTCTCCTTTGCCTATTTGATGTATACCTGTAGAGGACACTTGCATGTCTTCTTCTCCAGTCCTCCCTGTCTCCATGAAGTTGGTACCACTGTTGACCTTTGCTACTGGCTTAAGAGAATAAAAGGGCCAAAACACATGTCCACACTTATTAATGAGTCAGGAGAGTAATGGCTAGGAGGCCTTTTTCCTTGTCTTACAATTTAGATAGGCTTAAGCTTAGCAATAAAATAGGATTTATCATAGCAAACTTTGAGTCATTAACTTACTATAGAAACCTTTTATTTTTGCTTTTTTAATAGCACTATTTTTTGCCATGGCATTTGTATTTTTTACAATTATACCTTCAATTTGGCTGCTTTGTTATTGCACCTGAAAATCTTCTTGTATCATTTAGTACAATGTAATACAAATTTTGTGGGGTGCAGATAGGTGTAGATTTTGTTCATTCAGTTCTCAGGTTTGCTTTTTTTGTTTGAGTATTTATATCTCATCTTGTTGCTGCAATGTCTGTAATAAATAATACTTTTCAACCTTTTCACATGATGGGACTGAGCCAGTGTTCTTGGAACTGCCTGTACTCAGCAGGTACAGCACGAGCATATGACTATTAAAATCCTGGTATTTGGAATTTGTGCTTTTGGCTCATATTGCCTCTTTATTTTATGCAAAGTCTATAGCTTGCAATGTGATATAATAGTACAGATATAACTAGAGACTGGGAGATGAATTGATATTTTAATGATCGATGCACCCGATCTCCCTCTCTGACTTTAATGAACCGCCCTATCCCTGATGCAAAATTGCTTGCAGAAGTTTCATCTTTTCATTCCTAACAGAAAGGTAGAATCTGAAAATAAAGGCAGTCCATAAAGCATACTGATAGCTTTTAAAGGGTTGATGAACTCACATTTGACATAACTTCTTGTGGGAGGAGGAAGAGATTGGAAAGAAAGCTTTGTTTCAGTCTTCTGTTATCATTAGGACATGGATTTTTAAAGTATGTATAATACCCAGCTTCAAATGATTTCTTAATTAGTATTTTAATGTTAGTGCACAAATACTGAGCTTTAATGATGATCCCAGGATACTCAATAGCCATCGTAGGTCAGTGAGATGTTATCTCAATTTGCCTTGGAAATTTGATATGAGGCTTATTTAAGATATTGTGTCTTGGATATTTTAACTTTAATATTAATCTATTTTTGTTTCCCTGATTTTAATGTCAGTTGTTAGGGAAGTGTTGAGAAAATCTGTTTTCTTTAGAGGTCTTTGACATATTGACTAATGCTGGATGGATCACTTGATCTTTCCAAATCTCAGTACTGTGTATTAAAAATCAAAGTCAATATAAAATTATTTAACATTCTTATAAAAGGTGCTATAGAATTAAAAATGTGGTATAAATTTAATTTGATTATTAAGAATATTTGCTTTGGTAATTCTCTGAGATAACAATTTGACCTTTTGTGAGCCAATCTGATTCATCACTGATAAATATGGACATTCTATTTACATCCAGATGATGCTGTCAGTGGTCTACAATACAAACCTAATATTCTGTTTGAAAGAGCCTTTATCAAATATACAGTGTTTTATATGCACCATGATTAAAGTATTTAGTGAACAAGCTTGTTTTAGTTTAATAAGAGAGAGTTCCTTTTTTGATTGCAAGGTGCCTATGGCACACTGTGGATAGCACATAATAAATAATGTTTGAGACAATATATCTAGAAAAGGCTAGGAAGAATTATTCTCCTGTTGATGTGAGAGGATTCCAGCAGGGGTTCCAGTGGTTTAGATGTAACCTTTCCTGATTCTTTTCAGCTGGAATCCTTCATTTAATGTCTAAACTCTAAGCAGAATTAACCTACCCTCCATGGACTAACTGTAGACTTTCTTCAGGTCCTCATTTTAATACATTACTTGTAATATATTTGTTTTGTCCAATGTATTTATTTTGTCCTTTAACCATTTTTTCCAGTATTTTGCAGTATATGAGCTCAGTGCTTGTCTGCTTTGTTTCCTTAGAATATATATTTCAATTATATAAAATGTTTAAATAACAATTTAAAAAATCTTATATGCAAAACAGTTTGGGGATTTTATTCTTCTTATTGTCTGTTTCAATTTTTCCCCTTGGGACAAGTATGTAGGTAATAATTTGGGTTCATATTCCATACTCTTTTCTTTTTTTCTCTCCCACTGCACAGCTATTATAAGGGTCACTGTTTACTGTTCCTGTCTTAAATGTAGGAGAAATGTCAGGAACTTTCCTGAGAAATGGGGAAAGATGTAGATTCTCATTGCTAAGTCTCTGAAAACTACTGGCATGTCATTCATAGGATGTCATAAATGACCTGCCAGTCAGTCCTGTAAATAAAAATGTGATTCCATGTATCCTGTTGGAATTTTATGCTTGGTAATAATTAGAAACACTTAGTTTCCTATTTTATCCCCTTTTCAAAAAGATATATGTTCTCAGCATAATAGATAGAATTACTATTCCCTTATATTAAAATGGATAAATGTCTTAAATCAATATCTCCTCATTGATCTCCTCCTTTTAAACTCTACCTGGTTGTTAGATTTTTTCATTGTTTTCCCCCCATAGATAAAAATCCAAAAGTAAAAAACAAAACAAAACCCCCACATATAAAAGAAAAAAAAAGAGAAAGTCTGTGTTTATGAAGACTTAGATGATTTAGAAAACATAAAAATCTTAGTGTGACTTTATGAAAGCTGCTTTTGATTCAAATAATTTATTTTAAGTCATTATTGCTTCAGTTAAGATGCTGAGATCATTACTGTTTAAGTACATTTATGACTTTCATGGGTTTTATTCACTTTAAAATATTTTGTTGTCAACATGTAAAAAGAGGATGCTTTTTTGGATTGAATGCATTCTGTTTAGACTGCTAGGATTATCATCATCTTGTCTTATTTAAGTTGTTTAAGAGTTCAAAAAGTCCCTCACTTAATTTAAGAAGTTCTTTTATTTATGAATATTTGTAGATATGATATATAGGCTTTGGCATTTTTCCATGTCCCCATACTAAGAAAAGGTCCTATCTGCTTAGGAAAAATGATCATTAAACATATAAATTTTGGAGGGCATACATTTTTCTCTTTGTCAAAATATGATAAAGGTTTTCAAATGTCCTTTGTCAAAGTGTGTTTAATTTCTTCATGTTCTGTGTTCCTTTTAAAGTATAATTCCTTTACCAATACAAAATTAAAAAGAATAGTGTGTTATAAAATTCCAAAATAATATCCATGTTCACGTTCCATCCCAGATAAGCTAGAGTGAAATTGGCAACACATTACTCTGTGATCTTACCAAGGTTAGCTGTGACTATGAGTTCTTAATACTCAGATTTAGTATGGTAGATGTACTGTTTCATTCAGAACTGCTATTGGGTGAAAAATCCAGCCATATTCCCAGATGTACAGTCACTAAGTGCCTTCTTTGCTGTTTGAACAACCCGGAGGAAATAGAGGAGCAGAGCAATTTCCAGAATGCAAATCTGGGTGACTTTTTTGTTGTTTCTCTGCTGCATAATCAGTCACATAAAGGTTTGACTCCAAGTTTTCAATTATTTGGAATTTAATTTAGTGACTTTTAGGGAGTTCAGAATGTATATTATCAAGGGTTGTATGAGATTGTGGAAAGAAACACTGAGCCTGTAGAGCTTACTACACCAGGACAGATCCTTTACAGCAGACTGTAACGTAGAAAAGACAATACCATGTTTTTCTGTCAGGTGTTAAGTTGAGTGAGACATGATTAGGCCTGGCCCTGGAAGATCCTGCTTGTTAAGTAATTGGGTTTTTTGCTATCTGAAATACTTTCATTTTCACATACTGTTTGTAGGTGTAGCACTACACTTTGCTAGAGGCAGGCTGCTAGATGCATTGTCTGTCTTCTGCATGCTTTGAGAACTCATCAGATGGTGAGAAGTCATATATAGAAGTGAGACAAAGCCACCAATTGTAGTAGGTCTCTGCCTGATTTGAGTGAAAAAGGAATGTTCTTTGTAAATCATGGAAGCAGGTTGATGTATTGCACTATAGAGAATAAAATGTAGAAGGTTTTTCCTTTTCCAGAGGTTAGCTGCGTCTGTTGGGACCTTTGCCTGAAGCATTGCACCCTAGATTTCAGATAGAATATATCAAAACAATATGTAACTGCATCTTATTCAGTAGTATTATCCCCTAGTTTGGGGCTTGTAGATATTTTCACATTTGTTGATTTTGGGTTTGGTTTTGGATGGTTGGTTAGTTGTTTGTTTGTTTTTTTTCTCTGAAAGCAAATTAGACCTCTGACAAATAATAGCAGATATTAACAGGCATGGTTTGCAAATACTGGATCAATGGGATTATTGTCACTCTAAGTGCAAGGGTTCACTGGTCTGTGACCTGCCAGTGATTTACATTTGAATCTTTGCAGCCTTGAGGAGTATTAGTCTGGAGGTACAGAGAGTCTGCTGCCTGTTTCATCTGTTTTCCCCTGCTTCTCAAATGGCACTTCAGTGAATGCAACCTTGGAGATCAAAGTCTTGCTGAACTATTTTTATCAAACAATAATACACTTCTATGTGATAAATTACTCATTCAAGTGAACTTACTACCTGTGATTTGGATGAGGTTAGAAAAATTTGGTTGAGATTTTTATTTTTTTAAAGCTTCTGGAAGCCTGCAAATCCACTACAGTGTCAATTCTTCTTTAATATTTTTAAGTAGCATAGTACATAAGCTCAGTGCTTCTCAGCTTTTTATGATTATCTTTATTTTTCACTTAAAAAACATATAAATGCAGTGAGAATTGATTGACTTTATCCTCTTTATAGTAATTTTGATAACAAATTAACAGCTGCCCCCTACCCATGAGATACTGAAATGCAGTCTCTATATGGGGTCTTTTAAAGTGTTGCAGTTAGGGAATTAAACTGGTTTATGAAATAGATTAGACTATGATTAATGTAAATGTAATGTAATTTTTACTATAGTAAAAAGTACTGAACCAAAATACAATACCTTAAAATCTACAGACCTGTGCTCATGTATAATTAAGTGATGCAGAAAAAAAAGATAAATCAACTAAAAAGATAATAATTTCCTTGCAGAAAATTTGTTCATAAGTTTAAAATGTTTAATACAACTGTAAATATAGTCCAGAACCACATTGTTTTACAAACAGAAGGAAATAACAGTTGTTTGTTAAAGACATTTCACAGGTTGTATTTCACTTGTTTGCCGTCAATTTAG
This sequence comes from Passer montanus, assembly GCF_014805655.1. Classification (NCBI taxonomy): domain Eukaryota; kingdom Metazoa; phylum Chordata; class Aves; order Passeriformes; family Passeridae; genus Passer; species Passer montanus. The sequence goes on from NW_024365381.1 coordinate 3,165,956, forward strand.
AGGCTGTTTTACAGAAATTTCTGCTTTAATTATGTCATAAGTAATTAGATAATAAATTATACACATTACATTAGCAGTCACAGAAGAGACTGATTGGCTGTACACAATGTGTGTGTGTGTGTACTCTGATGGTTGTCTTTACTGCATCCAATTTCCAAGTAAACTGTAAGTTACCCTGGCCTGATGTTAATAGGAACTCAGGTAAATCAGGGTAAGGAAAGGAGGAGACTGCAGCTTTGACAGGATGAAAGTTATGTTTTGAAAACTGAACTTAAGTGATACATTTATGCATTTAGTATACATATGCAAAGGATCACATTGAGTATTTGTTAAATAGAAAAAAGGGACAAATGTAAAATGGTTAGTAAATCGATTTATTTCCTCACCTCCATCTCATTTTTGAGACAGTTCTTTAATTTTTTTATTTTTTTCTTCTCACATTTTTCAGTATCTTTTCTCTTAAAAAAAAAAAGTCAGCTGTTCAAGCAGAAGAATATGTATATTGTGCATAGTAGTTGAGATCAGGGCAAGACTTGGATGCAAATTATTTTTCATTGTGTCTTTAACAAGAGATATTTAAATCAGATTTACTCAGATGCTGCCTTCAAATTTACTGTGTGTAAGGTATTCTTCCATGTTAATGCACACATAGTGTGTGTACACATTTGTAATATAAGTATAAAAACACATAATATAAATGTGTTAATACAGCCATATTTGTGCCTCACAGCCTTAGTTTGTGTGAGGAGTAATTTTTTTCCCCACATGAACATTTGTGTGAGATTATTGTCTATACAAAATTATTAATACATGCCAGTTATCTATATTCAGGTATTGCCTATGCCTAGTGCTTGTCTATAGATTGCCTTAATTAAATTTTTCTCCCATTGTATGAGAAATATAACCCAGAGCACAGATGTAGGGAAACAATATGGTTTGCAAATACGTGGTTTAACAAGAAATATATGCAGTTTTCCTACTGAGCTGTGTATGTATGATCTAAATCCAGCCTCTTCACATTTAATAAGGACTATTCAATTGTACCTTCACCTGTCTCTTGTAATTATAGGGATTTTTTATAATCTAAGTTGACTTGTAGAACTGACCTGAGTTAGCACCTATCAAACTTTTTGCCTCTGCTAACTCAAGTAATTGGTAACTTCTGTCTTGTCTCCACTTATTCCTGGTTGTTTTTTTTTTTCTCACAGCTGTAGTTACTTCTGGCTTCCTTGTGGCTACCTTGATTAAACACAGATAACTACGAGTTTACCAAGAAGTAGATAGACTTACAAACTAAAGAGATGAATCAGCTGGGGTGAATGTTAAATTCTAAGCCAGCCATCTACTGCTAGGTTGCAGTTAATTATATATTTCCTGCTACCTACAGTTTGATTTTACCTTATTCTGTTCTCTGATCCTGCTTAGAGACATAATGTTAGGCTCTGAGAGGAAGTTTTGAATTGAATTGTCAGAAGACTCTATTAGCATTAGAGAGCTATGGAGTCCTGTAGCATTGCTTATTACGTTTGGAGACATCACAGAATCTCAAAATCAATTAGGTTGGAAAAGATTTTTCTGTCATCATCAAGTCCAACCAGTGATGTAACACCACCTTGTCAGCCCAGACCTTGACACTAAGTGCCACCTCCAGTCATTTCTCGAACACCACCAGGGATGGTTACTGCGCCACCTCCCTGGACTGTTCATTCCAATGTTTAATTACTCTTTCTCTGAAGAAATTCCTTCTCGTGTCCAGCCTAAACTTCCCCTGGCAAAACTTGAGGCCATTTCCTTTTGTCCTGTCCCTAGCTGCCTGGGGGAAGAGGCTGAACTCCCACCTCACTACAACCCTCTTTCAGGGAATTTTAGAGAGCAGTAAGGTCTCCCTTGAGCCTCCTTTTCTCTGGGCTCCCTCAGCTGCTCCACATAGCTCAGCTGCTCACTCTCCAGACACTTCACCAGCATTGTTGCCCTTCTCTGCACATTCTCTTTCTTGAGGGGAGGGGCCCAGAACTGAGCACAGTACTTGCATGTGGCCACCTATCCATCCACCCATTAAGGAAACCATACTAAGAAAATTATGTCCTTTTAGTAATAAAATTTCTAATAATTATTATTTTTCATGGTCTAGAGAGACATGGTTATATGAATGTTTTCTGTTTAACTGTCCTTCCTTTCTCATTTGAAACCAATTTTCAAACAACATCAATGAGAGAATGTCCCTGAGAATTTCACTGAGTAGTTCTTGCTACACAAAATTCTATTTTATTAGTTAAGAATTAATTAATACAGAATGCTTCTGCTGCTGTATCTATTGAAAAGTCAGGGGTTCAAAGTAACCATAACCCTTGGTGCTGTTAATTTGCTAGTTCATCTAGATAGACCAGGTGCATTTTGCAGAAGCTAGATTTCCCTCTCCGTCATTTTTATTGCCCCATATTTATTTTCGGTGTATTGGTTGATGATAGTATAAGTTTTATCTTTCATTTTACCCTAATTTTGTGATCTTGGAATAAAAGTGCATGTGCAAAACTGGTACCAGGGTATGCCAAGATGCACCATTAAAAATGCCCTGTTCAGTCTTTTCTTACCTAAATATATGTAACTAAATATAGACTGGATATGGAAGATACTTCTCAGACTGAAGTTATATTATTTAGAGTACATATTATTGTTAAGAGGAGAAGTCTGGTTTCCAAGAAAGGTTGGAGAGTCCCTTGAAATAATTTTGTAACAGAGTGTGGGTTTTGTTCCTAGATTTTGAAAGGAGAACATATTTCATTTGTTCTGTGCATCAGACTTATTTTTGACATGATTGCAGCTGGGGGATTCTAAGACATGATGGACCTGTGAGGAAGTGGGGGCTCTACTCATTGTGTCTGTAGAGAGTACAAATATGTGCATGTCTTTGTGCATGGGTTTTGTTTTCTCATTGGTTTTAAAATAAGCTGAATTGCAAAAAAATGATTTAAAGAGGTACTGCTGAATGAGTAGCCTAAGCTGAAACTTTTCACTAGATACTCAGTGCAAGAGGACTGCTTCTACTTACAAGTAAATCAAGTATTAGGCATTCTTATATAGCAGTCTATATTTATAGTTCAGTATTGTGTGTACATATAAAAGTATCTATAGTAGTGATATATATTCAGATATATATTCAAATTTGCTTAATTTATTTACTTTTCTGTAAGTTTTTCTATTAAATCATATGTCTGTGGGAATGATGAGAAGGTCTTTTGTTGTTTTGTTTCATGGTGTTTTTAGCTTTCTTAATTGTTGTGTTTAGTTACATAGCATGTTTAAAATATTCCTCCTTTTAGAAGCTATTTGGCTCTACCATCTTATCATGTGTTTATACCTAAAGCAAAATGGATGTTTTGTAAAAACAAAACAAATAAATTGTATTTATACCGTTTTTAGGAACACATTTGGTCATTAGCTTTGTGCTATTTTTTCCTTTTAAATTTTTTTATAGTGAAAAACACCATGAAGCTATACAGAACTGTCTGTAGGGGAAAACAAGAATAAATATGCTCTTATTTTCATGGACCTGAGACATTAATAGAGTTACCACAAGGGTTTAATTCATGTGTGTCTCCCCTTCCTTTCTATGGAGAACAGAGTAATTACCCCAGAATTTTAATTATAAATAGTGTAGGGGGGGATGTTAGGGTTTAGTATCATTATTTTATTTTATGGTCATGAAAACTCAAAGGTGTTCATTTAGCCAAAACACATTCAACTAGTTACACTTTCTTTTACCTCCATCTTTCAAGATCTATAGTTTTTCAATCCCACAGATTCTCACTTAAAACTTTAATTTTCAGAATATCAGAATATGATAACTGTGATAGCAAAATTGGGGACTATTTGTGAGCATGAAAATATTAAATATTGAAATAGACAGTGTATTTTAAGAAAGGGGCTAAAGACAGTCATATTTTCTGAGCACTTTACCTGCTTCCTTTGGTAAGTGGAAACCTGTTGATATGAGTAACCATAAAGTTCCTCTTGCTGATGATCAAACTCTCTCTTTTAGCCTCCCACAAAAGCATCACAAAAAGCTTTCAGCAAGAAAGAAATATGCCTTTATTTCAATGGTCATAAAATAAATCCTTGTTTTCCATGCCATGGAATTGAAATGGTTGTGCTGATTCACCTTGATTCCACATCATTCAAAAGAGAGGTCTCCTGCAGATGATATATAGTTGATAACTTAAATTTTGTTCAGAATTGCTAAATGATTCCTGAATTATTGTGGTGCATATCTTGTAGAAATCAACTGTGGCAAAGATCCTCTGAAAACAAAATAAAACTCTTAGCCTTCTTTTGTCCTGTCAGTCCTATAGATAGATTGATTATTTTTAAATGTGGTTTCCAGAGACTGATTTTCAGATTACCAGTAATGCTGAAACATGATTTCATGCTTGGATTTTAATCCTAAATTAATTTAGAAAATGTTTAGCATGCTGTTAAAATAATGTGAGCTTGCCAGCAATGTCAAAACATAAAAATCTCAATGTATTTCTAATATCCAGGGTTTAGTTTTTCCAAAGTTTCAATGAAAAGTGTTATTGACAGAAAATGGCAAGTCCCTTAGCACATTTCTATTGGCTGTTCTTTCCTCTGAATTTAATTAAATGACATAACTAGTGCATATAATTTTCTGCATTGATTCTTTTAGAAGAACATAATTGTGTACTCTAGCCACATTTATCCAAGTTTATACTGAAAACTGGGCACTGTTGATAGCTGTGATGCTTTGTAATGTTAACAGTGTATCTTCATCTTGAAAACTCATACTCCATTCAAAGGGTTGTTCAAAAATACTGTTAGTTTTCTCTTAGATTGCAGGTACATGTCCATTAAAAAACATTATAAATAATTAAAATAAAATTTTTAAAAGGAAGCATCAGTCTCCTGGAAGTCAATGAAAAATTGATTGCTAGGTTATAGGCTGTCCAAGATTTGTTATTAATATCTTAGCAAATCTCTTGTATGTGTTAGCCGTAGCATTTATTCCAATGATTACGTCTCATGAAGTGCAAGTTTTCCAGTTAAAATACAGCATGTCATTCAGAGCAAGTTTATGGCTGATCTGCTACTGGGGAGAGTACCTGTAAAGCTCATGCATGCAGTATTTAAAGGATTCTCTGGAGGAGTGCAGAAATGTCCTATTCATTTATGAATTTGCCTTCTGAAGCTTTGTCAGGAAAGCAGCCAGTGCAAGGCTTCTTTGGATAATGAGTTAATGAGGAGCCAAACATCTACGGATCTGTGACTGGGAAAGCATAAAAAAAAGGGATGCACCCACTTTGCCTCTCTCTCTGTCAAGAATATCAATTAACTTTTGAAACTGGAGTGGCTTCTATGAGTTCATAAGTTAGATCCTGTCTAATTTTAAACAATGGGAGTTTTAGTGATACCATCAGTGAGGCATATTTGGCTTCAAAATAATATACATTATCTACATTTTATGTCAATTATTTTGTATTGAGAAGTTGTTATTTCAGCAATTCCAGTAATGAAATTACATTATATGGTTTCTTTCAGTTAGAAGTATCCCAAATTGCTATACTTAAGAGTTCTGTAGATATTCATGCATTTTTTTAAAACCATCCTTGGCTCTGTGAAGTATTGGCAAGTATTCATAGGACGCCATGCAACAAATTATGTAAGAAAGATGGAAAAAAAGGGAAATTTTAGAAATGGGGAGGGGAAACTTTGATGGTTTTAAAGAGAGAATAGGGTTAACATTCGATCATCACTGAAGGTTTTAGACAGTACTGGACAGAACTGTTAGTATTTATACTTTCTGTCTTTTTAAAAATGTTTCATTTGAACAATAACATAGCCAGTATGGATGTCTAATTTTCTATGTATACCGCACTCTCTGCAACTGAGTGAAAATCTATTAATTTTTTCTCTTGTGTAATTTTGTATATAACCAGCTCATTTTTTCTTTTTTAATTATAAAAAAGTGAAAAGTATAAATGAAGCTTCTCAAAATGCATTGCACTTCTTTGCAAATGTAATTTGAAGCTCATGAAACATTAATGCATAAAATATGGGATGTTGTTTTTATTCTACTGAGAAAAAAATTAGAAAAGTTTCTTCTCTATCTTATTAAAACTATGTATCATAGAGAATTCATGGAGGAGTTGGTTTACTCCATTCCCACAGTTTTGAATCATGTTTTCTTGAGGGATACTTAATGAAACTATTTAGATTTTTATGTGCACGTATGTGAGTGTAAATTTTTAATAATACTTTCTTCAGGACTAGATAATGTTATAAAATCAACCACCTGTATAACTAACATTGTTTTAGCAGTTTTTCTTTCTGTGTGTGCAATTTGGGTATGCACACATTCTGCTTTTGAGAGAAAAAGCCTTTCTATTTATGAGTTAGTGCCTACACACACTGGTGACAGAAGGGCAACTAAAACAAGCACCAGAGAATATTTTTCTTGTGTCTTTAAACATGATTTGCTAGTTCCTTGCTGTGAGAAATTTGCATTCCAAATTACATCTTTAGTTAAAAGCATGAAAGAAAAATCTTGATGTTCATACTTTAAAGTGGGCAGAATTGTAATTAGGTAGTTACTAAAAGAAGTGGGAGTGACTTTTTTAAGTGCCTCAAAGAGTCAAGGTTTAATATCAAATGCTAATTGAAAAATAGTATTGATTTAAGCCAAAAGAGCAATTTGTGCAAAACATCCTTACACAGTCTTATCTCTAGTAAATATTTCTCCTGCTTAGTTCTGACTCTCTAAGCCTTGTGATTTCAGATGTAAATTGTTCCTGGGTATTTAAGTGCAAGTTAGCTTTCTATTGCATAATAGTTTTTGTGACTGGAATGAAATGATAAATGCAACCTCAGCTGAGAGTGGAGGTCTAAGAACTAGAGAAAAATAAACACTTATGATGAACAGTAGTGTCAGTATCAGACTAAAATCCTGCAGTGTGTACCAGGAGATAAAACCAAACATCTTAGAGTATGTATTTGCTCTGTCAATTTATTATATTTGTAATAATCTAGTGTGATTTGAGAAAAAACTCAGAGTTGCAATATTTTTTCAATGGATTAAGTTAACCTTGAATTGTCTTGAAAGATGACTGTATTTATGAGGTCTGAAATAACAAAGAGACAACATAGGGAAGTAGCAAAATTATATTCATATTGGAATAATTGCAGGCAACATTTAAGAAGGAAATACTCCAAGTATATGTACTGCTTGGGATGAGAAGAAAATCTTATTAATATAAACATGACTAGAAAAAGAAAAAGTACATTATGTTGAGGAACAAAGTAGGAGTTAATCTCTTCCTGTAATCCATTGCACTTGTTCACACAGTATTTCAGTTCCAGACATTCTTTTGTAGACAGAGAGAAACTGAGTTGGAATGACATTTACAAAATTTAAACATGGTCAGAAAAGATGACAATTTATGGTCTAGGTTTATTTACCTGATGATCTAGCTAAATTTACAAAGAACTGCTTTGCTGTTTATGGATATGTACCTATTTTTGTAAATAAATATTAAGCAGACTATTAGAAAAATGCCTCTAAAAGATGTCTCTATTCCTGCTAAGAACTTTCTCTGAAGCCAAAATGTATAATCTGGAACTGAGCAATCAGGAATTTGTTTGGGACACCTCTGAAAAAGTAAATTCATGTTTCAGCATGTCCATCAATCCAGTATGGAATCCAGTCCAGAGATACTGAAAATACTGAGAGAAATTCCAGTAGCTTCCTTGAGGCTATGTATGTGCAATAACTAGAAATTTGCTGTGCAAGGCTACTGTTGGAAGCTGAGCCCAAGTCTGACATAAGCAAACATCTGTCCAGAGCAGCTTTGCATGGCTGCCTGCTATATAGGTGGGATGACTCATGCTCATGACCTTTCAGTAGCTTGTGCTGCCTTCAACTTGTGGTTCTTGGTGGCTCTGTAGCATGGGGTTTTCCAGGAGTTGCCTGATACAACAGAGCATGGCTGTGAATTCTAAGTGCATGCAGGCATCACTTTGCCTGTAATGAACTTAATTGTCTTTCTACTTGATATCAGGAGAACTCCGATCACATCTTCAGTTCATCCTGATTTTCTCCCAGATTTTTGTTATAGTGCCACTTCACTTTAGGAAGGATTGTATGGGACTACTCACAAGCCTAGTGTAGCAGTGTGTTTATCTTGACACACAAAAAAAACCATCCTAGGTGATCCTACTCCTCACTGACTGCTCTCTACAGGAATTGGTGTGTTGAGAACACTCATCAAGTCTAAGCCTGTAGTCATATGAGCAGCTAAAATAGCATGAAATTTTCAGACATAGAATCCAGAGACCAGAGGCAGTTTTAAACAGTTTAAAACAATTGCAGAGCAAGAAGACAGGGAAAAAAAAGAAAAGAAAAAGATATGAAATAGAATGTAGTAATTTACATTTTAAGGAAGTGCAGTTACTTGCTTTAGAGACTAAAATGTAGAATTGTGACAAATTAGGATGAATTTGTTAGATTAGATGGAATCTTTTCTATAAAGTGTTCTTCTGTTAAGAAAAAAATAAACCAGTATTAGACAAGTAGTTGAAAGATTTAATAGAAGGAAAAAGAACAATTGTTACAAGAAATTCATGGGATGAGTTATAATTACACTGTTGAAAATAAAAGAAGAAAAAGGAAACCTGAATAATAGATAAAAAAGAGCTTTGGTTCATTAATCTCTGTGCAATCTCTTAGAAATACTTCACAGAAGTGGAATAAAGAGAGGCTGATGCATTTAAATACTTCCACTGTTGAATTGTTTGTTTTCTTTTTTTCCAAGTTTTGATGCTATTTTGTATAATCAGTAATATTTCTCTTCTAGTGTAATTTAGTGCAGGCATGTGTCATGCCACCATGTGAAATTTGAAACCTAAAACCATGTTTTTCAACCTTCTTAATTTACAGTTACTCTAATTGGTGTAACAGCCATATCAAATGCTAATTCTTGCTGTCTAGCCTGCATTTCATCCTTCCACTACATTTATCAGTGTAGACTTTGTATTGGCTGGGTGGCATGTATGGTGTGAGTTTGTGGTTGCCATCCCCACAATACTAGAGACTGCAAGAGGTGGAATATAACCAGACCAAATATGGTCAGAGGGAAGAAATAAAGCAGTAGAAAAGTGAAGGGGTGTAATTGGTGAAATTTTGCAATGGGTTGTTGGAAGTCTCTACATGAGAGGAGTGGGAATGAGAATTGGCAGGACATGGGTAGTAGTGCAGATTTGGTCATGGTTTGTCTTCCCATGAAACTATTTAGCATTTATTCATGTGCATTCAGAGCTGCTCAGTGCAGATGATCTCAGTCCAGCACTGGGGAGGATGAGAATGGCAGGGCATAAGCACCAAACATCTGGCATTCCACAGTAGATGCTATTCTGCTCACTTAACTGAGCCAGGACTTTCACTTTGGTAAATCAGAAGACTTTAGGCAATTCTGACATGATAGATGAATGCAGCATGGGCTTATGCAAGTGGGTTGTCAATAAATGGGAAAGGTTTAGGGAATTAGCTGATACAGATTTAGGAGTCTAGGATTTATATGAGCTACTCATGTGGTGAAAGTTAAAAGCAGTTTGAATCATGTCTCTGGACACAGTGGTTGAGATCCCTTAAGTACCAGGCCTCTTCATCTGAAGGGCAGAGTTGCATCAAATCTTTGCAGGTTTCTTTGGGAGCTGAGGGCAGCAAACTGCTCTTTCAGTTGGAGCCTTTCTTACGGCCCAGGTTTCTTTGACTTTTGTCAAGGCTTTTAAAGACACAGTCTTGTTTCACTGAAAATGTATGCAGGGAAATTACTTTGTTTCTATTATATTTGTTATAGTTGGATGACTTTTGGGGGAAGTATTATATTTGTTGAGCCTGATTTTGAACTTGCTTATGCTAATGCAAATAGGATGCGAGTGATGCCTATGGAAGAAATTAATTTGCTTTCTGTGTAAGCAAATGTAATAATTGCAATCCTTAATTTTTATAAAAATTATTTGACATGAAATAAAGGTTGAGTTACTTCCCTTTTTTAGTTCCTATAGCATTTAAACAAAATAAATTACATACGTGCTTATTCTTATGCAAGAAGATTCATTTGTAAGCATATGTTCATAATTGCTTTAGATACTTAATCTTCTTTTTGCAGCACAAGTTTGGATATAGCCAGGAGCACACAGAAACCTGGAAACCTAATCTTCCTGTGTAGTGAAAGATACCTTTATTGGATAGCTCAGAGCACTTATTTTGGGTGGCAGTTTCTCACTTCTGCATCCAAATCAGTTTCTGAACCCATTATCTGTAAAAGGAAAATAAGTGCACTGTCCAATTTCCCTGACAGACAAGGAGTTAAGTACTTTGTTCAAAAATGGCGGTCACGCAGGTAACAAAACCAAATAGATAATATGTGATTTTTCATTTTCTGAATTGTTTTGTATAATTTTCTACCTTTTAACTTAGTGATCATATGGATTTTAGGCTTCAACAGGAAAGAAAAAGAAAAAATATTTGCACTACTTATTTTCTATCAGCACCTCCGCTGTGATCTATCTAGTATGTTAGATACTGTGTTATAATACAGCACAACCAATGTTTGCCATAAAGACTTGATATTCCAATATACAAACAGGGGAAAGATTTAGTGAATAAAAGAAATAGATGGAGAATTACAGACTGGCAGCAAGATTAATATTCCTAAACAAACAAACAAAAAATCCTAAATATATTCTGCTTTTAAAAGTAATTATCTAACAATTTAAATTAAATTTTAAATTAGCTGTCACAAATACAAGAATATTACAGCTAAATATCTCAAAATAATACAAATGTTGCTCTTCATTTCAAGAAGAGCAGGATTGCTTACGTTTTAAGTAAAATGAGTACAGATGTATTTATGTTTTGTTCAAACTGAATTTTCACTGGAATGTAATGTTTTTGTCCTAATACAAAATAGAGGCATAGTGTCTAATTATTTAATACATATACATTTTTTAAAGATGTCCTGTATGTAAATGCGTGAAATATTCACCATGGCAGGGGTTGTATTTGAAAGGATATTATTGGTATATTCCTAAACTAATACCATTTAAGAGAGTTGCCAATGAAAAAAACAATAGTCTGTTTCTAAATCAGATATTTAGAAAAGGGTATCTTTATTTCTGGAGCAGACAAACATATATTAATCCAGCATATTAAATTTTATGGATTTTTTTTCAAAATGCATAATTTTTATATTGTTTGTAATGCTAAATAGAAAACCATGTCTGAACAAGGTGGGAGTGTGTGAGTAAGGAGAAGGAGATCATTCTTTATCTTTCCTCTGATGAGACAGATAATTTTGTCAAATAACTAGAGCTGCTAGTGGTAAACTAATGAATATTTGTGTATCGATTGAGAAAATTAACGGTTTCACATTGCAAAAATCTTTCTTGTTGCATAGAGGAGACTTCCTTTTTAATTTTGTGGCTGAATTAAGCCACTGCTTTATTTTACTACACCCTTCGTTTAGAATAATCCTGGCTATATAACAGTGATCTGGATTTTCATATGTTGCATATGTAACTATAATATTACAGGTGCAACAATACTGCCCTGGCATTAAATATCCTATTTACTCCTGAAATCACGTGTATGGTTATCAGAGAGTATTTTTGTACCTTCTTATGTTTTTAGGGTTTTTTCACTTCAATTTACATAAGCACTTATGCCTGACTTGATCAGAACTGTGCACATTGCTTATTGAAATCTCCCACAGAACCTCTTAGTGTGTCTTAAACCAGTGGAGGCAAGTAAATGTTTTCTATAGTATGCAGCACAAAACCATAATAATGAAAGCTGTGCAGTACTGCATTTTTGGAGTGTTAACAAAATAAGCAAAACAAAAAACAAAAAAACCCAAATAAAACAACCAAAAACCAAACACACCCAAAAGCAAAACCAAACAAGCAAACCACTGTATTTTTGGAGTGTTAAAAAAATAAGCAAAAAAAAAAAAAAAAACAAAAAACAAATAAAACAACCAAAAACCAAACACACTCAAAAGCAAAACCAAACAAGCAAACCGCCCCCAAAAAATTTTACAAAAATCTGGACAATTCTTCTATTTAGCAATTAGTTAATGTAATTTCTATTTAGAACTGAAATATCTAACCAAAACTAAGAGTTGTTTCTTTCTTTTTATGATAGCAAAACAAAGGTTACCTTAAAATTACCAAATACCTTGAACTACATTTAAAATTATTAGGAAGTGTTCTGACTTAAAACTAGGTCTGCCTACAAACATATATAAGACGTGTCATTATGTATTTAAGTATATATACAGTGATTTTTTTTAATAGGAATATTTAATATATGGGTGGACTAAATTTTTTTCAATACCCTTCTTTCACCTTACCTTTACAATAAGTCAGCAGCTGATAATTTTTATTTATTCTATAGAACATGTTGTGTTTTGATGCCAACAGAATTCTGAATTAAAAATTCTTTATATAATTTAAAACAATCCAGTGCAAAATACAGTATGATATATATTTAATGTACATATTGTGTAAGTGGAAAATATAAGCATTTCTCAAGTTTCTAGTATGCTGGATTCTCAAATATGTGATTTTCATGCTAATAACCATTGGAAATATCTAAGCTTTTTCTAGCTTTAAAAACTTATTTGTGGGGCATGCATATTGGTTTGCAATTAGTTTGACTTTTTAATGAGGCAGTAAAAAGAGACTATTACTAATAAAATTAATTGTATTTTATATTGTTTTGTTGCTAAGACTTTAGAGAGAATTTTGGTGAAAGGACTGAAAAGTGTTGCCCCTACACATATTCCATAAAATTGAGATGAATGTATATCTGAACACAAAGCTTCTAAAAGCAAAGCTTTTGTAAAATAAAACACTTTATTAATTCAGTGTCCTAAAACATACAGTACATTAAAACTTTGGGGCACATTTGTAAAATGTATACCAAAAACAAAAGCTATGAAAAATATGTATAAGTATTGACTTCTTATCCTGGGCATCATTCTTCACTCATAGCAGTAAGTCAATAGGTAATACATTTATTGACATTAAGTATCTTGTGTCAGTTTGAAACTTGTTTAAACAGAAGAAAAAGTAGGATTTATAGGTAAATAACCTTTGTTTGAAACTAGTTGGTAAACTTTTAAATGTACTAATGCCATGTTTTATACTCAAAATCTCAGCTCTTAGGTCCTGTAAAATTTAATTTCCATAGGCTGAACAATAATAACACAGTATATCAGATAATAAATTTCCATACCGTGATGTGGGTCACAGGTTAAAGAATCAAGATCATGTCCTGTTCAAGACCAGCTATTTAATCTGTCCAAGATTTAGCCAAATGTTGTTTTGGTTGTGGTTTTTTGTTTGTTTTAGTTTTGGTTTGTTCTGTTTCTTTCTTTATTTATTTATTTCTTTTTTTAATTATTGCTACTATACATGTTTTAAAGGAAGGTAAAGAATTTCAGAAAAATTTTGCCAAAGAAGTTGTTTTGCTACATTCGCCTGGAAAAAGAGAAAT
>NW_024365381.1:3184525-3562642 GCF_014805655.1 Passer montanus
AGAAATCTGATCAATTTTATCCCAGTCTTTTTGTGTACCACTTCGAATGTATGAGATTTATTTTTCTATTGGAAAAAAAATAAACAGTCTGAAAGCATTAAAATTGGTAGATTTTAGTAATTTTACAGTGAATTGAATCCCTATGTCATAGTATCATTAAAAAATTTAAGGATGGGTCATGCAAATTACTATATGCTTATTGATAAGACTCACACATTTCTGTCTGGACACTCTTCAGTCCATCTGCTGACTCCTAAATGTCTGTTTCACTTGAGACAAGATGTCTACATACTCCAAATTTCAAATGCTTTGATGTGGATTTTGGGTGGATTGAGGGCTACTGTTTACCACAGATTCACAAACTGAGACTGGTTTATTTTATAAGTGATAGAGATTCAAATGGTATTTTTTAAATGCAAGAATAACATGGCTTAGCGTGTCCATATCTGGTGCAATGCAGTCCCTGTACATATAATATGCTGCAGCTCTAATAAAAATTATTGAAAAATCTTTAATGAAAAGAGAACAATATACTCTATTATAGTTCTATAAATATGTTTGCTTCCAGATGTTTTGCATCTTTTTTTCCTCAAAACTTCAATAGTCCATAATAATTTCTTTCAATTACATGTTGTTGCCTTTTGTTCAAAGGGTAAGTACTGTGCTGCTTTAACTGGTTCTTGGTAGACAATTTTACACACAGCACATTCTCCTTGTAGCTACATTCATATATTTTTCTCTTAAAATTGTAATTCCCTATTGTAGAATAATTAATTTAGAATTTATTATTAGTTTAATAGTAAAGTATTTTTCTATACAGAATAATGCAATAACCTCTATATTATGTAAGCAAAAAGATATGCAGAAAGGTTTACATTACATATAAACATATATACTGCTATTTGTAAATAAAACTTTTTTTGTGATTAAATTAAAAAGTAGTATAATTTCAGGCTTATAATGTAAATATTGTTTAAACTGAAAGCATTCAATATTTTGCTTACAGTATATTTTTAGGGGTAATTTAAAATGTGTAGCTTTAAAGAAAAAAAATTTCACAGATTTATAGTGGGTGAGCAGCTGTTTCCACATTGTTAGGGCACAGAAGTTCCAATTGCCACATTAATCAAAGTATTGAGACTACAAAATCCATTTCATTTAATCTCATTATTGAATAAACAGCTCTGTAGTGATGCCTATTTGTACTTGTTTCTCTAATAAAAATGCAACTGTAGCTCTCAACAGAAATTAGTTTTAATTATTTAAATGATATGAATTTGTCAAACATAAATAATCTAACACCTGGTTTGCCTCCTCGTTTTCTAAAAAAATGTGTTTCACGAAAACTAGTAGAGGATGATAATGGGGAAAAACAAAGGTAGGTCTATGTATTTATTCTGATTCTATTAATTCTAAAAAAGAGCTAATGTGAGTTGATTACTGTCTAAGAGGGTGGAAAAGTAATCTGTCTTACTGCTATGCAAGGACACAACAGAATACAGCAAAGCAGAAGGATGTCTCACATACACTGGTTCTGTTCAACTCACTTGTCCTGTGCTCCTGTCTGAGAACTGGTGACGATGATTCACAGCTTAGCAATCCTTCTTCTGAACACAAGGATCACGTAACCAAGCGATACGTGGTGTAGGTTTTAAGACACTTAATCAAGATGCCAAAATCTGCCATAATAGTCACCAGTTTCTATGGTTTAACAAACCTTCTCAGGCAAAAGAAAGGCTGAATTTCTCTGTTTTGTCTTTGTTTTGGTAACTTCATTTCAGGAGATCTGCCTGACCTTAGAAGAGGAGTACCCTAAGTGTCAGAAGGGTATAATATCTTATGTAAGCCAATTGGTAGATCTCTGAAAATGGAGATCCATTTGTTTTCACCACAGGATAGTATAATTGTGTTTGCTGTTTCTGTCTCATGCTACGTTTTGTTTAAAAATATTTGGTATTTAAAATTCTGGATATCCTAACACACTACCCTGAAATCATTTATCATTTGGTTGAGGAAATATATAATCCAGTTGTGGTTATTGGTGGTGGCCTCATATGGCACTTCAAGCAGTGATAATTTGTATTACTTTCTGTATATTAAACAGTTCTTTAATATTGATTCTGTTTGTGGTGTATTAACTGTTATCCTTTCTTGGTAAAGAAAGTGTGCTAAGCAGATAGTTACTGTCTTAAATCAGCAAGGCAATTTTAGAGTCACATGAAGCTATTGAAACCTACCACTCAGTAGTTTGTCTGCCAGATTAATCATCTTTATTGTTCCTCCTGGAGATGTGTCTCTTCCTTTGTGCAAAATATTTCCAGTAGGCAGGCTTATAGTGAGAACTTATAACACTCCCAGGGTATGATTACGTGACCGCCACCGTTATCATTGTGCCCTACATGTTAGTAACATAGTTCAGGGTTTCAGAAATATTTTTTTCAAATGCAAATTGCAGATTTTTTCTTAAGCATTTTATATTTCATAGTGCATTTTCTCTCCAAATGTTCTTATAATTATTTTGTGTTAGTAGTCCCTCCGTGCTTTTAATTTAAAAGTTGCTATACTCAATTTTTTGCATATCAGCTTGGTTTTTTAAACCACTTGCAATTGTTGCAATTATTGTTAAATAATCAGTAAATATACTACAGGAAAGTACTGTGAGACTACCCCAGTTAGTTTTGATGTCATTGGAATTCAATTAAATGTCTGTAGTGAAAATAAAGTCAAAGAACTCTGGTATGCAACTACTCAACAAGAATGAGAACTGTATTTTGTTCTTTTTATTCTTATAATAATTTTATAAATTTGTAACTTGAAATTATATAAACTAAGAAAAAGGCAAGATATTTTTAAAGCTCCTTTTCTACATCAGAGGACATTAGCTTGTAATCCAGATACATTAAATAATATAAGTAAAATCATAATATTATCTTTGCTGATACTAAACCTTCATCTTACTGAAGATATTATCATGATAAAAAGACTTTTAAGCAAAAATTCAGGACAATCAGGTTTCATATTTGTATCTTTGAAACAAGATGAAATATCTCAGTTTTTCAATATATTTCCCTAAGTAGGTGGAGTTCTTTGGTACTTAATATGAGCTCTTAGGAAAGTATGTTTATGGGGAGAAGCGGGGGAGAATTCACACTAATATTTTTACTCAAATGTGTTGATAAAAAGTAAATACCACTTTAAAATAATTTGCTTGTTTCTCTTCTAAAAGCCTACTTGGCAATATGTCACATTCCAGACTTTTTGAAATGTTATAAGAGCCTTACCTGGCAGCAGCTATTCTTGCTACAATACATTATTCCTCTTTCTGTACCTAGAGGATGTAGCACACATCATTGAAACATTTCAGTTTCTGCTGTGCATGCTAATTTTAAATTCAGATTGAAGCTTTGAGAATTTTGAGCTTGAAAATACAAAATGTAAACAGAAGAGGGCCATAGTTGAGAACCTGTTTTTACATGACAGTTGATGAATACATCAGTGATATTGTTGCTAGTCTTCCTGTCTATTTATATGAACATTTTAATTATACACATTGTAACCCAATACAGCTCAAAGTTCTAAACAGTTTGTATCCAATTTGTATATAATGATTTAATTTGCAATTTTCCTTCCTTTGAGTTAAAAGAGTTGGTGCCCTGTGATATTGTCTTCATACTTTATATTACCACATAAACACATGTAAGCATGAGCAGTTGCAGACTGTGAGATGTAGAGAAGATTGAAGAAGCAGTAACAGTGTGATTTTACAAAGTCACAGGACTCCAAAAGTATATCATACAGATAGGTTTACAAAAAGAAGAAAATATTTTACTTTTGATTATGATGCTTCAAAGAAAAAGTGTATTTTCACCAAATTCTCCGTCATATGCTGTCAATGAACTCAAACCTCACAGAAGTTTATTCTGGTTAAAAAAAGTGTTTTCATATGTCTTGTTATAATCAATTTGCTCTCTAAAATTCAGTTCATTTTTTCCTCCCAATCAAATGACATCACTTGCTGTACAGTGAAAAAAAGGGGAAATCTGAAACAAAGGCCGTTCCTAATCAGACTGTATTACTTACTGGGAGCCAATTTGATTGCATGTGACTAATGCATTAATTTTATCATTATTGTAGGTCATCAAGACAAATAATGGAGTGTCATCACTAAGTATAATTTTAAGTGAGAAATTGGATTGTTTTTTGCTCCCACCATCAGTGGGCATAGTAGAATTCCTGGCATCCATGGGTTTATTTTTCTCCACTTTTGCTGTATGCATTTGTCTACATTATGTGGAAGCAGAACTCCTGATGAGAAACACTAGTTCCAGTTTTAACTGAAAATGCATATTTCTATATACAAATAATAATAAAAAAATCCTTAATTAATGTGTTTAGGCAAAGCTCAAGTGGGTATAAAAAAAGGACTCATTGGTGAATGAGCTGGCCAAATTTTCCCACATGTAGGCAAGTATATCACTTCTATCTGCAGATTTGTATCTCAGTCAGTAATGTTACTCACAGGTTAACTATAAAGTTCACAGAAGCTTGGTGTGGCTTGGTGGGCAGTCTGCTTTGAAGGTGCTAAGCTGCTCTGGATTGGTGACCAAAATTAATGTAGAAACCAGTAATAGCTGAAGTGATGAATTCCAGCCTAAGGGAGCAACTCTATAAATATATTAATCAGAAGACATATTTATGGTATTCTTATTTTCCCAGACTGAAGGCTTAGAAGAGAAAAATCTATTACAGAAAACCTGTCAAAGGGAGTTAAGTGTCCCTAAAGTTTCCAGCTTTGCCTTTATTTGAATTCCAATGAAATCAAAGGAGATTTTTGTTAAAGTGAAAACCCTGGCAAGAAAGCTATGACTTCTAGGAATAGTGAGGGGTTATTCTGTAAAATTTGGATGGTATGGTTGAATCTCCTTTCATCAATACTTAAAGTGGGGAGTACTAATCTGGAATTAATCACTAATTGGAATTATTAACTATGTCAATCAATCCTGCTCAAAGTTCAGTGTTAATAGATGGACATTCCTCACTGGGGTAAACTTCCGATAGACATGCCAAGCATAAGACTTGAAAAGAATTTACATTGTTTATATAGGGGGGTATGCTCCAGAAAAGAAATATTTTCCAGAATCACACAGTACTGTAATAAATTAACATTATGATTAGTAGTGTTTTTGTTAAAAACAATTAAGTGTTGCCATTTCAATTTAGACACGTTTATCCTAAATGCTGTACTTACAGAAATCACTGAGCAAACCCTGATGATTGTTCTTCTATAAAACTCAACTTCCAGCTCTTGCAAAGATAGTCTGTAAGAATTCAACAGCAATGTTTTTTAATACGTATTCTCCTACTGCAGCATTTTTCCAATATTGCATTTGATATTGTATTCCTTCACAATAAAGAAATATTGTTATGGGTGTGCCCTAAAAATGCTTCTATAGTTATTGTTAAAGCATTGGATGCATACAGCAGATGTCATCCTAATATGGCATTGTTCTGGAATGACATCATCCCTGATCTTCTTGCCTTTAACATAAAATAAACTGATTGATCTAATTTTGTTTTTCACTTGTAATATCAGTAACAGAAAAAAAAAAAAGGTCTTTAATATCTTTAATACAAAGAAGGTGAGTGTGCAAGGTTGAATCATTTATAAAGATGCTTTGGAGGACAGGAAATGACTTGGTTGGCTAATATTTATATATTTATTTGAAGAAATACAGCTGTATGTCTCTTTAAACTACCTGTCCATTTCCACACACTCCCAAAGTACATCTCCTTAATTTCAAAGTGGGTATAAGAGGATAAAGTTAATAAAGAATCAAATATGGCCTCTGTAACTAAATTTTGATAGGTTTATCTATCTTATCTGATAGACAGAGCAAAGCACCTAGCATAGTAAGATGCCACACAGGTTTGTGAACTGTAGAGTAGGCAAAAAAAAAGGCAGTAATGCTTCCAGTGTGTATACATATTTGTATATGTTTATGGTTTTTGCAGAGAACATTTTCCTGGACTGCACATCATTATATCAAAGCCAAAATGTTGTGTTCTCCCTGCACAAATATTTCACACTTAATGAATTGTAATTTTGACAGAGTTTGGTTTAATCAGAATTTTTCTGTCTAGCTTGCTTGAAATAAGAATGCAATTTCTACAGGAGTGTTCAGAAAACTGGAACTGTCTTAGGAGGGTAAGTTAACACCTCCCATATCCTGCCTCAAGGAAGCAGCAGAGATAATTTTGGCTACACAGACTCTAGGTTTTGTTTAGAAATATAAGACCAACTGTAAATAATTTTAATATCAGTGTTTCTGAAAATGATTGAGTAACACTTCAATTGCAAGATGAATTACCACCTGAGAAGTCTTCTTTAAAGTTGCAGTATGTTGTGATCACTGATTTTTACGAAGGATCCTGACTCCTGAACCACTTGCTACAGTGTAACGCAGTGTCATAACTGTGCTATTTAGGGTAGAGACAGTAAAAGTCAAGCAAGTCAGCCTAAGCCCATTGTGTCTGGGAATTCATTCTATCTGCAGGAAAACAAAATAAAGCAAAGGCTCATGTCACTGACACTTACAAGTCAGGCAATTCATTCCTCCTTGGAGTCTTCCTCATCATTTTTTCCCAGATGGATTAAAAGACAAGTTTCCTCAGTGCAAGGTCCAAATGTGAGCTATGACTACACAGTGTAGGGCAGATATGTTTTGAAAGTTTATTTTACAGTACTTGAAACTAATGCCCACATTGGCAAATGTCTTTTAGCAAGCCAGCATGAACCTCACAGAAGCACAGTGTTAGAATACTGTCGGCTTAGGTTTTGCAGTTATTTTCTCTTGACTTAGTTCAAAGGAGAGCACATGCATGAAAAGTTTTCTCCTACATTACCAGAGATTAGTTGGAACTCTGACATTCATTGTGGCAAAACTGGAACTGTTTAGAACAAAATTCTTTTTTCTTCACAGTCTACATAAACCTGTTAATAATGTCAAGTATTAGTCATGAAGTTGAAATAGCTCTGGAAATGTTGAGAAAGATGATGAAATTTGAAAATGCAAGTGCTGTATGAAAGAAGGTGTAAGTCAGTTCATGCTAATAAAATGTCCTGGTTACACAGCAGTTCTTCATTATAACAGAGTGTTTGCAGCAATGAAGCAATTGGTAAACACCCTCTTTGTAAATGGTGTGTCTTGGGAGGAAAAAAATTTCTGAAGAAAATAAATTATCTCCATATCTAAGTGCCTCCTTGAAGTATATGAAGCTATTCTCACTGTTCAAGCCAATCTCTTTTTTTCAGGTAGTTTTATTATTATATAGACTCTAATGAAATGAATATTAATGGATTGAAAGAGTCTGATAAGTTATTCAGCATAAAAAAAAAATCTATTTTTTTGTTTCATGAGTATTGTAAGTCTTAAAAAACACTGTTCTCCCTACATCCATCAGTGCTACTGAGGTTAAAAAGGCCTCTGTGTAAGAATCAGCATAATTAGGTCTTACGTGAGGAAAACACAATAAAACTGGAAGTGTTATCACTTTGATTACCAGTTTTGCATTAGTGTGCATGTTGTATAATGTGTTCTTCCCACAGATAAGGCATTGTATGCTGGTACTTGTCTCAATGAGGTGAGTGGAATTTGCAATTCAGTGAGACTTTTTAGAGATCAAAGCAAAGGACAAAGGCATGTGTAAAGGGACATATGAAAGAAAATATGACTGAGTGCGACATTATTCCTTCTAGGCCCTATTCCATAATCAATTTGAATAAGTTAATTGATGTAGATACAGTTCAGCCTGGCAGAGATGATAATCTTAATTAGGAAAAATGGTCACACTGCAGGGATGTAGGCTGCAACTGGAGGTGCACTTGAAATAAAGATCTGATGTTATCAGTTGCGGAAATTGTTTCTAGCTCCTGCATATAAGGCTCATTTATCAAAGCCCCAAAGGCTCTGACAGTTAGCATTGTACAAGTCACCTTTAAGGCAATACTCTGATGCCTTGTTAAGGAAATACTGTTATTCCTGCCTGTATGCTTTCCTATATAGAGAAGTCTAGAACTCAACCCACATACCTGTCCCCAGGCTTGAGTATGTAAGATGTTTTTATCACATGTAGCTAACTTAGAGGTATATCCCTTGTATTTAGGAGCGATCAGGTAGTTTTGTATGACAGCCTGTGACTGTTTGGAGATACTAAATTTCTTTCTGAGCTTCATTAGTACTTGCTTCTTCATTTTCACTATGTAGCAGTGGAAAGAATTCTTTGATAACATTGTTCTGGTGACCTTGTTTGATAAATTCACCTTTGTCAAAAGGACAGTTCCTTCCTACCACATTTTTACAATAGATCCATACAACCAAAATATTACAAAGTTTTTATGATTATATGCTCAAAAAAATTATCAGTAGATGTCACTTTAGTGATATAACACCAGTTAAAAATTTTTAAAATACTACAATTTGAAGCACCTGCAGTAAAGCCAGAGAATGGAAATTACATTACTTGGCCTTTATGTAATTCTGTATTCTATTTTAGAGGTTTACATATGTCACTACTACCACTGTGGTGGTGAAGTATGAGCACCTCACCATTTCAGACAGATTCATAGTCACATTGCTAAAATTCTGCTTTTACCCCATTCCACCAAATGAAAAAAAAATAAATCTACTCACAAGGAGGCCCCGTCTAGATCTGTGAGAGAGCCAGTTAGAACATTTCTACCAAAAGTAATCACACCAGATGCAGAGAAATCAAGTAAAAAAGCAGAGTGAAGTACAAGGAGCAAGAACAAAAGCAGAGTGAAAAACCTTATGGTTTGCTATGCTCCTAGCAGTGAGCTCTGAGAGCATGGTAATACACATAATAGCATTGATGTAGGCAAAGTAATGAGCAAAACCCAGCTATTTCTAGCATAATTATTTAAAATTAGTGAAATAAAAAAATGAAAAAAGAGCATACATCCACTTTAAAAAAAAAAAGGAAGCAAAATCACATTAATTTTGCTTCCAACTAGTATTTCTAAAATGAATTAAGAATTTTTGCACTATAACACAACCATAAAGTTTTAAATGCTTGGTAGAACAATGATTTCTTGGGAGAGAAGTGTGATGCGTATTGTAGTGCAATAATGTGAAAAAAACTTATTTTAGAATAAGTCAGTTTTCACTTCCACTTTGCATTCAGTAATGTTATATGTAATTTAGCACAGGTATATGTACATATATATATATATTTTGAAAAGCTAAAATTCTGCTACTTTCCATCATCAGAACCATTAGTCAACAAAATTTCTTTCATTTTCCTCATCTTCTCCTTGATCATTTTTAAATGAACAGCATTTTAAATTTGTGCTTTGAAAAACTATTTTCCCATTCAGTGGAAGTCTGAATAATTAACATATTCTAGAAAACATGAATTTAAACTCTTAGTTTTGCTACTAGTAAGGCAATCCGCTTGTCCAATTTCTTTATAGAAAAGATGGCTATCAAATTTACTACCCCATTACGTTCTCTAATTAAGTCTTCTAATGCATGAGCTTGCTGACCCTGAAGATCTATGGTCAGGAGCATGTTTCAAGGCAACAGTAGTGCCTCACTGTAAATCTGGTGGCCTGCTTAAGTTCTCTGCTGCATTCCCTAATGCACACTTGCTGATAACTAATTTTTTTCAGCTTAATTTTGCACATCTCTAGATTAGCACTCTTCATTACTTCCTCTGGGAAGTTTTCTTTTAGGCAGTCATTTTTCATGGCACCTGATCTAAATATTCCTTGTCATTTTTCATTTACCTCCTTCATATTTTATAGCTTTTTCTCTCCTTGACAACTTGATAATATTAAAGAAATTGAATAGATGCTCTCACTAAACAAAAGTGAATGCAGGTTCAATGATGAAAAAAGAGAACAAATTATCTCAATTATCTCTTTTCTTCTTCACATTCATGAATAATTCCCACACAAAAAATGGAGCAAACTTTCATTAGGTCATATATGTGAACTGATTACAGTTTGGTCTCAGGCAAATAGCAAGAAGTCCTTCAGAGGTACACACATGCATTTGAGAACATTAGAATACAAACTTAATCCAAAAAATACAAAGCCTGTCCTCTCAGAATATATTTCATTTTCATTCCCTATGATTTGCTTACGACTGAAAGAGTCTAAGTATCTCCATAACCACGTGTAGCCTTATGTCTGTCCCATGTGTAAAGGATCAGCTATGACAATACTAGTCACTGGTTTCAGAATTAACACAGGGAAACCTCTTTGCTGGCTCACATTTATACCAATATTGCATTGACTCAAGCAAATTATACAAGGCAATTCAGTTAAACTAGTGAAAACTTATCTGGAAGAAGGTACGCCAAATTTTCAGTAATTCTTTCCTGATTTAGAGCAGGATTTAAGAGCATCCATGTAAGAGATAATATAAAAGTATATTTGGTAATGATTTTATTTAAACCAAACTAAAAACCATGTTTCTGCTTTTTCCATCCAAGGTCAACAAGTTCTCTCAAGGCACAAGAGATTTCAGACCTAGAGTGTAAGACTCAGCAATAATCTGATTTGGGAACAAGATGTGCTGTTTCTTTTGTGAGCCACTTTTCAGAGCCTTAAGATCTAGTTTGGAAGGTACCTGGGCAATTACAGACTGAAATAGGCTTTTTGTTTTTGGAAACATCTATTAAACTCATGTTTAATGCTTTTGAGATCACACTAGGCATCCATCTACACCTTCATCTACACCTAAATAATCTTTACAAATCCAGCCTTTAGGCTGGGATTTCATTACTCTCTCTGGTTTTGAAGCAAAGCTAATTTAGAGCCCCACTTCCTCAGGCAACTTGTCCTCCCTTTTCTCATCTGAAGTTTATAGCATTTCCAGTCTTATAGTAAAGCTAATAAGGCTTGGAGGCATCATTTCCAAAATCAAATTTTAAAATTGCTAAAAATGTTCCAAGTACAGTAAATAAGAAGAGCAGTATTTTGACACAGGCTGTTTCAATGCAGTTTACCCTCAGACAGCTTTATCATCACAGGTGAGGTAACAAGCTGCAGCACATGTGATGTGTTTCTTGAAGCCAGGTTACTTATTCAGTGCTTATTCCTTAGTTTTCTGTTTGTAAAACAGCCATCTAGTAGAAGTTCCATAGCAAGTTTTTAATGACTGAATTCCTGATAATGTGTTTTCTTTATTTATTTTGTCAAAAAATGCTATAGGAGGTAGATATTTTCTGTCTGTAATATCTTTAAATATTTCCTTATTTATACATTTTATACACTATGTGTTTTTTGTTTTTGTTTTTTTTTTATTTAAAAGGGGCCTGATCGAAACCAAGAGATGTGAAGGAAATTACTGTGATGAGTTTTGGAATATCACCTCAGAAATTACATAGCAGAATTTTCATGAGCTATAATTAGTCATCCTTTCTAGTGAGCTGTTTCAAAGTCTTTTACAGTTGATTTTTTACAGCACTTGTCAAAGATTGTTAACCTATGATATGATCTTTTCTAAATACAGGATAGTACATAGCCCTCAGAGACATTTGCTCATTGCATGCCTCTAGGGGTTAGACACTTAATGATATCCTATCAACATCAGTGAGAATAAATGCAGATTGTACCTCATCAGTTACTGAATCATAATATCACATCTTTTTTGAAGCTGGAAGAGAACTCTTGAGACTATAGTGCAACCCCACTGTTCAAGCAAGGTCAATCAAAGCTTTTGCTGAATTTCAAAAGATTCCTATCTGCTCAATTTTCCATTCTGTTTATGTCTCTCTGAATGGTAGCACACCTATCTAATGGCTAGTATATTATAGCCATTTCTCCAGGTTTTGTACCAAACCTGATCAGGATAAGCCCTTCCCCATCACACATATCATTAGTGAGGATGTTAAATAGTTATGGTGCCAGTATTTTATCCCTGGAGTATGCTTTAGTGACTGACTTCCAGCTGACACCCGACCACCCCTCCTCCAAGCTAGAGTCCCAGCTCTCTGTCTTCCTATGGAAGGTGCTCCAGTCCTTAACCCCCTCTGGGACCCTTCCCTTGGCCCTCTCCACTGGCTTCATTTCTTCCCGGTACTGAGGAGCCCAGCACTGGGCACAGATGAGTATTGGGAAAGGATCACTTCTCTGCACTTGCTGGCAACACTCCTAATTACAGCCAAGGATTCCTTGTCCTGCTTTGTCACCAGGGCACATTTTTGGCTCCTCCTTAACTTGTTTTATGCCAGATTCTCCAGGTCTTTTTCTTAAAACTGCTTTCCAGCCAGTTGGCCCCAAAATACATTTTTGCATGAGGTTATTTCTCCCAAGGTGCAGAACCTCACATTTTTCTCTGTTGAATAACGGGAACAGGCCAAAATCTGGGCTTCTGATGACCAGGGTAATGATTCTGCTTTTTGCCCTAGTCCTGCCTCTTAGGATCCTGATTTTCACTATCCCTGTTTACTGCGGTCAAAGGATGTCTCTGAATTCCACATCCCTGACCACTTCTTCCCTGTTTTAAGTATTTTGCACCACTCCTTATTAATTCCTGGACCACCTGTGTCAGAAGCTGTTGTCAGTGCAGTTCAGAAACCTCCCAGTTTGCTTTTCCTAGCTACGTTGTCTTTTAGCAGATGTCAGGGTGACATGTCAGGCATAAGAACCAGCAACTGGGAATATGAGACTTCTTCATGTTGTCTGACAAAGATCTCAACTACTCCTTTCCTATTCAGAATGACCTCTTTTGATCTGCCCACCAGTTCCCAATACAGCAGCTCTCAGCTCATCACTCATCACGAGGCGGAGCTCCATGCATTCCAGCTTGTTTCTCACACAAAGGACAACTCCCTCTGGCATTCCCAGCCCAGTGGTTCTTAAGGGGCCTGCGTTTGTGTTTTGCAGCACTCTGTTGTGTCATCTATCCCACCACATCTCCATTGTTTTAATGAGGTCATAATCCTGTAACTGCACATGGACCCCCAATTCTGTTTTCCAGTCTGTGTGCATTAGTGTGCAGGTATTTCAGGGGGCATTCTTCTCCCCATGAAGAGAATAAGAAATTCCCTCACAAGACTGTGGCACAAGCACTTCTTTATTTACATCCCTGTGCTTCTGGAGATCCCACTTCAGCAATTTTGATTGCTATGTCCCTTCTGTTCACAGAACCTCAGATCCTTTGCCTGCCTACCCTCTCCACCACTTGCTATCATGAAGGAAAGGATCAGCAAATATTGTCATGCTCTTTTCCAGATAAATTTTAACTTGTTTAGCCTCCTGTAAAAATCAGCAGAAAGTAAAATTTCTGATAAAGAGGTTTTTTTATTTATAAATTTGACACACTTAGTACATTACTTCATTGCTCTTCATTGACAGAAAGATTCAGGGACTGGAGCTGTTAAGTCTTGCTAAAGTTGTTAAGTCTTGTTCTCAAACAAATCTTCTAGGAAAACCAAGGTTTTACTCAAAATATATTGCAGTATTTGAGTCACCAATGCATTTTCAGTCTATTTTCAAACTTGTATTGGATTCACACATTTATTGGGCAAATCTGATTGGTATAGTTTCCTATTAATAAATTACAAGCTTTCGTTCTGTATTATTGCTTGAGTAATAGCCCTCCCAAATGCCACTGTGGTGTTTTCTTGTGGTCTGTCACATTGAGATAAAACTTTTTCCTCCCTAGTGCTATTTCACATCTTAGTGTTGTAGTTCATAATTGCTGCAATTGTATTATCCTTTCTTTATATATGTTTTGAAATATCTAAATTTGATGTGCTGAAGGCATTTAATTTTAATCAGTAAGCTAGGATTAATAATTGAAATTCAGTAGAAAAAACATAATTTAAAATGTAAAACAAAAATCCATTTAAAATTACATTTAATATTGGATTTACTAGTTTCTATTGTTTTGTTATAAGCAAAATTGTATATGGTTGACTTTGTCAATGTATGGCAAAAACCTCAGATTTACAAGGAAATTAGAATATTCTTGATAATAAGTTGCATTAATAATAATAAATTAGTATCTTCTCTAGATAAAATGTTTGTTATCTAAGTAATACTTACTGTAGAAATGTTTAACAGTTTTGCACACAAAAAAAGATATGTTTATCAGAGTCCACATTGGACTTCATAGTTGTAATATATTATCTGAATATTTTGTGGCTTTTTTGTGTTGGTTGGGGTTTTTTTAAATTTATTTTTTCCTTTCAATAAGAAAGATAAGCTTAATTTAAGCTTAACCATTTTAGAGGCGACATTCTAGTATATAGGTGGCCAGCATTTACTGAAGAAGAAGCTGTGAAAAAGAACAGCTAACTAAATACAACTCAAATATCTTTAGAAACTTGAAGTCCTCTGTGTAACACACAAATTGCCTGCATAATTCAATCCATGTGATACAGAGGAAGGCGCAGTCCTCTGATACTGTAGTTGTCTTCTACACAACAATGTAGCTGTCTTGGTGACTTTGACAGCCTGAAGTATGTAATTTTTTACAGTACAAATTTACCTCTTTTAGAAAGAAATTGGCACAAACCAGTGCAAATATCATGGGTATGTCTAGGCTAGCCAGAAAGACAGCCCAAATGGATAGAGCATTTTTTCAGTCTCATGGAAGAGCATATTTTCTGTTGCCTCCCTTTGGGTCTGAATGGATGTGTGTATCACAATTTAAGATACTTCCAGAAGCTATTCACTTGTCAAAATCTTGTCTCATAGAGCTCTCAAAAAATCTATCACCTACTTACTGATACTCCCACTTTCTAATGTAGTAACATTAGGGATTAACACATCTGTGTTAGTGCCTGCTGGAATTTGAAAGTTCATCCACGTTCTAAGGAAATATCACTAACTAGCACAATAAGTGAGCATTCTAGGATAGGAACTGCCCTGCTTTATTTAGCATTACAAGTTATTGTGTAAGGTGTTCAATGACACTAATATTCAGTTCTTACTTCTCTCCCTAGTGGTTGCTTTTACTTACTGTATTTTTTTTCTTTGACCCAGCAATCATTTAATTATACTGTGCAAAATAGAACAACTTCAAAAGAAATTTAAAATACCTTTCACTAGTACTTTTTGCCATCATTTGATGACTAACAGTCACTTAAAAAAATTTTAAAAGCAGGGTATGACAAAAAAACTGGATTTTTATAAATTGGCTGAGTACATTAACTGTTGAGTTAATTTATAAAATAAAAAATAAATTTAATCTCACTTTCTGTTCTCTTTTTAGGCAGAAATAAATGTGTGTTCACAATGCAATTTTCAAATGAGTTCCATATGTGACATATTGGAATATGCAACTCAGATCACAGGGGCCATACATCAGAGAGAAAGCAAGCTTCTGAGGTGTACAACCTAGCTGCAAAAATATGGGCACATGAGAAACACTTGGCTAAAATCTAGGTGTCTAGAGAACCTAAAAATTAAAATTAAAAAAACCACAAATATCTTCAGAAATTGCTAATATTCTTGTTTCCGAGAGAAGTAAATAAGCATTGTTCTGAATTTAAACAGGTTCAGTGCTGATTACCTGTAATGTGCTTGCTTGAGTGCTTAGATATTTGCATGGGTTTGAGCCAACTACTGAAACACAAAGTACATGTTAAGTAATGTTTAAGGTAAAGACACGAAAGGCTCCAGTCCACATGTATTAGCATTCACTTTTCTGTAAATGCTACTTCTGATCTGCAGTTCCCCAGCAGTATGATTTAATTTGCCACTTGGCTGTGAAATGTTACTCTACACTGAGATTAGGTGTCCTTTCTGAGCATTGGTACAAATGCAGTAAGAGTGAGTTGCCACTGCAAAGATTGTATAGGCTTGGTAGATGGGAACCATATCTCAGTCAGGGTGTATTGTGGGAGCAGAGTGACTTAGGGCAGTACAAAAAGAGAATTGTTATGGTGATGCATTATCTGAGGGTAGAAAAACTATGACTACAGAGACAATTTGCTCAGCATGCACATGAACAGCTTAAGGAAGAACAGCAAAATGAAAGCAACATCTTTTAAAAAAACTGTAAAATCAGTTTGGGGTGTTTGTGATTTCATAGTATTGTTTATTCCTCAGTGGACCAATAATTTCTTTAGACTTTTGTATTTTGTTTTAGAAAAATATAGTTATATAACTTTTAGGTAAAACCATAGACTGTGGGTTATCCTTCTGTTCCAAGTCCTAGCTAAAATGATAAACTAATCAAGGAAAACATTGAAAGGGTAAACTTAGATACAATGATTACTTACCATTATTAGCTGTACTTATTTTTTTTTTTCAAATTTCCTCAAACCTTTGGTGTTCAAGCATTACAAATCAAGCCTAAGCACAATAAGATGTGGTTTTAAAACCTAATTTGTGGACTGGTTTTCTGTTTTGATTACTTTGATATGCTCTTTCCCCACAAATGTAACAAGTAGAGATGAAAGCTGAATAATCTGATTCTGGAAAATATTTACTTCTGGGAGCAGACAATAAAATGGAGATACATTAATAAATTGAATGAATAATTAGAATAAGTAGGAAAGATATTTTTGCATGCACTTTTTGTGATAGCACATGAGACACACTTTCAAAACCCACTGGAGTGAAAATACTAGCTTTCTTGAAACCTAAAAACATCCAAGGTCAACCACACAAACCAGAGCTTCAAGACAATCATCTCTGTTTCAAAACATGTCTTCATACATCATATGTAGCTGTTTCTTGTGAGGATAGCAACAAGCTGGAAAGAGGTGTGGGGGTTGAGAGTAATTGGTCTCCAGAAGGA
Source organism: Passer montanus (assembly GCF_014805655.1). NCBI lineage: Eukaryota > Metazoa > Chordata > Aves > Passeriformes > Passeridae > Passer > Passer montanus. Next base: position 3,201,307 of record NW_024365381.1, read on the forward strand.
ATGAAGAACCAGACTTTTTACCCAGATTTATGAAAGTAAAAGAGAGTGATAATTCTCAAACTTTTTATTATTTTTTTAATTTTCTTTTTAAATTTTATCTGAAGTGAAGATTTTAAATGACATTAATACTTTCAGTTGTGTGGTTACTTTGGGGAATAACAAGACTGAGTTTTCAAGGGTTTATTCTTTTCTTTGTTTTAGAAATATATTTAGAAATATCTCAGATATATTTTCATAGTTTAGAGTGCATCAGAATATGACTCAGGGGTATAGATGCTACTCCTATCCTCTAAAAACATTTTAAAGAGGAACAAGTATATTTTAGTGCCACGGTAAAAAGGGATGCTAATAATCATATTCACAGAAAATTTATTTCCTAAATCACCACCACTCTTTAAAGCTTTTAAAATACAATAAAACCTGAATATTTTTGTCATCATAGACTGGAATTCAAAGCTGAGACCAACTACCACTCCACTAATGACCCTTTTCTTTCATATTATGGCTATAGGCAGTGAGCATAAAAATGCCCAGCGTCTCAAGGCTGACACATCAGATGTCTCCTTGTTGTGTTGAAACAGTTTGTTATGGTGATGTTAAAAAGTGTTTATGTAGAATAAGACAGATGCACTGTGCATGGTTTAGACTTAATACTCTCTTATTATGCTGAGGAGGTTTTGCATGTTGTTGTACAATATCTTTTAAAACACTTATTTTGTCACACATACTTCTATCATAAGCAAATGTCTGTTGTGCACAGTACAGTACAAACACCAAACTGAAAGCTGATAAAAATAGTTACAGCCAGCAAATGTAAAGTCTCTCTAGGAATAAAATTGTTATGTTTAATGTGAAATAATCTAAATTAAAAAAAAATAATAGAGAGTGAAGAGGAGGGTGGGAAGCTTATAAGAAGCAGGCCCTTGGGAACAGAATATAAGGAGATAATATAGGCTTATGATTTTCATTAAAAGATAAATCTGATGCAAGTCTAAGAAAATAAAGACATCATCAGAATTGCAAAGGAGACTAATAAATCCTTGCCCTAATCTGCTTCCTGAAAACATGCAAAATATGAATGACTATAAGAATGGAGTAATCGAAATAGTATTAAATGTAACAGCACAGTATCCTTAGTGGTGCACATTTAAGAGTTAAATCAAGAATTTTTCATTAACTGGAAGACCATCAGCCAGAAGAGAATGAAAAAGAAGTTGGCCTTCTCAGTGGATCAGAAGATGTTACAAAGAGCAACCAGCTAAGAGAAAGGTAAGTGTCACTCTAGAATATGCAGGAAGATATGCTTCCAGTACAAAACCTGAAATATTAGTATCACTCTGCACATCACTTCTCTGAAATATGATAAACTACTCTGATCACTTATATTAAAAGGCACAAAACTTCTATCTGCATGGCATGGGTAAAGGTGAGTGCTACTGGCATAACCAAAGGAATAGAAGTCTTAAGAGAAAGATATTATTTCTAAGTACAAAAATGAGTTAAACAGAAAGGGGGAAGAAATATGGAATATTAAAATAAAAATATTTCAAGCTTCTGATGAATACACTGAGTCCTACCACTGAAATGCTTTCACCTGTCAGTGTGGTATCTGAATGTCCTTTCACTGCAGCTAGCAGAGACAAAACCCAGTTATAAGATGGTCGCTATTTCAGTCAAGACCAGTGAGAGTGGACAGGGAGACTTAGTCCTATCCAAAGTTGTCCATTTCTTCAGCCTTAAGACAAAATAGGGTTCTAATTCAGTTTTGAATAAATTTCTGTCTCTTAGCAAAGATCCTGATCAGCATACATCCTTCATTGCTCTGAACACCTCTTTTCAGAAAATGCATCCCTTTTTTTAGGCCATTTTTTTTTAGAATATTTACATACTCTCCTTGCTAAGGAGTTCTTTTGAGATGACTCCCACCATCTTATTTCAGTAGCTTAATGTGCTAAGATAATAAACTTGGGTCAGCATGGTCTTCTGAAACATCAAGTACATTTATGATGCTGGGAACAGTTATTGATGAAGTGAGGCAAATGAAAAGGTATGATGGAACACTGGAAATTTGCAGGTTCCTATGAAACTGAGACACCCAAGTATTCAAATATGAAAATAAACATCCAAATTTATACTACCATGATTATAACTGGCTAGAAGAAGTGCAGCATTTGTAGCAAGCATCCAGTTGTAGAATTTCTACAGCAAGCGTCCAGTAGTAGAAAAATTTCTAAACTAAATATGTTGTGACATTTAAAAAAGTCTACAAATCCACAAGATCATCTCTTTTGTAAAAATAGCACTTCACCATGCAGGTACTAAAAAGCCAAACAAAGAGTAAAGTATTTATATTAATTTCACTTTTGAATTATGCATTTCTGACTTTTTAGTATCACATTTAAGAAGCACATTTATAATTGATAGGAAAAGTTTGATTATTTTCCTGTGCTATCATATACTTAAAAATGATTGAGCCTAGAGGTGCAGAAGGCAGCTTCATTCTTCCTAATTGGGTTCATCTGAACTTTTTACAATCTACTCTGAGAAAATTTAATTGATAATTAACAGCACTTCAGTTCATCTACTCGTGGGGCTTTAAAAATACATGAAAAGCTGACAACTCATTGACTGAATGAAAAACAGTGTACACAATTAAATATAAAGAAAATCTTGATTGCCTAAATCAAAGCTTCCTGTGTTAGGGAGATGAATGAAATCTGTTACATAAAGACTTCTTTTAATGTCCAAATTGGTTTTTAAATAGCAAATATATTAGCTATCAAAATGTTCAGTGCCCCACCATGTTTCCCTCCCAGAAACCAAAGGGGAGCCAGCCATCCATTACAGGAGGTCAGAGGAATTTTTTCTGTGAATCACAGCTTTCAACTGCTGGCTTCTGGCATTAGGAAGTAATAAATGTTGTAACATTTAACCACACAAAGTCCAGGCAGAGGTTCTTCAAGAAATGTGCTCTTTTTTTACCAGATTCACTGAATTTGAGATATCCCAATATACTTTGTATCTAAGAAGTTAGTGGATTTATTCCAATGTTGATAATAATACATGCATCTCGTGTCTATCTCCTGAAGATAACAAGCCTCTGTATAGCCCCAAGAGGCAAGTTTAATAACATTTCATCTCTATTTCCTATCTAGATAATCTGAGGTACAAAAAAACCTGCAACACACTTGCTGCATTTAGCATCTGAACTGAAACTAGAAATAAAATTATGTTTATTTTTAGGTTAAATTTTAGCAGTAAGACAGCAAGACCATGTGTTTTCTTTATGCATAAGAAGGAAAGAAGTACATAATAATGTTGAATATGTAAGAGAAATATATATATATATATATTTATATATATATATATATATATATATATAAAACAGTTGGAAATTCAAATAAACATATGGGCTCCCCAGGTACATCTACAGGGAAAATGATGATAATTTTATAAAACCATGCCCCACTCTTATGAGGCTTTTTCAAGACATTTACTTTTCTCTCATGATAGTAAATAAACTCTAAAGTTGGAAGGATATTGGGAAGAGACAGTAGCTGAATGAAAAATCCCAGCCAACCATAGATGGGATAAAATAATAAACATAGGTGCATATTTGACAGATGTTTAATGATTTTTACTTCAGTAGGAAAAGGGTCAACACAAGAATTCCCAAAACATACTTCTGGATACCATCAGACAATCATACAAGCAAGGAAGCCATAAATCTTGTGGTGAAGAGACAGGGAAGTTCCCATATTTCTGGTATAAGTGAGTAAATAATAAATCCTGAACAAGAAAGTAAACTTATTCATTCCAGTGGTGTTGCCAATTCATCTCTGAGTCTCAGCGCAGCTCCAGATCTTTGGAAATTGAGGTGGAGCATTTGGGAGAGCCACAAGCTTGGCAGGATTATCAGCCTCTCAATAAATATACATTTGTGTTGTTGATCCCTGTTGCAAATTCTCCAGAACAAGTCAAATTGTATGAACCAGCAATCTCACTGTCATGAACAGCTTAAACAGGTCATGAAGAGGCAAACAAACCAGAAAATATCTTCTCCTTCCTTCCTTCCTTCCTTCCTTCCTCGTATGATTCCACTGTATATCTTTTCAAACTTAGGAAAATGCAAATCAGTTATAAATGCAAGTAATTTTTAAAAAAGGATGATGGGCCAGTGAATTACACAAGAAAAAAAATGACATTTATCATGCTTAAAAAGTCTAATTCTCTCTTTTTTTTTCCTTGTTGTTTTCCTGAAAGCCAGTTACAGAAAAATGCAACAGTTGCTAATGGAGATAAAAACCCAATAAAACTTCACCTGAATTACGCAAGGACTTTGAGGCCACTCCTACACATAAATCTCACAAGCAGCATACTGTGACTTCTAAGGATATTTGGCATAAAGGTTCAGTGTGGGCAACTCCTTTAGTATGAGACCCTGCTCTCAAGTCTTAAGTCAATACAGAAATGTTTGGCCTGAATAATCAGGGCTTGTGACTGCAAATGCCTCCTGTGTTCCAACAGAACAAAACAATATGCTGAGGATGATGAGAGGATGTAAGAGACTTAGAACAGACCCTAGATTCCTTTTCGATATTCGCCAGAGCTACTGAGCTGTGGGCCAGATCTTTATCACATGAGGAGGTTGAATATAAATTTAAATGAAGGCTTGGGAACACTGACAGTCCTGGAAAAAACTGGACTGTTGAGGAACGATGACAGGAGATGTAAGTATTCTTGTGAGCTGTTTGCATAGCAATTTCAGTGTCTGGCTATTGTTAATAATTATTTTTACTGGGATTAGCAAAAAAAATCTTATAAGGGATTTAGTATATGAAGATTAATTCAGTAATGCCTTTGGTTCTTATTTTCAAGTTTCATGATTCTGTGAGACTATGGAAACAGGGAAAATATGCTTCTAATATTACTCATTCAAACTCCCTTTAGAACAGGAACAGTTGTTTTTGTTTGCTGTGTTCTTTTCTCTTACTTCAAGGAGACAATTTGAGTGAGAAGAAGATTAAATAAATTTCTTTTGCTGTGTATTTAACTTATCGATGTTCCCTGCCAGAGGAACCAAAACTACTTCAGATACCTAGAGAAAAATCAGAGTTGTTTAGAAGACTCAAGGCAAATTACTTTTCACAAATTACAAACTACTTATAATTACTTATACCTATTACTTACCACCAAATTTCAGTGGTATGTTTGTAGTGAAGAGACTTTTTGTCTCAAAATCTCTTATGCAAGTATGTGCATATGTATGTGTCTCTCTGTTATGGATATATACAAAAAAAAAATTTTAGAGCAATTTAAAATCAGGATTAAGGACAAAAGCAGTCTCTGCATCTCTCAACAAACCAATTAGGTTGCAACTCTTTAACAGAATAACATAATGTTTGAAATGAACAGCTCATTCTAAAGAAGTGCAAATATTATTCTCTCTGATTATAGACACTGTAGCTGAGTAGGGATAAGAGATGTTGTAAATCCATTAGTGAAGTGCTGCTTGCCTTCATTTCAGTTTAATATTTCTTAAAGCTATAAAATTGTATTATGTTAATGTAATGTACAGTCCAAGTGATAAAGGCAGCTAATGTGATTACTACTCACTGTGCTATAAACCTTTCAGCAAAGCTGCAGATAAATTGGTTTTCAACTGTTTCTCATGATGACAGTGTTATACAGAGCAGATCACATGTTGAAAGCATCATCTGGTTGCTAGGAGGTTTTTACATGCTAGAATGCTTATGCAGATGCTAGAACCAACCTTCAAAGCAGTACCTCACTTATTGGTGGTAAGCAAGGCCGAGTGGACCAGAGGACCTTATTTAAACTATGTATGCAAAGGACAAATCTAGTGTGATGTCGCTATTGTGATTATTCACTTGCAGAAAAATTATCACACATCAGATCACAGAAATTTCAGTTTTGCTGGTATTAGTGCTCTCCTCTTCATCTTGCTGTCAAAATAAGCAACAGCTTACTGAAAATTATGAAGAAGCTTCCTCAATTATCTTATGATCATGTAACAGTCATTATTTTCAGTTATTCACCTTACACATTCAGAAGTGAAAATTTTACCTCACCGTGTAAGTGTACGCTATAATTCTATCGAAAAATTCACAATAAAATTCTGGTTGCCAAGCAGGAATATTAAGATGGGAATAGTTAGAACAAAAGTCTGAACGTGTCATCAGGGCATTAACTATTTCACTGAAGTTTGGAATTCGAAGTTGGATCTTTTCTGGTAGGACAGATTTATGCATTTCCTTCCAGGAAATGGAACTAGATAAAAAGAGACAGAAAAATAATATTCAGAAGACAAATAGCCAAACAGTCCTCCATCTGACATGTCCTTTCCCTGTCATATATCTGTTGCAATATTTAGTGCAGTCACTGAGCACATGTCTACCAATGGCTATTATTTCTTCTTTCAAGCACTTCTGAAAGGAGAAACAATCTTTTTGTATTCAAAAATATGGTAGTGCATAAGCACTGACTTCCCTTTTGCTTACTTCTTAATGTCTGTACTTTGATGTTTGGAAGTAGCTCATTCAACATGAGAATATCAGCAGAAAAGGACTAGGCAAATTACTGCACATGTTTATACCCAGCCACACAGTCTTTATTCTCCAGAATGGAATCCATGCTGGGAGGCATTCATCCAGGTTTCCTGAAGCCAGTAAGTTTAATGGCCAATAGTAGTAACTGAGGAAGAGTAAAGTGGTTAAAGCATGATGATAAAGTAGAACAGGAATCAGGTTTTTTCAGCCCAGGGAGGGAAAGCTGCCAGGTGCCTGGCAATAGCTGTGATGAAGTTATCACAAAACCTGAGTCAGTCTCTTCCCATTGGCTTATAGCAGGAGTGCAAGTTGATTTAAGGGAATTATTTCTTCATCAGGACTGTCAAGAAGTGTAGCAGATTGCCCATAACAGTTGTGAAGTGTCTGGTCTTGAAAGTTTTCAAGACATGACGCTTAAAGTACTGAGAAATTTTGACCTTGTGACCATTTTGACTTAGGCAGCACCTTCCTATGGTCCTCCCCACGTTGTCTTATCCTGTATTATTGTGATTCTAGTTTTCAGTAGGTCACAATATTATCTAGTACTGTGACATCAGAGAATATCAAGGCAGTGATAAAAAATTAAAGGGAAATAAATAGAGAGCTATGAGCAATTTAATATGAAAACAATTCTCCAGAGGTTTAAAATGGCTGGAAACTTACATTTTGTTATCCTCTGATAGGCAAAGGTATCTTGGCTAAAAATTTAGGAAACATCATTAACTTGAATTGATAATTGGAAAGAAAACCTGTGGAGACACTTTATGAAATAATCCTGAAATATTTCAGTGTTTTACTTACAGAAGAAGCACATATTATTCACATCTGTCTCCATCCTCAAGTCTTGCCCACTGTATCCCTTAATTTGTACCAGAGTGCATTGTCCAAACAAGCTTATGCAACACAACTCCTTTCTGGCCTCTGACACAAGAGAGTGGCTAAAAGCTATGAGAAAACATACCAATTAAAAACATTAAAAACTCAAAACAACATGCATAATAAGTATCACTTTCAAAGAGAGATGAGAGCAAAATTCCCCAGTCTAGTTACAGATGTAGGCACCTCCCAATACTTCCCAAATCCTTGCATCTAGGGGCTTAAACATGGATTCATATCTAATGTCATACAACCTAGCAGTATATTAAAGAGTAAAGCATTCCCATATCTTTGTAATGAAGATTAATTCATTTTGTATTCATTTGAGTAACATTAAACAAAATCAATTCATTTAGCATGAATGTGGATAGACATTTATTTTCTTCTGCATTTTCAGGAGAAACTCTTTAAATAAATAATTGTACAAAAGTGAATAACAGAGAGAAAGAAACTGAGAGTTTCCATAACAGCCATAAATTGTACAATAAGTAACAAAAATCCATGAATATTTATTTGTTTACCTTTGGTAAATGTTATATTTATTTTATGTACATATGGTACAGGAAATGAATAGTTCTGTACCATGGGGAAGATACAACATTAAGTTAGTTTATATCTTGACACATGCTGTTATATTATTTCAGCAGTGACAATCAATAAGAACTTCAGAGAAATATCTTTAAAAAAAGCATATTGAATCAGTTACTTTGTGCTTTAAATGAGGATTTACCCTTCTTCCACAATCATGCAGCAACAATTATGTAAGAAAATCTCAGTATTTTATAGCTTTCCGTGACAGAGTTCTTCAGAGAATATTTTTCCCACTGTCCAATTTTATGGAATTGCTGCCTTCTTTCCTTTGCCTGTATTTTTTTCCCCACACAGACTTTGTGAGATCACCTAAGGCTGACCAACATCTGAGATTCTGTAGCAAATTACTTCCAAGGAAAAGCACCTTATTTTTAAAGTAGATCTTCCTGAGGTGACCAGGAATTTTTTTCAGACTGTTAGCTGGAGCTGTAAAGTCATAAGGCTCAAACCTTTGTCAATCACATCCCCATGTGGATGTTTAGTATTACCTGGGGGTCAATGCCCCAGCCACAAATTAACTAGCTCCCTAAAATTTCAAACTACAACTCCAGAAAGTTTATGCTAAAAGCCAAGCATCCAGATTTTACCAATTGCTGATTTCTTCATTTGTGGATTTATCTATGAGGTCAACTTGATTGTGCCGAAGCACAATCTGTAATGTAACAAAATTATTAGGAAATCTGGTCCCTAAAACTGATGAAAAAGAATAAAAATGTATTTTGATATGGAATTTCTTGCATTGGCAAAAAATATAAATTGGCTGGATTTACCTCGCATAGTTACAAGTGACTAATGACCAAGATCCTAATTTCACTGGAAATTATAAGCAACAGATATAATGTAAAATACTTTCTTCCCTCTACTGACAGAAAGGCAAAAAGCTTTCATGTGTGTTAACTTTTTAACTTCACCTTGAAATGTTATTCAATAACTGCAACCGTGTGAGGGATTTCCAAATTTTCATCCTAATCACATTTTAAGATTTTTTTTCTTAATACTGAAGCTGTATCTAATTTTGGGGGTTTTTTGCCTTCAGCTATGGAGGACCATCCATATCATCCATATTCTGGATCCTGTACATTCTTTTAATAAATTCAGGGCTAAGAAAACAGCAGTCAGATTAAGACTTATCTTAAGGCATATATTGTATCTGTGTTTCTGTAATTTTTAACATAAGAAAGTTTAAAAAACTCAAATATTGTGACAACCTTCTGGATTTAAAAAGAAATTTTGTAATTCATGACAGCTTCTAAGGAGTCACTCCAAATCTCTGCAGATTTGGAAGCGTAACATTTACTTTGTTGAACCCTTCAGCATACTGCATATATCAATTTCTTGGCTTTCAGTGTGATGGTTTGCAAATTTAAAGATGTCATTAGTTCAGTTTTACATACATTTAGGCAAAAAATCATATGGATTTTAAAGAAAATTAAATATCACTTTGAATTTTAGAACTCAAAATCACATTTTAGTAACAAAAACAGAGCAAATATTTTTAATGAACTGTGAACAGAAACCTTAACCTTCTCTATAAAACAAATACCTTAGGAGAGATGAAAGCTATTTAATACAATGTATTTTATTTACTGGGATTAGCAGTGCTGATGACTTACTGCAAATCAAACTTTTTTTTTTTTTAATATTCAGAATACTGGATAGTAAAGAAAAAAATCCTAATGTACTTTATTTCCTGTTCTTGCTTGTGAACACAAGAATGTGTTTAATACACTGTGGAAAGAGAATAGGATCAGCAGCAGGTTTACCTGGGAAAAAAGCTTAGTGTGCAGGTAAATCACTGAAGCATAGTCTACCCTCAAATGACAACAAGAAACTGGCAATGTTCATTACTGATATACCCACCTCCTTATCAGCACATCATGTAGTTTACTCACTCATGCAGTTCACAAATCTTTAGTAATCTGACAAGGACTGATTTCAGATGTGGTTACCAGAGTCTTGTAAATAATCATAGTGGGATGTGATGGGAAGGAAAGTGAAATTAAGACTCAGAAGGGCAGCTTCTCAGGTGGCAGCTTGCCCTAACAGTTTGACAGACTTTCTGGTGTGGAAGAATTATATGCAATAACTACATAAATCACTCACTTTCTTCCAAGGACTACATTTTTTTTTTTTAAAGTGTGCTAAATGCAAAGATGAGCTTCTCAGGTGGCAGCTTGCCCTAACAGTTTGACAGACTTTCTGGTGTGGAAGAATTATATGCAATAACTACATAAATCGCTCACTTTCCTCCAAGGATTACATATTTTTTAAAGTGTCCTAAATACAAAGATATGGGAAGCATTACCCAGTAGAAAAATATAAAATTCTATTTTATGTCCCTTGCAACTCATTTGCATAATGCAATCTGGAGGGTTGTGTTTGTCAATGGTGGCAAACATAAGACATTTTAAACAAATATTCAATGTATGTATACCATCCACAGCAAAAGGTCATGGTCTTAGCAGGCAGCTAAAAAAGTAAACAAAGGCCAGTATGTCTGCATTCTCCCTACATCATATTGACAGCAAACAATAGCTCCCTAACAGAATATCTGTCAACTTGGAAACATTTACTGAGCATTTTGTTCTGGCTGATAGAGACTGTTCAAGTAAGTCATTATACTGGGAGGCAGCTACTGCCATTTCAAAAAGTATCTTGAGACTACAGCGATTTCATATCACTGTAATTCAACAGCAAATGCCTACTAACTAGCTAAGTGCCACAGACTCCATCCAGTATGACTGTTTCCATGGTAATTGGATACCTGGGCACTTTATTGAAACCTGTTTGCCAGACATTGTTAAGGACTATGAAGGAAATCCTCAGACTTTTCCTTTCTACAGACTGACTGGTAGGCACACTGAATAGAGACATTGTTAAGGACTATGAAGGAAATCCTCAGACTTTTCCTTTCTGACTGGTAGGCACACTGAATAACTAATTTTCAATATTTTCAGTTCCATATTATACAACTCTGACTATTCACCAAAAGTGCATTGATAACTTGTATTCTGACTCCCTTTGTTCCTTTCATCCTGTGTCTACTGAAAGATTCTAGGTGAAACCCCTCACCTCCTTGCACTGACCTACACCAGTAAAAACACCTCTGACTCAAAACAAGGAGAGTCTCATACAGGGAGTTATTCCACCTCTGATAGTGGCCGATGCATCTATTGAATAATTTAATGAAGAATTTGCAATCCAGTATATTCCCATAAAAAGACATATTTAGAATCTATGCTATCTTTTGTCAACTCACCCTGATTTCTGCGTGTAAAACAACTTTCATTTATGAGAACAGTTACAAAATAAACTGCAGGCTTATTGAGGATGAAACAGGGAACAAGAGAAGGAAGAAATGAACTGTCCACTGTCTTTGATAAACTGACATCAAGTGTTAGGACAATTATTTTCTGTGCCTGTTCTTATCCGTCTTTCTTCTAAATGATCTGTGTATGTGCCAGTAAGCAAAAATCAGCTCCTGTTTTTAATCTCATATTCCATCTGCTTCTGGAATTACTGCTAAGGGCAGGTGGCAAATGAGTTCTTTCTAATTTTCCAATCTTCTCCATGGGATGAATTCTGCCTCCTTGTTCAGGCTGAGTAGTTCTTTACCAGCCCTTGGGACAGAGTAAGGAGCAGCTCAAGCTGTGTACATGTGACAGAACCTGCACCGGTATGAAATGAGGGCACATACGGTGTAATGTTATGTGTGTGATGTGCACAATACATTATGAGACAACGACTCCTGAGTTGAAAGGTTTCAGGACAATAGACCAGGGCATGACATAAAGGCATTTGCTTTATGGCTAGTTTTTTTAGTGACATGTTTATATATGGTTGTTTCTGCACCTGTTAATACAATTGTGTTTTGCTGAATATAGTTCTTCAAGAAAGAATTATTTCTTTTATCACAGTGTCAGGTTCTAACTAAGGAAAGAATTGAGCAGTAACCATATTAAAAAGTGATAAATCAAGACCATCAATCCATCAATCTAATTTGTGAATGCCAAGATTTTTTCTGTCATTTCAAAGAAAATCAAAATCAGGTGTATATCTGATTAATTCTGACGTCTTCAAATACACATTACATATACATGTACATTGGTATAACATTGTTCTGTACTTATATATTCATGCATATAACCATGATGTAAGAGCATCTCCTCTGATAAGGAGGAAACAAGTGATTTTTTAAGACTTATCTGACATAATAATAATAATAATTCATTGATCTCTCTCCTTTATTGGAGGCTGGTAATAGAATACCCCAAGGGGAAGAATCCATGCCAGAATCCTGGATCAAAGGGTTTACCTCTTTGCTCACATAGGTGCTGCATCCATGGCTTATTTCCAAGTGAGAGTGCCTGCAGCAACATTTGCTAATTACAGGTTGTGTTCTACTGTTTCCAAACAGGGTGAAAGTGACAGAAGTTTAACTGTAAATAATTACACACTTGAGTAAGTATGTGATTAGTCCTATTTGTTGTGGTTGGGACTAGAGTGACAGGACAAGAATGGAGTGATTGCATTATTTACAGCTTAATTGTAGACAAGTAATTACTTACGTAAGCTGGTGCTTGGTGGGGTCAGGGAATACATGCCTGAGAACATCTAGGGGCTGAATGGAAACTTCAGAAAGTCGGTTTCCAAATGATGTAGCAGAAGTGCAAATTCTATGCATTTATCTAATTATGGAGGGAGGTCCTTGATCTAAATGCTTTGGAATGTTAAATGTCTTGTTCTCTTGAAACCAAGGATTAGATGTAATATTTAAACCAGCGCTTCCAGCCTAATAAATCACAAATGCCACCTAGTGGCTTTTGCTATCTAGTGAATCATTACATACTAAAAAAAACCAAAAACAACAAAAAACCAAAACACCAAAAAGGAAAAAAGAGTGTAAAAAAACCCTAAACCCCATGTTATTTCCATGAATGTGCATATGGTTGAGCATATGAGATTATCTTTGAACACATTTTTCCACCTAGTTCCCAGCCATGTTTTATTTGCATTGGATCAGTTTGCGAAAATCTTACTCATATTGGCAAGTAGCAGTGAATAATCCCATTAAAATGTAGTTAAACTCCCTGCTTTGGAGCTGTACTTTAACTGTGTGCTCTCCTTGCCAAGTAAAATAGGGTTCTGATTTACAAAATATGATGAATCAGTAATAAGGTTAGCTTAGTTAGTTAAATTAACTAAACATGTAAATAAACTACCCTAATTCTGAGTCTAGTCCATCCAACTAAATAAATACTTTGTTTTTTACTTGTGCTCCTTTTCCAAAATGACAAAGTATTTCAGAATCAAGGTCAAGAAAGAAAGAAAGGAAAAAAAAAAGAAAAAAGGAAAGGACCAAGCTGATTATTTTGAAGGAAAATAATTGCAGTATAATGAACCTCTTACTTGAGCCATCTATATGTTGTTAGATTCATTTAAAATCATGAAAGGAACCTTACAGAATCAGAACAAAAAATTATTAATAATAATTATGGTATCCTTTAAGTTGCTAAGTTTCTATGTTTCCACATCTTTGCAAACAACTGCATATGTCGAGCTTATGATGGATATTCACATGTGAAAAATATTTTGCAAGTGTTAACTTTTTTTTTCCCTGAGATAGCAAGAGCTTGAAAATCTCAGAAGCACTAGAAATTGAGTCTTGTGATGAGTGCAAAGAAATATTTTTAAAAAGTCTGTCATTTATAGCCCAATTCAGCAAAAAACCTTAAACTGAAATATCAAAGTTTTGAAATTTGTCATGGTTATTTTAGCACAGCAAGTAGAAAAAAAAACTTAGTGACTTCCAGAAACTTTTGAATAGTCAATCTGCTTGATTAAAGTGCAGTTGTTAAAAATTGTCAAAGCCTGGGTTGGAATGTTGAATCAACCAGCCTTTTTATTTTTCTTTTCTCTACTTGGAAATATGTACACTCCCTCGGTTTCAGAACATGAAAATGATGCCAATGATATGTTTCAATTAAGATATGCATAGGCAGATATGTGAGTATTTTATGCTGTAAAACATTCAGTGATATATATTTATGTCATTATTTCTAGGGATCCTTAGACTTATGTGGCATGTGGCATTTAGTGGTGCCTAAATGCTCAAGGTGCTTTGCCTCCCAAAATTAAGCTGAATCCATTCAGAGATGTTCCCTCTGAAATATTAATTTTTGATGGACAACAAATTTGTTTGTACTTCAGAGTGATTACTTTTAACATCTATTTTTACAAATTTTCTATGAAATATTGCCATTTCTTTATGGCATAACCCTAAAACTTTCATATGCCTCAATGCTCATATATTTTAGTGTATGTCTATCTTAAAGCAGGAGAATAATTTCATTAAATTAATTTCTTGGTATTAAGTTGTTGCAGAGATTTCAATATAACTAAAATTATTATATTTTTCAGTGTGATGAAAAATAAGGAGAAGTTCAGGAAAGTCAAATATGTTCCTCTCCAAAAGTTATACAACAACTCTGTGAGAGAGCAGAGTGCAAAATGTGATCTCTGTTCTTGACTATTTTCTTTGCGAGTTCTACAGGTTTTGTGTTTTTTTAAAGAAAAAATGTCTGTCGTTATTGAATGGGATAACTAATGCATATGCCAGTAAAGGTGTTTACTTTCTTAAATACTCAAAACTCAAAGTACATTCAAAGGTCTCAGCTTTATTCCTGTTTTTATTGTGACATGAAAAAAACCCACTCACAAAGTATTCCAAAGCCTTTCTTAGGTCATAAATATTTTAAAAATTAAGAGATGTAACTTTATGGATCTAAATAATTTCTCATTGGTATATTTGTTTTATGTTTTCTTTTAGTTTTGTTATTCTTGTGGAAACTCTACACAGGCCTGTAAAACTGACCACAGAAAAGAAAGAAATTACCCATCAAAATAAACGCAAAATTGCTATTAAGTGTTTTAACATAGCCTATCCTTTAATCATGTCTGTTGACATTCTCTGAATCTGAAGTAATATAACACAATTTGTAAAGTGTAAATTGTTTTACAGATTGCCTATATATCTTTGCAGAAAGAAGACAATATATTGCATTTTTTTGGTTACATAATTTAGAAAACAAAACCAGTTTTTCTGGGTGGAAATAATATCTTGTAGGGGGATAAAGCGACATTAAAATTCCATGGCTGGAGTGGGTTTTTAATGACACTACTAATAGCAATAATTGGAATCTTTGTAATGTTTCTCGACCTACTCTTTCTTTCTCATGATTTTTCTTACTTCCCCCACTTGTTTTACTTAATTTATTCAAATTTTTCATGGAAAGTAAAACAAAAAAATATATTAAATCTTTCATGATATTCATGATACTAATTTCATTTCTCACATATTTCTTCCTGATTTATCATCTGGACTTCTTAAGAAATATATATACCTGATATATATATATATATACATATATATATATATATATATACATACATATATGCGCTAAGATGTTTAGTAGTATCTCATCTAATAGTGGATTCTTATGTTGGATTTTCATGTAATCAATCCAGTGCAACCTTATTGAAAGTCAACAGAGTGTGTTCTGTGGTCATTAATTCACATTAACCACATGGTCTAGGATCCCAGTCTACAGTAGTCACCTGTCTAGAGCACTCTGTTTCCAATAATCCAGAAAGTTTAAATTTGTATATAATGAGAAGAAATGCATGACTGCATTTCTCTTTAAAATGGCACATCAAAGAATGCATCACAATTGTCCTTCAGACCTGGTAACAGGTCATAGGCCTCCAAGAGAGAGAGAACTAGGCTTTGAGAACTTTTAAGCCCTAAGCTACTTAGTACTTACACCACAGCTCCTGAATCCCTATTGCTTTGTTCATACTGTGTTTCCTTAATGTCCAGTACAGTCTTCAGGGAATCTGCCTTGTTTCCATTCACACACAGTAGAGAGAAGAAATAGGCCATGAGAGTGCTGGAAATTAAAACAGGAAGATACTGTGGGAGTGGTGGACTGGGAGACTGACAACAGGGGCTGAATGACCTGTTGCAAGAGGTCATTGTCAAGGATAGGGCCAGCCTGTAACCCAGACGCTGGACACAGTGGAACAGTTGCCTGAAACCAACCAAAGAGTTTTTAAGGCAACTGGTTGGTATATTTTTTGTGGAGGGAGATGTTAAGCATGCTCTTATATGTTGTAATGCATAAATCGTATTACTTTAAAAAGACTTCTAGGTTCTGAAAATGTTTATAATGTTCCTAAAAACATGCAGTGAAGCAAAGCAATTAATAGCTGAAAAAATTGTCAATATGTAAGAATTCTTCATTCTTTTTTTTTCTAGTTTGAAAACAGAGTCAATCACTGGTTTAATCAGTTAATGACATTAAAAGAATTTGAATCCTATGGCAAATCAAACCACAAATTGTCCAAATACATGTTCTACGAAGGACTTTGGCCTCAAATCACAATAAATTCTTCAATCTAATAAGCAAATTCTATAAGAAAAATATGACTGCCTCCTAATTTCTTATTTTGGCCTGCCTTTTTTTAAGTTCCCTTTCCTTAATTCATAGCATCATAGACTCACAGAATATCTCTTATTGGAAGGAACCATATAGCTAAAAGCTTCCTCCAGATGCTCCTTGAACTCTTACAGGATTCGTGCCACAACCCCTTCCTTAGGGAGCTTCTTCTTTGCAGAGCCAGTGATTGACCATCCTCTCAGTGAAGAACCTTTTTCTAACATTTAATCTGAATTTCTATTGACACAACTTAATTCTATTTTCTTGTGTCCTATCATTGGTCTCAGAGAGAGGAGATAAACACTGCCTCCACCTTCACTGCTGCCCATCTTGAGGAAGTTGTAGACTGTGATGAGGTCACCCCTCAGCCTTCCCTTCTCCAAGCTGAACAAATCACCTTTGACCTCAGCCACCTTTGAAAGTCTTGCCTTTGAGGCCTTTCACCATCTTGGTTGCCCTCTTCTGGACACACTCAAATAATTTGATTTTCTTCTTATATTGAGGCACCCAACACTGCACACGGTAATTGAGGTGCTACCACATCAGTGCAGAGCAGAAGAGAGCTTTCCCCTCCCTTGCCTTGCTGGTGATGCTGTACCTGATGCACCCAAGACATGGCTGGCTGTCCTGGCCACCAGGACCTAGGTGACTGATATTAAACTTACAACCAACCCAGACTCACAGATCAGTTTCTGCAGGGTTGCTCTCCTGCCTTTTATTCCCATTATTTATAACCTGGATTATCCTGTCCCATGGTGTCTGTACATGCCAAATTTCATATTGTTGATGGTACCCAGACCTCTCTTTAAGGCCCCTCTGCTCTCAAGGTTCTCTTAATTAGTATCACTTAATTAGTATCACTGGCAAACTCATTCAAGTTATTTCTACCAGAAAAAAAAAAGGTTTCATACACTAGTAACAAAAATTTAGTGAGAGGTCAAGAAATAGTAATGAATTCTGCATAAATACACATGATACTGCTATTATTAATTATGTTGATTATTACTGTGACTAGGAAATAAGAAGAAACTCCAGGTTTGCCTGGCCAGATATGGAATACTATGGAAGAACATGCAGAATAACCATGCAGATGAAGTGTACACTAGAATGTAGACAATAAATTCAACTGAACTGTGCTATCAGCAAATGTCTTCCCAAGACTTTAGTGAGGTAGGAGCCCAGAAAGGGGGCAAATAAGTTAATTTACTAGAAAGGAATGAAAGTTCTGTGTCAGCAGAAGAGAGAGAAAGGGAAGTAAACAGATAAAGTGAGAAAGAGAGATTCAAAGTATGCTCAAGGCTTTTCCTTTCAATAGGTCAGACACTTCTCTTTGATGGATATTACACAGATCATAATTAATTCATGACACAAGTGAAGCTGTCTTGCTGGCTTAAGTTTAGAATTTAGAGTTATTAATTGCTTAAAAAACAAGGAAAAAATACTACTTAATTGCTCCTGCAATCAATTAGTCCACTTATCATTCAGCCAATGATGACAGTTTGCATTTCCTATCAAAAGAGAATAAAACATGCTCAAACAGTCAAAAAGCGATTAGCCATTACTTTTAGGTGATATCCCCTACCACCATGTATTTTGGCATTCTTGTGAGAAATGCACTTAAAAGCCTCCACTTACAAATACCTCTTTTACTACATGAGAATATGTATATTTTTACATTTAAAACTCATGTTAGCTTCTTCCTAATTTGTGGCCCAATAAATTACTTATGCAATAATATGTCCTCTATATTCTGTGGATCTATTTGAACTGAAGTCTTGGTATCATTTCTCTCTCTCTTTTTTTTTCTGTTGACACAAATATATATATAATTCTCTTTAATATTTAACTATGTACTGTGGTGCTATATACTTTTCAATTCAAATATGAAATTCAAAATTTTTCCACCAGTCTAAAGTAGCTCTCCACAAGTGGAATTGTGAAAGAATACATATAGACCAGGCACAGACTTAAATAATTTGGAAGAGAAGTGACAGTTGTCAATATACTCATCAATACCATCAGATGAGAAGGAATCAAAATGCAGTCACAGAGAAGGATTTACTCTAAGCTAGACAAATTCCTATTTCTTTTGCATGCCATAATGAAAACAGAACTGTAGGGGTCATATCAGGGACTTAATTCTAAAAATACACCACTTTAATTATGGAATATTCACAAGTATCTTAACATAAGCTTCACCCATTTGCAATCAGATTTAACCTCTTCAAAAAGGGAGGTGTCAAAGTATATAGCTAATATATATTATAGCTAATATATATTATCTATATTATAATCTATTTAATGTATTACTTTTTTAGTATGTCCATTAATTGGATGGAGGGAGAAATCTTACTCCTAAGAGCTAATTACAGATACTAAAGAATGACATCTAATTTTTTTTTTTTTGGTGGGTTTTCTCAGAAAAGTATTTTATAATGTAAGAGGCATCAGAAATTTTTGCTGGTTGCCTAATGCCTTTTCCAGGGTTCCATCCTTCTCATGCTTGTGGCAGTGGTCATATTCTACTCCTTGTTGCTTTTTGCTGCTAACAGTGAATAAATGAAAATGCTTTTTCCCTGGTCGTTCCCTTAAATGTGCTCACAGCCTTTGCTTATCTAGCATGTATAGGCAAGTTGACACTTTTCCCAGCATAAAGAGCATAGAAATGCTGGCAGCTATAAAGCTCTGGAACAAATATCCAAGCTGATTCTCACAAATGGACACACAAGTGCTTAGGTCTCTGTTAGGGATTCTAAATCCCAGAAAGTATGCCAAACAGCTGTTCTGCTATTGTCCCAACTTTGCCTTCACTGGGCAATAAAATGAGTATTATTTGCTTTTTGTAATCACTATTTATTTCTGCTTTGCAGTTGACACAAACATTGAAAATAGCTGGTCAGAAAAGACTTCATGATCCATCTGCCAAATGACCACATCAGTACATCTGTGGCACCTTGCAGATTAAGGCACCAAGCAAAATAAAGACACATATGGTGCACAGGAACAGGACTTGGACTGTACATGACAGTTAATTGAATGAAGATTGCAAATCTGGCCTTGGGATAGCATTCAAAATGTACAAAAAATATCCAGTCAAACTCAGTGAAATCTCCACAGCTGATGATGACTCAACGTGCTCTAAGCACTGGCATTGGAAAAAAAAAAAAAAGCAAACTAGCAAAACTTGTAGAAGTTATTATCCTTTCTGCCTCTTCCTGCTGGCTCTGGGAAGCACAAGTTATGATTACTTCACATGTTTACCATTTTCAGATCTCTCTCCCCTTTGTCAGGAAAGGTACTTGCTGAGCCTGAATGAAGAGTAAGAAAGTTCTAACTAGGTTATTTGCTGGACTGTTATGGTAGGTACATTTTTATTATGTCAGCATAAACTTGCACAGATATACTCTGGGCTTTATAACTATATTTGCTCTACTAAATATTTCTCTGTCCAACTCTTAAATACTCTTCTGGTAATTTTTCAGATTTTTGCTATTTAGAGGTAATTCAATTAATCTCCTTTTCCAGATATGTGTCTTGACAGGATTTTACACAATATAATCAATACTTTTTATTTTAACATTCCTTCTTTCTACTCTAGTTATTGTTTTCTGTATCTGTGTGATTTGTGGTGCTTTGTTTTCTTTTTGATTGAACACGTATCTCATTTCAGATAGATCTGTTTATTGTTCTCTCAGGCTGTTGCCAAAATATTTTTATGCAGCAGTTCAAAAATTCTATAATACAGAACCAGTAAAGAACCACATGGTAAAATGTCAATCCAAGACTTTTAAAAGCCAGATTCCATTAAATCTTAGTTATAAATATTTTTTATGACCTTATCTTACCCTGAGATTAGCTCAGTTCATTAAAGCATAGTGCTAATAACACCCAAGTTCTGAGTTCAATTCCTTTAAGACTTGGACTTGATGATCCTTGTGGGTCACTTCCACCCAGAATATTCTGTGATTCTGTAATCTGCACCAATTAAAAAAAAAAAAAAAAAAAAGGGGAATACCTACATTTTCTACATTATGTGGGTGCCACCATTACTAAACTAGATGATCCTGACATCTTCATGGTGGTATCTGAGTCTGCTGGTGGTGAAGCTTGCCAGGTTACCCCAGGGTTCATACCTTTAGATTGCATGTGAGACTTTCCAGTTGCCCAAGGAGAATCATCAGAAATGATGTTCCTGGAGCTGCTACACCAGGATAACCTGATCCTGGTTCTTAAAGAGCACTCACAGATAGGGGAAAAATATGTGGCAGAGGGGAAGCCAATGTGTAATCCTTACTGCAGTCAATTTTACTTTTAATGATGTTAGAAATCTACTTTTAAATCCCTGGTCAGTTTTAAATAGATCATCTGGACAATTTTCCTTCATCTCCCCTTTCTATCTTATTTTCACTGTATCTAAATGCCACAAAACTGGAAGTTTTCTGTCCTACTGCATAATTGCTTACTCAGTTCTGCAAGAACTGCAAAAATTCTACTTTCCTAGAAACAGAGGCTTTGGGGGATTTTTCATAATTAAGGACATTTGATCTATGATTGTTTTCATGCCCCTTAAATAAAGTAAGTATAATACAGGTAATAGGGGGCAGAGGTGGTTTTTTTTTTTCCCCCAAAGTTAATTATTCTGACATTTGTTTTCATCCTGTCACAGAATGACATGGCAAAGCAGCAAATTATTTCTGCACTGGAAGCTTAAAAAGCTTTTCTTTAAGCAACATTCTAATTTTAGTTTTTGTAATCATTCCTGCTAACATATTGCAATTAAATAACTGTGGGCCAACTGTCTGGGATACCCTGGACAGAAGGATGCTGTGTGCACATACTCTGAGGTGCACTGGACTAATCCCTGTTTGCCTGGGATATCCAGCTCTCCAGCAGCTCAGCCTTAGTTACTGTCACCATTCCATCAGGGGTCTGCTTGGGGATGGTGGGGCAGGAAGGAGGATTCATGGATGTGGCTATTGCTGTTACAGTGTTTTCTTTTTATTCATCAAACTACTGTTGGATACTTGCTTTTTTTCACAGTTTGATACGAACCTGAATACCACAGGGATTTATTATAATTCCATATGCACTATGAACTCCAAATGTAGGGTAAGCTAAATCATAGTAAAATCTGCCTAGGAGCTTTAGTCATGCATTCAGAAGGGAAACAGAATTATTTTATAGGAGATATAATTAAATCAGTGATTCCTCTCTGTAGAAAAGCTCTATGAGCCATCCTAACAAATGCTGTTAAAAGCTTCCTTAGGGACTAACAAAGGGGCAAACAAATATTGAAACAGTTTTTGATTTTATTTTGCAAATGAAAATGTCAAGAATGAGATCTATTTGCCCCAAGAAGAAATATTATGTCTAAAATTATCTAAAACAAATTTGAATTTCATAGCAAAATTGATATTTTAACAGACACATTTTCACATAATAAAAATTTTGAGCAGAAATTATCCAAAAATTCCACAGGTTTGTTCTGATTTCAAATCAGTGAAAGCTGTCAATGCTTTTAGTGGACTACTCTGATAGTAGCAATGTCAAAATGAGTATATTAACAGATAAACTATTCCTAGGTTACATTCTGTTCTTCATTAAATTAATGAAGTATTACTGAAGTTCTTCTCCAGTTTTTGCAATTAATATTTTCTCAAATTGGCTCAGCTTAGAGAAAGTAAAGACATTTCTCATGTAGTATCTCCTTTGTCATATAAACTGGCAGAAGAGATAGCAGCATGACTTAAACATGTTTCTGTTAAATACCCAAATCTTTGGCTACAAATTAGTCGGAGTTGATACGAACATCATGAAATCACCTGTTTAGAATTCCATTGTATTATGTTGTGGGAAGATAATTGCATGTGGATGCTTGAAGTAAGGAATTGTTCCTTACAGTATGTCATAATATTCCTATTATTTCTCTGAAGTTATACCCATACTGTCTCTATTGCCATTCTGCAACATACTTTTACAATACAAAAGTAGAAATTGCTGAAAAGTAAAGCAATTGTGCTTGAAATTCAAGAAGAGAGACTGCATTATGAGAATCAATGGAAAAGGACTATAAATAAAAATTGTGGTCAAGTGCAGTAACAATTAATGGACACAGTGAAAGTGGAATCTATTCATATGCAACAACATACAAATCTGTCCCAACAGTGTCTCCAAGCATTCAGCCAGGCAACATAGTTGAAAGATGGGAATTGAGTTAGAAAGCAAAGAGGCAAAGAAGAGGGAGGTATGACTGTTGAAATAGGTGAGACCTGCGTTAGAAGAAAGTTAGCAGTAGGTTTTGAAGTAAGAAGCAGGTTTTTCATTGAGGAAAAATAAGTTAATGAAAAGGAGAGGGCTGCCAAGGACAGAATCATTGAATTCCATACAGTTCAAGAATACTTAATGTTCCAAACTCTATTGCTTTTCTCATTTTTTAAATCCTATACCTACTTTCAATTCCTTTCACATTGCTGCTCATATTCTGAATAACAAAGCATTTTTATCTTTTAAAAAAGTACAGACTCTACTGTTTGTTGCACACTACATAACATATAATTTTAGGATTATGATAAGGGGACGACTTGATTTATGTAAAAATAATGTGAGGGTTTTTTACCCCAAGAAAGCACTTGAGAGAAACATATAGATGAGGACCGAGAGTCAGTTAGATAATGAACTAATTTCTATGAGTCTTTGGCAGTTTGAGGTATGCACTACAAAAATGATTTTTCATACAGAATTCTTTAAAACTCTTGCACATTGTACCATCTGCCCTAGAGTTCTCTTTCGAGATAATTTTTGATCTTTACAAAACATCTGGTAGTATCACTGTCTTTTTGCAAATAGTTTATTTTAACTCATTCTTTTTCAACAGAGAGAGCTGGCCACGAGCATACGTATACTCACACATTTCCTTTTAGTAGTCTCCACACCATATGTTAATTGATGCTGTAAAGAAATGGCACTTAAAACACTTAAAACTGAAGGACATGATGGTTCTTTGCTTTCTTACTTATAAACTGATGGCATTCATGATTTTTATAAGTTTCTCAACAAAATAAGAGAGGGAGAGGCATTTAGTTTGTCCCTGCATTGCTCCATGATTACTCTCTGATGGAATGTCTCTGATCTTTAGCCAGATGGGAGCTGCAAATGATTACTCAGTGTTTCTTGCTGAGCACACTAAGGGCGTTGGACAAAATCATCAGGCACCAGGAAAAATGAAAGGTAGATTTCATATAATGCTTAACTGAACTGGAGAAATCAGAAGTAGAGACTGTTGTAAATGATGTATCATGAGGATTCAAAAGTCACGAGATGTACCAGTAGGAACTGGCTTATACAAGGTCCTGGGTATTTTACAGAAACAAACTTGTTCTTGATAAACCTCCTGCATCAAATGTTTACTACTAGTCATTTCATAGTCAGAAGAGAGGGCTAAGAGCATTTTCTACACCATCATGGTCATTCCATGCTCAGAAACTGTTGTGCACAATAAAGTCTTTCACTTTCTAACATGTTTGATCTCTTAATGACCATGTCAAACAGAATGGGTTTTGGTGCAGCTTATAAATCATTTGTGTAATCCTATTATTCTAAGGTTGCATTATCACCTCACTTACTCCTAATATTAAAATCTGCATTCTACTAGTTTCAGGCACAGTTGTTTTTTATATGGAGTATTTTGCCTTTTTTTCCTTTTAAAAACCCAGCTGTCTATCAGTTTCATATAACCCTTTTCAGTATAAGAAGAATACTGTAAGACTTTGAAGACTTGAAAGAACTACTTGTTGTTGTCCTATAAAACCTGATCATGTCAGTATACTGACGCAGCACTTAATCATTAAATCTTAACATTCATTCAAATACATAATTTAATACAAGTTTTTTTACATGTATAGTGTTTCTATTTGACTCAAAGAAATTTCAGACTTCAGAAGCAAAGTGAACAGAACTCCTTGGTGGTTCAGATCTAGGGAAACTTAATGCAATTGTTTGTGCAGGAGTTTGAACTTGCCCCTTGTTGAATTCCAAAGGCTCCTCTCCACCCATTTTTCCAGCCTGGAAAGTCATTCTGGATGGCAGCATGGTCCTCTGATGTGTCAGCCCACTCCTCCTAGTTTTGTGTCATTGGCAAACTTACTGAGGGTACATGCTGCCCATTGTTCAGATTGTTAATGAAAATACTAACCAGAATTTGACTCAGAATTGACCCATGAGGTAAACTCCAAATTGTTAGCTGGAATAAGATTTCAGGACACTTATCACTACCCTCTGAGCCTGGCCATTCAGCCAGTTTTCAATCCAGCTCACTGTCTGTCCATCCAGGCTAAACTTCATTAGCTTCTCTATGAGGATTTTAGAAGAAACAGTCTTGAAAACCCTATTGAAATGAAGTCCTATGAGTTATGATACACCCAGGTTAGGTGGGAGTGCCTGGGTACCTCCCCTGTGGGGGAGCTTTAATTTCTCTGGTGGAAGGACTCATATCTGAGTCTGGAGGGACTTCAGGAGTCTTTGATGGTTTATGTCTGAGACATTACAGTTTTCTCCTCTCATATCAACACAGCAGGGCTAGGAATGCCCCATCAGATCTTCCATGGAGGGTGGTAGGATGGGAGTTTTACAACCCAGTGGTTTGTGTAAGGGAGGACAGTTCAGCCTAACAAGATCACCACCCTATTCCCATAGGATTTGTCATCTCACTCATAGCACATCATTCACCCTGTGTTTTACCAGCTCACAAGTTATCCATTACACACCCAAAAGCTCCCTTCCTCCACCTCCAAACCTGGCTTCCACAAAGCATCCTGGGACCTCCACAAGTGGAGAGTGTTTTGAGTCATTAACCCATACCAGTTACTAACCAGAACCCCCTGTGTCTTCCCTTTGGCAAATAACAGGTTGGGTGAAGACCCCTATGAGGATAAGGGTCTGCAAATGTGAGAATGCTCCTATCTTCTGTATATAGGGTGTATATATCTACTTCATCCTTCTGGTCAGGCAGCCTCTATCAGACACCCGCTACTCTCTGATGTTTACCCATCAGTTCTTAGCTGGCTCATCACCATCCCAAGCAGAGCTGCAAGTATTCTGTCTCATATAGAGAGCTGCTCCACCTTGTCTTCCCAGCCTGTCCTTCCTAAAGAGCCTGTATCTCTCCATTGCAACCAGTCAAGGGATCCATGACACCATGTCTTTGTGATCCCAAGAGGATCATAGCCCTGGAGCTGTACACAGATCTCTGATTTATGTTCATGCCTCATGTTGTGAACATAAGTGTTTGTGCCCATCCAGATGTTACAAGGCAGCATCCAGCATCCATTGTTCCAAATATTTCTACTTATAAAGGTCTAGTGTACACAGATCTCTGATTTATGTTCATGCCTCATGTTGTGAACATAAGTGTTTGTGCCCATCCAGATGTTAGAAGGCAGCATCCATTGTTCCAAATATTCCTACTTATAAAGGTCTACCTACCTTCACAGTAAACAGATAAAACTAATGCTTGATTTTAACTGGTGTGGCTGAAACACCATTTTCTGAACCCATTAGATGTCTGTCTTTTTATCATTCATTGATAAATGCATGCAGTGCATGTAGCTAGATTTGAAAGCTGCAATGTGAGCTGCAGGTTGAGCTCTGGGTGATGAGAGCCTGAGGCAAGAGTCTGTGTCCTGCTAACCCTTTGCAAAACTAAGGTCACAGGGACCTGTGGTCCTGCCGGGGGACCAGACATGGCAGGAGGCCTTTGCTCCCAGACTGTCACTCAGACTGTGATGGTATAAAAGGCCAAAGATTCCTTTGTCCTGGGTCCCTCCTTGGATGTACCAGCTCAAGTTTAGTTTTGTTATCTGGTTATTGCACCATGATTAAATTATTTGAAGGATCTGGATGTCCAAGACTGCAATGGGAGACCTGAGGTTGAGCAGGTGAGGAAACCTGCTGTGACTGTGTGACAGCAGGAGGTGCAGCAGTGAAGGACCTTCCATCCCAGCTCAGGTTGAGCGAGAGTGACTGCGCCAGAGGACCCCTGGATAGTCAAACAGGAAGTTTCTTTAAAAGTTTTGTCTTCACCCATAAATAATTTCTGTTCTAAGCTATTGTTAACCTGTTTTTACATTCCTTTCCCATGAAAAGGTGCTTAAGTTTCAGTAAAGTGCAGCAAAGAAGAACCCATTCTAGTGCCAAGACAGCTTAAAAAGGTAAGATATGACCAAGGACAGTTTAAAGCTGTTTGCTACCATCTTAAAAAAATACTCCAATTTTGCCTGTAAAAAGAAAAATAAAGGGATTATCTCCATCTTTTACCACTGAAAACTGTCAGATATACATCAATAGAAAAAAGCAGAATTTTCTTAGGCCTCTAATATTTTAATAGGATAAAGCAGAGGATGGTCATATTTACACCAAATGCTATTTTAGTAATTTTTCTCCTGAATACTCTTGAGTCAAAAACATCTATTCTGCTCATAGACTAATTTCAATGTTTAGGTATGAAGTGATACAAATAAGAACAAAAGTTATATTTACTGTTATTCGCATTCCTGTGAGGTCCTTTTAAAAGACTGAACCTTCTGGGAAGGATGTTGAGACATTTCCTTTCTTCATAACTGAACAATTTCCTTGAGAGTTTTCTCCCCAAAAATCTCATTTTCAGGTTGCCTCACAGCCCTCGTTGCTCTGAATACCCTGAGGTACAGCTGTACATGGAAGTCTCCACTATTATTAGGTGAGAAGGCTGCACCCCTTTCCCTGACTTTAGGTGTTGTGGTATTGTACTGCTCATTAATCAATAATTAGGCATATTGTAATAGATGACTTTATGAAGGCATGAAAGCAGCTTTGGCAAAGCAATACAATTTGTTCCCCGCATGGCAGTTTGCCTTAGCAACAAAGTCTGGAATAACATCTCTTCTCATTTTGAAGTTACATTGGGAAATTTTTCAGGTATTAGAACTGCATTTTCAAACATCTCTGTGCTCTCATTTAAGATGTCTTTGGGATTATGTCTTCTTGTGAATCCTGACTGCTGACAATTTTCAAACATCTCTGTGCTCTCATTTAAGATGTCTTTGGGATTATGTCTTCTTGTGAAATCCTGACTGCTGACAACAGGTACAGGTACATTCAAATGGAAAAGAAATTTCATCTATTTCAGGAATAAATCCCATATGTATTCAAAAGAAAGCTTTCTCTGAGCCTATCAATCAGCAAGTCATGTTGGAAAGAATTCAGACCACTAAATAAACATGACGACTTGCTCTGTGCTGAAAATATTGATGTTGAATATTCAATACATAATGACAGAAGAGAAAAATATTTGTTTGGTCTGATTCATACACATGTAACCAGAATCTCTTTCAGAAAACAAAGTGAGCTACATTTTGTTTTGTAGTGACACTTAGATATAACAGATGTATATGTCTTTTGGAAACATCTTGAAAAGCAGAGGAATTATGGGAAAGTGAGAAACAAACCTCGTATTGCTTCGTTAGATTCTCGGCTGAGAAGATATTGTAGCAAAGAACTGTAGACAGCCAGTGCACCTTCATTTAAAGCAGTTACTACAATCTTTTCCCCCGGCTTCAACTTTGTGAGGTTTCATGGTGGAAAAGAGGGTGGTATTTCATCAAGTTGAAAGAATAGGATCACCAAGAGTTCATAGAAAGTTCCATTTCAGAAAATCATCTATAAAAACCTTTCTTCATTAATATGGTTTTTACTGGTATTTCTGTTTCCTTCATATTCTAGGAGGGTTATTTGTTTTTCACTGGCTTGCACACTGTTCTGAAAAGAAGACAGAAGGCCAAAAGACCACCAGAATATTTATCCCCATAAAGAAAACCAGTTGTTCTGGAGTATCAAACATGTGCATAAGACAATGTGGATCACCAGTTTCCATCTCAGAAAAAATAAAGTGCATGTGTGCATGAGTGCAGTGGTATTACATCTAATAGAAACATAGAGAAGATAGCTGATTAATTTGTGGATTAAACATAATAGTTTCATTTTCCTTAGGTTTATGTCTTAGAGAGAATCAAAAATTGAAAAATTAAAATTATCCTAAATAATAAGTAACTTAAAACTTTTGTTTATTACAATATTTTGCCACTAAAATATGTGGATTGCAGTTATTTGACAGCTCTAATGACTCATGACCATGTCCAGTGGACTACAGCCATATGAACCCACTGTACCATCTATCCAGGAAGAAAAGGATACCTGAAAAAAATACATTATTGAATTTGAGTGAAGGCATCTGAGTTCCAGTGGTGGAGAAATAGATTGACTATGGTATTGTCAAAGCATAATTTTAAGCCATAGTGGCCCACATCTAGTGCCAAAAAAGTGGTTCTGTACAGAACTTTACGTGTTATAGATAAAATCAACTCTTTCTTTGATTTCACTTGACTTTGTTTGCTTTAACCACTGAGAAATGGATGCATGCTTACAAACCAATTAGCTCATGTGGGAGAGGTATGGGAAACACAAGGAAAAGCTCTCTGATTTAAATTGCTTAGAAAAAAAAATGGGCATTTCCAACACTAAGGTTTTTTTGTTTTTATGTTTTTTAGGAAAGAGTTTTTTAAAGCTATTCCATTACAGATATTTAATAAAGTAGTAATGAATGCCATTCAAATGATACCTCACCTGTTTAGAGAGGAATGAGGTTAAGAAAGCTATTGCTTATCCATCCTGGCTGTGAACTGTGAGCATTTGGCTGAAACTCAGTGGCAGTAGAACCTTATTCCCAAGATTCAGACTTTGAGCAGTCCTCTCCTCCTTTGTCCACAGAAGAATATTTTATTTGCCTGTATCATGTGACAGACATTGCATATAGCAGAGTGACTGATGTATAGATGGTACTCCCAGTGTCGTACTAAATAATGAAACTACTACACATAAGAGATCTGTAGATACTGGCTACACAGCAGGCCAAGCAGTAGCAGAAAACTTCCAACTGAGGAGGCAAGAGAAATTACAGAACCAGAGCTAAGCCTGGTTTTTAACCAGAGGTAAGCTGCAGAGCATTGTGATATAATATCCTACAAGGTACCTAAGTTGTCAAAGTCATAATTGAATCGTCTATTATCCTGACATCTACAGTGCAGTAATTTATTTTTATTTTTATTTTTTTTTTTTTTTACTGGGTGAATAATTATAAAGTCATGTTAGAACACATATCTCATACAAGGACCTTCAGTTTCTTTGCTCCTTTTCTTATGTGTGGGGTTACATGTGCCTATGATTCTGGATAGGTGTTAGCTGTTCCAAGCATTTTTGGACAGAATATCAGTGAAATAAGGAGAATAAGTGCACAGACAAGCAACTCACAATTCAATTTTTATTGAATGTTTTGAGGAAGGTTTATTAAAATGTTGTTGTTGCTGTTGTTTGGTTCCTTTGATGCTTTATTTTTGTATGTAATACTATGAAAATTGTGAGGGTCTTTGCTGCTGAAACTACCTTGGTTGTACACAAATACAACCTAGAACATTTATCAAATCTCTATGTTTTCCATACCAAAGCTTCAACAAGGTAATAATGTATTTATATTGATTGAAATGCATAGTAATATTTTAAAGTTATATAATATTGAATGTAATATTTTATTAGAACATATCTAATATTAAGGTTTCCTTTGAAAATACCATATGTTTATACCTGTCAATGTTCTCAAAATCTGTTTTATTGTAATAAAAAATGTAATAAAATGTAACCCTTTGTGACATGATTTTATGTCTTATTTTATATATATTATATATATTAAAGAAATAAGCTTCTTTTCATATGTTATCTATAGAATCATCAGATAATGCTTGCTATAACGTGAATTTCTATCAAGAAAACATAAGGCAGAAGGCCTGTGTACCATTGGTGAAGTGGATTTAACCCCCTAAAACTTGTATAAAGGGAGACACAAGAGTTCAGGAATGATCTCATAGGAGCTGCTCAGACAGAATATGAAGATTTTTAAACCCTAAAGCAAAACTACCATATACTTGGAGGGAAAACTTAATTTCTTTAGACTTCTTTAAATATTTTAATGAGTGCTCTCAACAGATAGAAAGATACAAATTTCAAAGGGAAAAGAGAAAGCTGGCAAAAAGGAAAATCCCCTCACTTTCAAATACAAATATACCAGCTTTTGGCAATATGTTTCTGCCATGTTGATGTTTTTCTTATTACATATGGATATATGGAGATTAGGGAGTTCACCCAACAAAGGTGATCCTTTAGGTTGCTTAGGAATCATAGAATAGACTTGTTCTATGTTGGCTTTATTACTTAGGGTGGGGAATAGTTTCCTCTAGAGCTTTATATCCTGGCTTCTGCTTGTTTTGTGCTTATTACATACATCCCTTCCAAATATAGATTGTTTTGACCAGTGCTCACCTGAACAAGGTGTAGGTTCCTTGCTTTTGGCACACTGCATTTAGTTCAAAGCATAAACTTATTTCTGTAGAAAAGATTAAATATACATACAGTGATGTATATTTATATTAAAATCAGAATAATAGAAACATAATGTTTAGTGGATTTTAACATTAGTTGTCTTTAAGTAGAATACTTAAAATGGCCATGGTTTCATTCTTGGTATCAAAATGCAGGTAAATACTGTTCAAAACTATTTTGAATCCCACTGACCATTGACACTAATCACTGCCCACCAGTGAGATCTTAGTATTTAGGTGTCAGCTGCTACACAAAAGCAAAACTTTAAAATCCCCCAAACCTCAAATCTTTAAATATTTTTTCTGCCAACAACTTTAAAATTAATTTTGAAAGAAAATGGAGGTAGCTCATAGAGTTTTCACTCACTACTCCACATCAAATAATTTTGTTTCTATCTTTTCCCTGTTACACAAAATATGACTGACTCTATGCCCAGCTTTGAGTTGCTGCCAGTAACATTGCACATTATAGCTTTCTCTGCTAGGCCAAGGCAATGACAATGGTCATGTTGATATATAAGAATAAATCATAGTCAGTGTATGCTATTTGTGGCATAAGAAAAAAGGCTTTAAATAATAATAGTGTATTTTTTTATTTTTTTCTTCAAGATTAGTGAAAGATCCCTTAAGATCAGTCTTCATGTTAGTGCAAAGAATTGCAGTAAATAGAACATGTAACATGTATCAGCTTGTAGTCTCTCCAGATATCTCCACCGCTTAACCACCAAAGGTTCACTTGCATCTTCCAGGCACCCTTACTGTGACATCCTCTGGCTTTTATTCCTTAGACTTTTCTTAACATTTTCAGGAGTTTTCCTATTTATTTTGACTGTGAGTGGATGCATTATTGAATTATTAAAATGTTGCTCTTTTTTGAAGAGCAAGTTCTTGTTCACTTTAGGTTAACATTACCCCATGAGCAAAAGTACAAAAGTAATTATTAGTTTATTCATTTAACAAGACTTTGTTTTAAATATAATTGAGTTCAATTTTGAGAATAAAGCTCTAGAGTTCATACTTAATTTTACAATGGAAAAAAAACACAAAAAAAACCTCTTATAAATCACAGAAAGTATAAATACCACTAGCTTTATAAAAGCTAATATTTTATTATTATTAACATTTCTAGTTTAAAAAATTTACAGGTCAGTATGACTTCATAATGCAGTTTATACAGTTTTATATATGATACAAAGCCATAAGTACAGGTATGATAGACTGCAGTTCAGACACACTGGATATTTGCAGTAGAAATAGAGAGAGGATCTCTATGTGGATGAATTTATTCTGGGCTCCACGCTGTGTCTTATACATTAATCATAAAGCATCATGCTTATGCAAATGTGCAGCAGCCTAATTAGGCATACAGAGTAGAACATTTGGAATAATGTTATGAGCTATTGGGCTTCTGAAATATGTTCCTCAGCCAAATTCTCAAAAGCAAAGTAGATGTGAGATGCCTTTTTACTTTTGAAAACAGGTGTACAATTGTCTTCTTGGTGCTTATTTCATGCCTTCAACTTTAAAATAAAGCTTGATCCCAGTTGGCATGACATTTTCCTTGTCATTGGAAAGTAACTGTGGATATTCTGAATCCTGACAAGAAAACAAAATGTTCATTCAGAGCTCAGACATGCTGAGAATTTTGAGAATCCTATAATACTTTGTGAATTTCTGTTGTCTGTTTTGAGCATTCTGTCTTCTGAAAATATTGAGGTTGAATTTGACACTTCCTTTCTTGCTACAATATGTGCTTAATCAAATTATCCTGATTCACATTCTGAGAATGCAGTATCTTAAATGTAAATATGCAGAATATTAAGCATTCCACTTCAGAATACAATATATTATTACATATATTATTTTTGCATGAATTTTATTAATTATATAAAATTATATTATATTGGATAAATTAATTTATACTCTTATAAAAAATTAATCTTTAACAAAATTACTACCATGTTTCCCCATGTCCATGAGTGTTTGCTAGGTTTTCTTCACATCTGTTAAAAAGTTAAGCAGCAATTTATCTACTATTTTGGTAGCTGCTGTAGAGAAAAAAAATTAGTACTTACAAACTAAATCACTAGTGTTATGGTAAGCACAGTAACACAGTATGGTAAACACTAAACAATCCTAAAATAATAATAACTTTCACAAAATAAACTAATACTGTTTGGTAGGATTTTAGCATTTGATCTCTACATTCTTTATTTGTTCAGAACTTAGTATATAGATCAAATTCCATCTTTGCATAATAGCAAAGACACTGTGCTGCCTGACAACAATAATTATGCATGACAACAAAAGCAAATGTCTGAAAACTGCCATAAAAAGAGATAATGATGACCTTTAAACTAAGGTGCCAGTATAAGAAATATCTGAAGGTGTTCCCTGCTGTGGTGTCTCATGATGCATGGAGATTCTAGTGGAAATGGATGTTCCAGCTGCAGCAGAGTATCAAATGGAAGTTAAACTGCAAAAAATTTCAGGTGGTGAGCAAAAGAATTGTCTTTTTTAAAAGATATGAGAAAGAGAGAGAGTATGAGAGTGTGAGATTTTTGTGGTTTTTAAATTGCAGAGGACACATTGTCATCTGAATTTCACACCACAGGATGACAAGGAGGTTAATAGTCTTCCTTCTGTCCAGCAGAGGATTATTATGGAACCTCTTATAAGGAAAAGTATTATGTATTTTGTTGTATTTTATGACCATATAAGTACCTTTCCTGAATAATCCTGTATTTTGGGAACACAGAAAGAAAATTATAAGAAAATAATAATTTATATTTGTTGTTTTTATGATCAGTATATGCACTTTACAGAAGGCCACAGCCTCCTATCCCAGGTCAATAGAATCTAGACATAAACTCATTTAATGATTCAAAAGCTTCATAAGCAGTCTGAAATCTGTTGTTTTCTCATTTACATCTAGTTCAATCAGTATCTTCTCCTCTGACTGTTATTACAGTACCCAAAATGTGACACTTCACATTTTCCCATTTTAAGTTTTCTGTGAAGAAAAATGTTCCCTGGTTTCCTCTAGGATCTGAGTCCTGTCAGTGAGTGGCAGTCTGGCTCTTGGTGCAGGTCTAGATGTTATGAGAGAACTTCCTGTATAGCCAGAGGGAACAATTTATGATGCCATCTCTTAAATTTCAACTTGGGGCTGTCTGGAACAGGGTGAGTTTTCAAGACCAAGTAATGAGTCAAAAAGGTGAGTTCCACAAAGACAATCATCACCTGCAAATTAGCAGACTTATGTCTCAAATTTTCATTGTTTCAAGTAAATCATACCTTCCTCTTGACTTTGGAGAGTGAATAATGTTGTATGTTGAAATTCTCCTTAATTACACTTAGCAGCCCTAAAAATAGAACTAAATTTTAATTTAAAAACTGGAACAGTGCAGATAAGAAAATAAAGATTAATTACTGTGTGTTTAAAATGCCCTTAATATTCTGGCCAATCTTGTGCCTTCAAAACACAGAATAAGGATATTCTGAATTCACAGACCTGTTAGTTACCTAATAAAGTTAAAATTGAGATTAAAATCCTATAACATAAATAATTAAATATTTATTAAATGTCTTGGCTTTTTTGGGCAACGTTATTTTAACAGAAAATAAATTGAAAATATGTTGCAAATGTCTATTTATTCCCCCAGAAACTCTCTGAAAAATTCAATAGTCTTTTTGCACAGGCATAATCATTACCAAATTTTAGAAATTTGGGGTAGTGAACAAGGCAAGAATATTAAAAAAAAAAAATCTCTTTTGATTCAATCAAATATGTTTTATTTACTGTTAAACTGATAAAGTTTCCTTTCTTCTTATCTTAGAAAAATAAATTTCAAAGCATAAACATCATTCCAAACTGGAAAATGTCAGCAGTAGGATTTTTGCAAGAAGGCTTAGTGCTGCTGTTTGGATGGAGTCTATTTTATTTTTTATCTTATAAAGAGTTTTCCTTAATGTTCCTTAATCTTCAGAACAGTTTTTCTGAGATCTGCTTTCTGCCAGCCCTTGCATCCATGTTGGGTCGATTTCCTTGGCTGAAAACTGGACTTCACACATTCCAGTAAGCTGACTTGCATTTTGTCTGACACATGGATTTCAGTTTTCACAAGAAACCAGCAGCAAGGGTATCTAAGCTATGTCTGCTGACACCAAAGGAGGACTTAGCTGACTGGAGACAGGATCAAAGTTCTCAAAACAATGGCACTTTGGAAATGTGGTGTTATGAGTGTCAAAACACATTCTCCTGAAATGTGTGGCTGACTCCTCCAATTCATCTCCATGTTCTCCAAAAGTTCTTGTGTTTTCTATCTGCCTTCTTCAAAAAATACAAGGTTTAAAATTGGTCACAGTCCTATCATCTCTTTCAAAATGGTATTTTTTTCAATTTTGTTATCCTCTGATTTTTGAAACTCTAGAACATACATTTTAAACAGTGAAATTCAGGTGCCTGCATAGCAAGAAGGACTTTTCAGTAAGTTTGGGCATTATATGA
This sequence comes from Passer montanus, assembly GCF_014805655.1. Lineage (NCBI taxonomy): Eukaryota > Metazoa > Chordata > Aves > Passeriformes > Passeridae > Passer > Passer montanus. The sequence continues at coordinate 3,236,810 of NW_024365381.1, forward strand.
CACATATCTCAGGTTTGTCTGTGTATATCTCTTGAAAGGAGGTTTATGAATTATATGGACTAAAAACTCTTAGGATTTCTGAGCTCATAAAGTTGAGTGGTGCCTTATACATAATTTAATCTCATTTTTGTCTAAAACCCTTCAATCTGCATCAGCTAATTCTTAGGAATTTCCCTTACCTTGTCAAAGACTGTGAAGGAATCGAAGCTTTCTGAATTTCACTGGTTTGAAGCCCCCTCAAACCAGTGAAATTCAGAAAACTTTTAAAGGAAGAAACAAACCCCCATAAACTGTTCGAGTGACTTCACAGATAAGTGAAAATCCCTGTATTCAGAGAAGCAACTTAGCTTTTTAAACCAGAAATTTAATTTACAGCAAGGTGTAGAAAAATGTAATTCGTCTTTCATCCTATACAAATTTGCTCAACAACCTTCTAAAAGCATCAGAAATGGTAGAGCTAAACCATCTGACAAGATGAGAAAGTGAGACCATAATTTTTTTCATGTCTACAAATTGCTTGCTAAGAAGAAATTCCCATGAAGTCCACTTTATAAATATGGTCAAACTACTTGTGTACCAGTGAATAGAGCTGACATACTAATTTATTTAGAGTATCACATACAATAGTTGCTCACTTGTCACTAATACCTAAAATCTCGATGTGCTACATTGGATGGGGTTTTGTTTGAGCAACCAGGTCTACTGGAAGGTGTCCCTGTCCAGGGCAGAGGGCTTGGAACTAGATGATCTTTAAGTTTCCTTTCAACACAAACCATCCTATGATTCTATACTTATGAAACATATTAGTTGAATTTTACCAGACTCTGCCTGACTTTTGCAGAAATAGGTTATTAATACTGCTTTTGCTGCTGTCATAGATTACAGTTCTTATGGTTTAAGTTCCACTGTGTGTGAGTATATATCGTTGCCAGCTACCCTAAACTGGGAATTGCACTTGTGTACTGAGGGGAGATAATGTCAAAAGCCTTGCTGCAGTCCAGGTAAACAGCATCCACTGCTCTCCCCTCATCTATTCAGCCAGTTATCCCATTGTAAAAGGCAATCAGGTTGGTTGAGCCTGAATTTCCTTTGGTGAATCCATGTTGACTCCTCTTGATCATCTTGTCTTCCACATGCGTAGAGATAACCTCCAGGAGAGCCGTTCCACCATTTATCATCTTGTCTTCTACATGCGTAGAGATAGTCTCCAGGAGAGCTGTTCCATCACATTTACAGGCTGGGCCTTTAGTTCCCCTTTTCTGAAGACTGGAGTGACATTTGCTTTCTTTCAGCCCTCAGGTGCCTCTCCTGACTGCCATGACCTTTCAAAGATGATTGAGAGTGAGCTAGCAAAGATATGTACCAATTGACTCCATAACCAGTGGACATTGATTCCTTTGATATGATTTGCATTATACCGAGGTTTATCTATATTAATAGAGAATATAATAACCCAGGATACTGAATTAACTCCATATAATAATAATTTCATTAATTATTAATGTGATTAAAGAAAAATTTCTTTTTGCTGCAGAGCCCAGGAGGAAAGGGACAAGGATGAAAGTGGTGACCAAGGTGTGAGGATCATCTATGGATAACTAGTAGCAAGGTTTCCTGATTTATTTCTCATGAGGCCTTAGACAATAATCTACTTAGGAGGGAAAGAGTGAGAGTTGCTGGTTCAGAACAGGGTCTACCTTCCTTTCAAGAAATCATTCCCTCTTTCATACAGTTTCTCAACACTGAATCCATCAGTGCCCTTTGCTCTTGTGAGTATCTCTCAGCTGTAAAGAAAGTTACTGTAGAGGGACAGCCAGCTGCCTAGGATTACAAATTACAGCAGAGATCTCCCACACTAGACTGATTGCTCATCATAGCCCTTGACACTGTTGTTTCTGAAAGGTCATTCTGTTGCTGTCTAGTGGCAAATGGTTGTAACAGTGGATGCATCCTTTTATGCCTGCCTCACTGCGTTGACATTTCTGGTTTTGTGTATAGTTTATGCCATTCCTTACATTGTTCCTGAGGACATCAGCCTCTCCTTTCTATCTGATAATATTTGTATTCATGTCTTATTCAAATAGGATTGTTGACTGTCACTTTCTTACTTTATTTTTTTACAGACAAGCTTTGACGAGTTAAGTCAAATGATTCTTATCTGTGGCCAGAGTTTTTTATTTTGTTTAGGTTGCCTTGCCTTATCATCTCAATATCGTCTATTGATGGAGGAGAAATCCAAAGCTATGAAACCTTGAAAAAAAATTGTCATAAAAAGAATACATTTTTACTTCAAGATGGACATAGCTACTAAAATAGTGCAAGGATCCTTCTGTGTTTAAAATATTCCTGTCAGTCTCTGAAATGATTTATATTCCTACTAAATAAATTCAAATATTAACAGAAAACAATATCTGACTGCATTCTGTAAAACACAAGTAAAATATTATTTAGTGTTTACCTTTTCTTTGAATGCATAATAACCACCCTTTGGTTTAATTTCTTTTACAATGGCTGTGATACCAAGTATGGTGGAATTAAAGACATACACATTTTCATAACTAAGATATATTTGGAAGATTTAGCAGCATTCTTTTATATAGGTATTTCCATATGTGATCTGTATTTTAAAGTACTTTTTTTTAATAACTGGAGCAGTGCAAAATCTTCCCACGATCTTTAAGAGCTGCAACTTGCAAAGTCCCTGATAGCTATTGCACTGTTACAAATCTTCTTTACAGTTATAATGTTATCTGTGTGCAAAATGCATTTTAACTGTTGTCACAACTACCTCACCCTTTTCTAGAATACCCATTAAATCAGAAATGTTCCACAGTTCTTCAGTTGTTATTTAGACGTTGGTTTGGGTTTTTTCCTCATAGTGCTAAATTAGTTGACTCTTAAAATATTGATTTAAGCCCTTAGGGTTGCACACTGATCTAAGACACGCTTGTTGAAAATTGAATTATAGATAGGTTTTCCCCTATGCTGGAAGAGAATAGCTTAGACTCAAAGAGAATTTGGTGACCTACCCATTTTAAAATTGTAAAATTTACTTATTTTAATTTAATTATTCCTAGAATTGCATAATACTTAAGGCACTCTGAGTTGGACAAGGTTAGCAACAAAAATATTTGAGCAGGCTGTTCTCTAAAGAATTCAAAATTACCTTTTATGCAAATTTTCACATATTTAGGGGTAGTGACCTTGGCTCAAATAAGAAAATATACCTTATATTTGATAAAACTAAACTTCCAGTCATTATAAAATAATTTCTTTGTTGTTCTAATGTTTCAATTATTATAATTAATTTGAAAAACACAAATAGGAAGAACGTAGAAATGGAATATTGCTAACATTCCAATAATATTGTTTTGTATTTTTACAATGTATTTGAATGTAGTTAGTTCATTTATTAATATTTTTCTTACCATTTTCAAAATGAAAATATATTCTGTTTATAGTAAAAAGCCTAAATTACAGTCCTAAATTATTGTACAGATAAGTGTATAACATCAACATGACACATAAGGCATCACAACTGGGTGTAACTTCCCTGTGTAAGAAGAAGGACTAACATGTGTACATGTTGAATTTATGTGGTATTAGAAACACAGAATTACTTAAAGTGATACAAAGTGAACAATTCCATCCTTTGATGACAAAATAATGTTAAAGATAAGGAATATGGAAAGGAAAGTCACATAGGAAATGAAATTTGTGTATGAAGAAAGGAAGATCCCCTGATTCCCAAAAGAAATTACCAGATATGCAAGGGCAAGATGTCATATTGATTTTTGATCTATGAATTAGAATTTCAATTCATCTTAAATTGCCCAGACTTATAAAAGCAGCTCCTCAGCTCATGTTAACTCCATGTAAGAACCCTAACAATGAAGTAATTTATTTTAAATTTTGCAAAAAATCCCCAAACTGTGATTCTTTGGAGTGGTTTTATGTCAAGATGCAAACTCTGAGAATTAGATTGCATTAAGATAATCACTGCATAGGAAGAAATATGTAATTGAGGTATGGGTTGGCTTTTTTTTTAATGTTTTTTCTAGGCCAGATTTGTTGTATATTCTTCATATAATTGACCCATAATTCTTCAAGAGTAGAAAAATAAGAGTGGTTATTTTTGTGCAAGAAAATATGTACTGGCAGGGAGATCTGGAATCTTGTCCTTTTTTTTTTTTTCTTCTTTAATCTACAGTTCAAGATATGAATAAATCTACTGCAATACAAACAATCCCTGCAGGAGAGACAGAGAAGAGGGTGGTTCCCTCACTCTTAGCTTTTTCATTCTTAACCTCCAGGTTAAGATTAACAGTATGCTAATTTCCACAGAGTTAAAACACTACATATATATACATTAGTAGAGTGCATATGCAACAAAGATAAATCTTGACTGACTGGGACATATGGGAGCTGGTTGTACAGCCAGCAGCAGTCTGGGAAGCATTAAGAGGGAAGCATTAAGCCCAGAAGAAGTGGTGAAGGGCTCAAGCTTGAGTAGTTATTTCATCATCCTCCAGGCCAAGGAGGTGGAGCATGGGAGGGACTCCAGGAACTTTAGTAATAGGACAGGGAGTCATGTGTACAAATTGAAAGAGGAAAAATTTAGACCTACAGTAGAAAGAAATTCTTTGCAGTGAGGGTGGTGAGATACTGGAACAGTTTGCCCAGGGAGGTTGTGGATGCCCCAACCCTGGCAGTGCTCAAGGCCAGTTTGGAGAAGGCTTTGAGCAACCTGGCCTAGAGGGAGGTGTCCCTGCCCATGGCTGGGGAAGATGGAACTCTTTTGAGGATTTGATCTTTAAGGACACTTCTAACCTTTAATTTTCCCTGACTGCATAGCTGGATATGTAAATATGTGCAAATGGAAAATAATATTGATTTTTTTTTTGAAAGAAATGCATGAAGCAGTGACACTGTACAGCCCTCATACAAAACACCACATTAATTGTATTTGCACTGGTAAAAATTCTTGTGTTTTTTCCCATTACCCAAGAGGTAATGCTAAAGCAAATTATTAAGCCATGGCAAAGAAAGTGCAGAGATATCTTAGCAATTAGACCAATTAGCTATGCAGAAGATAACTTTTCCTTAGAAGGCGCATGCTGTCATATCTATATTTTTTCTGGAACCCAACATTAACCAAGTAGTTCAGAGGGAAATGAGAATGTATGTTTTATTATCCAGTGTATATATTAATTATCCTATTGCATTTGCACATATTCTACTGGTGGAATATGTGTAAAACTTTCAAACATCTGACCACAATGCAAACATAAAAGGATTTATGCAAGGTTTTGCAAGAAAAGACTTAAAAGAGAATGTGTGGAAATATGAAGTGTATTGTGTTCACATACATCATGGTGAATTTTAGCAGACAAACTTTTCATCCTGTAAGCATTAAAAAAAAACAACCCAAAAAAAACTTATGGATAGCTGGACAATAATATCTTTATGTGTGTCTGTCATGACAAGGACAGCATTCTGGATTTGTGCAGTTTTCCTAATCTTTGCTCACAGATTCATACTTCTGCTCCTGGTTTTAGGTAAAGCAATAGTGTTATTTAACTAACTTGCTATACCATGCATTGGACTTCTGGTCTAGAAATTAATGAGCACTTCTCGAAGGGAAATGCTCACAGACAGATCTGATAGGCTAATTTTCTTAAGCCAGAGAAAGGATCCAGTTACTGTGTGTGTTTTATCTATATGAAAAAAGCTCATAAACTTTCCTCATATATATTGGATTTATTATATTTCTCCAAAGCAATTTGAAAAGCACTGAATTATACTCCCTTTCAGGTTCCAAAAGAACTTTAGTAATAAAAGGAGAAAGTTGTTGCTGAAATTCATTTTCTTATGGATTTATAGGAAAACTAAAAATTGCTTTGATGTCTTTTGCATTCCCTTGCCAATTTAAAAAAAAAAAAAGAAGAAAAGAAAAAGATAAAAGAACTTCTATTAAATTTAACAACACTCTTCTCCTTTCCCCCCACTTCAAACCTCATTTATCTTTTATGAGCCCTGGGCACCATGCCATAATAAAACTGTGCATAATACTAGAGTTGTATAATAATTTTGTGGGTTTTCATTTTTTTTTACCCTGAATATTCACTATGGCACTGACACTACCATTTAAGAATTTGGGTTGAATGGGCTAAAACTTTAAAGACTACAGCATGTAGTTCAATATTCAAAACACTGCACTTGGGCAATTAAGGTACCAAATTTTCAGAGGGATTGCTAGCTCCACTTGCTGCTGACAGCATTCCCTGCACCTTAGCATTGCCTAAAAATACTCAGTGGCATATACATTTATTCAGAAGGTGTGGGAGGAAGAGAAAATATCAACATATATTAGAAAATGTATAAACATTAAATGTATATAACATATAAACAAGGATGTTACTTATCCTTGAATTCATCTTTTTTTCTACTGATTTTCATTGCGTGATTTTCTGGAACAGAAATATTAGCTTCTGGTGAATCAAATAATTTTTGATTATATCTCAATGAAGGTCTTGTTTTTTCAGTTTTCTGAAAATATAGACCCTTTTTACAATCTATTTTTTTTTCTGTTTATTTAAAAGCATTCTGTTGTCCTTGAAAAGTAGATCCAATGAAGACAATGACAAAAATATTGTTGATTTTGATTAAGTTGAAGCAATATATTAAAGGGGAGGCTTTTGTTCAGATTTTCTTTTAATATAGACATCTGCAATGAAAAGACCTGCAGTAAAGTATCTGTCCAGATCTCTTTTAAAAAAACTGGAAAAAAACCAGCCATTTCGAGTGAATAATTTTAATGAAAAGAAGGAAATGGAGTTAGGTTTCTGTACCCGCTACAAACAGTTCAATCCCCAAGGGATGCCTTTGCAGATGCAGTGTGCCTGGAGACCTGGGCTTTGTGGTTTTCAAAACCCAAACCCTAACCCTAACCCTAACCCTAGCCCTAAGCTATTTTCCTGCCTAGGGCTAGGGTTAGGCAGGAAAAAGCACAAACCCAGGGCTCCAGGCACCCTACGGCTGCAAAGGGCATCCCAAGGGGAACACAAAACTACCACAACATGCCTTCCTTCACAGCTTTTTCCCTGGAACCAGCCCTAGCCCTAGGCTGATCTCCTGCCTAAGGCTAGGGTTAGGGTTAGGGTTTTGAAAAGCACAAAGCGCAGGGCTCCAGGCACACTGCATCTGCAAAAGTCTCTAGTCAAAATATCCGATAATCCTCCCGTATTGCCACTTTCTTTTTAATCCAAATCAGATTATTTTGTCAGTCATTTCAACTGAATTACTGTATAGCTTTTTAGAACATTTGTAAGCAGCATGAAAATCTGTATTCTAGACTGAAATTTGAATGTACTTTATATTTGCATGCATACTTCTCAAATTTATTCCTTTTCTCTAAGGCAAAGGAAGCAAGAGCAACATCTGAAGTACATTTTGGGTCTTGTCTCAAGAATTTTGAGCTTTAAATGTGACCAGTAACCCAATATTTAACTCCTGCATTCATCAACTGAAGCTCTGCAGCAAGTTTGGAAGATATGAAAAAAACCCCTATATAATACAGGAGGAAAACTGATACACATTTCTCTTGAATATGTTGTATTTATAATTTTGAAGGTACAAAATAAAGACAGTGGCCCGAAGAATTTACCTCCATTACCTATTTCCTATTGAACAAGTGTATAAAGGAAAAATGCTAAATTGGAGATTGAAACAGAGTAGAGTTTGGTACTTAAGATCACAAAGATGGAGAAGATATAAGGGAATAAGGCTTTGGGAAGGAGTCAGATCTGCGTAGACTTCTGAAAAATATTACTCTCTGAAGAAATTACCTTCTATACTCTAATATTTGAGCCTTGGTTTCCTTAGTCAACCCAACAAGAAAGACAATAAATGTTTTAATAGATGTCATGGAACTCGATTCCATTATTGACAAAACTGTACCTAAGAATTCTAAGGCATTTTTGTAATACAAGATCTTTTTGAAACCTCTTAAATATTTTTTTCCAGAGTTCCTAAAGCCTTTGTTTTAAATGAAAGTGAAACCAATTAATCACAGGTTGCAATGTATCATATAATCAAAGAGAAGTGAGATTTGATATCAATCTTATTTTCTCTGTCAAAGATAGTTGTGAGTGTAACAGGTGCCTATCACTGAGAATATGACTTCTTTATTAAAAATTATAGAAGAGACATATCATTCATGAGTTTCTGGCCTTTTTCTGGAAGGAAGTCAAATAATTCATTTTTCAATAGTAGAAATCAAATGACTGAAAAAAAGAAGAAATTTGAGGCCAGATTCTCAGTCAAGTCTGTCAAAATGAAGTGTTGGTGATTTCTAGAAAAATGAACATTTCAGTACATCAGCCTGTGAATTGAAACTACAAAAACCTCCAGGCTTTTGGTTTGGTTTGATGAGGGTTTTGTTTGTTTGTTTGTTTTAACAAGGATCTTGTGGAATTTATTGGTGTTTTATGAGCTTAGGGTGATTTATATTTGCATTTGTAAAGATGCCGAGTCAATTTTACCTTTTTAATGCTGGGAAAATTATTTCTGTCAGAGAAATTAAAAAATCTGCCTTTAAGATTACAATGTCTCTTGTGTGGATAGAAAATCTTTTCTGGACAACAAGTTTATCAAGATAGAATAGTTAGAAAAAACTTCAAGAGTAAAGTAAGGCTAGCATTTGTCTTCACTACTGAGGAACATGTAAGTTTGATAGGGAGTGGTCAGATTTATTGCAGGAAATAATGGATTGGGAAAATATCAGCTTTAGGATGTCTGGAGTATTTTCTATCCAGGACTACACACTGCAGATTTTCATTAAAATTATGCCATTCAAGGCTGAGATATTTATTCAGTTGTGGCATAAGTCCATGACTTCAAGTAGTCCCACAGGGAGGGTAGGCCTTTCAAATCCAAACTGAAAAATGTCAAGCCTAAATTCTGAGTAGAAAAAAACTTGTGTGTTTTGGTTTTTGTCTACTTCATATGAGAAATTTAAAAAACACCATACAAACAACCAAATAAGAAAAAAACCCAATCAAAACAACTTTTTCCTTTTCCTTTTCCTTTTCCTTTTCCTTTTCCTTTTCCTTTTCCTTTTCCTTTTCCTTTTCCTTTTCCTTTTCCTTTTCCTTTTTCCCTTCTCCCTTCCTCTTCCTTTTCCTTTATGTGCTTATATCAAGAGCATCTTTTTAAAGAAATATCAAGTTCAGAGCATACCAGAAAGTACTTGTTTAATTATATAAATTTCTCTTGTTTTGGTCTGGTTTTCAGGTAACCTTCATTTTATTCTAACTATGATATTGTTTTTTTCATTTTCAGAACTGACTTTAAATTATTAACTTTCTATGAAAATTACATAATGGTCATGAGGCTTCCAAATATGCATTTTCCAAATTATTTTCCATACCATAATTAAAACAATCAAAATATTCCAAATCCTCTGTATCATTTATAATTTGAAAGTTACCACTGCCTTTCTGTGACTAAAAAGTTGATTTCTCCAGTAAGTAAAATGCAATAAGATTTTGATTTTAATTCTTTGCAGTGTTGTTCATATAGTTGACAAGTCTGGAAGTGTATTCTTGATTACCACATTTAAGTTTGCAACAAGGAAATTCTGATATAAAAATCTAAAATCAATACAAAAAGAGATCTATAAGATGATACTTTTACACTGAAGTATCACAATCTGGAGTAAACTGTGCTTCCTGCCATGATCTGTAAGTCACTGATAGCAGCTTGGATCCATTTAGGGGAGTATTAAATGCTGTCTTATACACCTCATATCTTAGTTTGTCCTTTAAATAATGGGAAGGATAACAGCCCTCAAAACACTGGGGTTGCTTCATGAAGTAGATTATCCTTTTTCTATAAACAAGAATAAAGAGGATGTGAATAAGCTTTAAATTACCTGAGGCAGAAATTGATATTTCCTTATGCATATATTTCCTCCTAGTAACTTTCAGCTTCGTATTAACCCAGCAGCTGGAATAAAACATATTAGAACAAATGGTGGTCTCCCAGGAACCTTCATGTTCTCAAGCCAGTGGATTAATATTACATAAATAGCTTGATATTCTTATTTAGTGAGTTTCTCCATGTCAGTTTTCCATACATATCATCTCTGGTTTAGACTCCCTTCAGGCTAAGCCCATTAATATATGCTGTATGTGTTTGTTGCTTGGATCCATTTTCATGCTTTGTATCTTTGTGCCATATCAATGCAAAGAAAATTAGGTTAGATACAGCACATATATTCCCAAAAGGAATACAAGAAAAATGAACAAATCTGTTTCCAGCCTTACTGTAGTACTGCCAACATTAGCCACTCTGCTGGAGAAAGAATATCCTCTGCTGTTAGGGCAAACCTGATTAATCCCTTGGTAATCTTTGTTATTTTTCATTCCTGTTCTGTGAATAAATTTTGCATCTTATACACTTTTGTGCTGTAAACAAGAAGCTCTTCTCAGTTTCTCACTTCATTACTAATGTTATTTTTTGTAACTTCTCTAAATTTGTATCAGTTTATAAAATGCCTTTAGTCCATTTAGTATTGATTACATTTGTTAGTTAGGAATTATTGCTGGACAAGATGGCATCTGCTATCTTCTCTGGCCTCCTTTATTAAATGGTGAAGGCTGAGTAAGCCCACAGTCTATGAGAGTCATCAGGAACTAAGATATTTGACCATTATCTGCATGGAAAAAGTGTAAATTAGAACAGCAAACCCCAGCTCTATTCCTCTGCTCCTGCAGCTGTAAATGTGGCCTGCTTTTAGAATATTGACTTTTCTGTGACTCTAGCATATTGCTTTCATCTTCCTTGATACAACTTTTACTGTCTCAAAATATAACAAGACATGTTAGAATCAGTGGGAAAAAAAATGTTTAAGGCTTCCAGTGCTTATTTGGTAAATATTTTGTGACCCTTTCTAGAAAACATGATAGCTTTACTGCATATGGATTCATATAAGGAAGGTTATTTTAAGCAAGATGTCTTCTTTTTCTTTGCAAGACCTTCTGCCTGTGTTGTTACTTTCTCTTCCATGCATATGCACGATTAGCATCACTGTATTTGTTAGCATATGAGTTAAAAATAATTGGTAATACTATGCAAACTGCGTTTTTAACAGAATTCTTAATTGCATTAAAAAAATTACAGCTAAACAGAGCAGTGAACTTCCAGCAGTCACTCCCTTCTCTGCAACTCACAAGCACAAGAGATTTCACCCACTACACATCAGCAAGCCTTGAGGATCCAAACTTTCCTCAGGTCAGAGGAATAATGCAAACAATAGTGCAAGCTGCAATTCTTCCCAAGTGCCAACCTTCCTCTAACTAATATGAGTATTTTAATGGAACTGCTACTGGGCTCAGAGCCGTGGGCTCGGAAGCTAGTCTGCATGTCATAATAAGTATGGAAAGACAGACAAACTTATGCCTGTGACTGGGCTTTACTGAACACGCTTGATCTGCAAGATACCCTCAAAATGTTTTTGTCTCACTGATTATGTTGCAATTTGCAGTACTTTAGTACTTTCATGCTAATTCAAGGACACACAGGGGTTTTTATCACAGGTAAAAAGGCATACAAGATCAAATTCTGAATGTGAGAGAGAACTTCTTTCAAGTCGGTAATTTTTGAATCCATCCACTAATTTGAAAAAAACCATTTTACAGTCTCTGTAATATTTCATATATCTTTAATGGAAATATGAAGCCAGATAGGTGAGAGAGTCGTTATTAATGCTTTTACTAAGTGAGAATTCTTGAGCAGCTGAAATTATAAAAATCAAGTTCCATTGTCTCATGGAACTACATATTTGAAAATCTGGCTCTGAACCTCATAAGCATCTATCGCCTTACTATGACAGATGTTTGGTGTTCTGCATGAAGATATATCCTAGAGAAATGAAACAATAACAACATTTTCATTTCAGTTGTTTCAATTTTGATGCTTGTTTTTATTCTCATAAGCAAATGTTTTCCTCTTGTTCTTTCATAAACTGCCATGGGATAAAATAAAATAAATCTCTAAGAACAAAGAGAAAACAATAAACTCTTAAGTGGCTATTTGGTTTTTGTTCAGACTCCTAACAGCTGCTTCATTATACTTCACTGGTTCCAGATTTAATAAGGCCATGTAAGATTCTAAGAAAACAGCAATTAAGAAATTTTTTTTATTTTTGATTTTTTTCCAGATTCTAACATAAAATCATGTTTTCCTTTGACTGTAATGCCTGAATTTCTTATTTATAATTTCTTAACTTATTTTTTAATAATAGTGAAAGTAATATAAATATTTATTTTCTTTGAATAATGGCTCAAAATTCCTGCCCTGCATACTGATTAGACTCAAGCCAATAAAATAAATCAATCTTTATTCTGGTGAAATATCAGAATTTTGAAAACCAAAACAAATGAGAAAGATCAAAATCTGTTTTATTCTGATCATCTCTGTTTCTCTGTAAGTATTGAAACATTTGAGGAATTGTTGCTATAAAAGTTTTCCTGCTTTATCTCTTTCTTGGATAGAACTAAATGACTCACTCATTTCTTAGTTAAGAAACTTTGCATTCATTTTTGGGCTTTCCTTTGCTTGTACTTTATTAATTTAGGATGCCACTCTACTCAACTTCTTTCAGTTTTGTACGCCCTAATCTTCCTTGGAGATCTCATTGTTCTTAACAAACTCAATGTATTCTGGAGCCACTCTTACTGAAGACTGTCATAGAGGCATGTAAGATCCTGAGCTGGAAGGGACACATTAAGATCACCAAAGTATCATCAATAAGCATCATGAAACTATCATCAACAAGTGTTCTTGTTGTAGTTGAGTTCATTTGTGTACTGGTTAATTTTCTTCAGAGTGGGTAGTGTGAGGCCAAGTTCTACATTTGTGCTGAAAAGAGCATTGATAACTCAGTGATGCTTTCATTCCTGATGTGCAGGACTTACACAAAGACCTTTTTACTCCTTGCACTGCCCTACCAGCAAGGAGGCTGGGAGCGAAAAAGAAGTTGGGAGGTGACACACCTGGGACAGCTGACCCCAACTGAAGAAAAATATATTCTGTACAATGTAGTATAACAGCATTCAAAGGTGGGGAAGGACTAGGAAGGGATGTGTGTTTGGAGTGTGATGGTGTTTGCTTTCCCAAGTCATTGTTAGCCGTATTGAGGCCCTACTTTACAGGGATGGCTGAACACTTGCCTACCCATGGGAAGTTGTGAATGAATTCCTTGGTAAACTTTGTTTGCATGCATGATTTTTCTTTACTTATTAAACCTTCTTTATCTCAACCCAAGATTTTTCATAATTTTTCTCCCCATTCCACTGGGAGTGTCAGGGGCTCAGATGCTTGCATGAACTTGAGGTGTCTTTTTTTGTCCTCAGGTAGGTCAGGGTCATGTGTGTCATTGTTTCTGGTAAGGTGGGGTGGTGTGCCAGGTGTTCACTGAAACAGGAAAAGAATCTGGTTTATTTATGGACCTGAGAAGCATTAAAGTCTTGTTAGCTTCTCTAGCAATTGAATTATTTCTGTCCTGATTACAACAACACCAATGCTTCAGTATATTATCTGGCAGCTGAAAAAGCCTTTTGACAGTATCAGTGTCCTACTGGTAAATTTTTAATAACATTTATAATATCACCTGTCATCAGATAGAGTTCCAATGGTAATTTATCTTTACTCCTCCCCTTTGCTCTTTGCTAGAAATTAACAGAAATGAGATACACAGTTTCTAAGGGAGACCTGTAGTGCCCCAAAGATATGATCCTGATGGACTAAATTATCCTCGACTTGAAAATGAAATTAAACTTCAAATTGAATTTTAGGCAGCAGTGATAAAATTTTAAAGAGGAAATTCGTAGTTGAAAATCTCCTTTTATTTTTAATGAAGTTTCACAGACTAGTCATCTTATTTTTCCAACATTTACAATGCTGATTTGACATCTCCAGTACTTGTTTTAGTGTTAAATTTTCTTTACGAAAAGAAAATGTGTCATTCTTCACTTATATGCCTTATAGCAAAAACAAAACCAAGTGAGGAAGACATTTGTGTTCAGTAATAGATAACAGTACGTAATCTCAAAATCTTATTGTGAGGGTACACTCCACACAGTCACGAAGATGAAACTGTGCCAATTTTTGCTTTGGTTAAAGCGTTGTTCAAGTAATATAAAGTGAGAACAAGATTTTGAGTGAGAATGTGATTAATTTTGTGAACAAAAGATACTGAAAATCACTTTCTGTCTTTGTCTTCTGTCTTTGAACCTTCAGTCAATCCGCATGGACCTTAGGGTTTGGGTTGCTGGATTTTTAGAACCATAGAATTATCAAGGCTGGGAGACACCTTCAAGATCAACTAGTCCAATTGTCACCTTAGCATCACTCAGATCACCCCTAAACCATATCCCCAGGTACCACATCCAGGTGCCTCTTAAACATTTTAACCTCTGTTTAAGTGACCGCCACCTCCAGGGGCAGCTTATTTGAATGCCTAAACACACTTTCAGTATTTTTTTTTACTAATATCTAACCTGAACTTCCCCTGGTACAATTTAAGGGCATTTCATCTCACCTTTTCACCCGAGACATGGCAGAAGAGAACAACTCCCACCTCACTACAACTTCCTTTCAGTAATTTCTGCTTTCCCCTGAGAGCAACAAGGTCCCCCTCTAGCCTCCTTTTCTCCAGAATAGTACACTCCACACAGTCACGAAGATGAAACTGTGCCAATTTTTGCTTTGGTTAAAGCGTTGTTCAAGTAATATAAAGTGAGAACAAGATTTTGAGTGAGAATGTGATTAATTTTGTGAACAAAAGATACTGAAAATCACTTTCTGTCTTTGTCTTCTGTCTTTGAACTTTCAGTCAATTCGCATGGACCTTAGGGTTTGGGTTGCTGGATTTTTAGAACCATAGAATTATCAAGGCTGGGAGACACCTTCAAGATCAACTAGTCCAATTGTCACCTTAGCATCACTCAGATCACCCCTAAACCATATCCCCAGGTACCACATCCAGGTGCCTCTTAAATATTTCAACCTCTGTTTAAGTGACCGCCACCTCCAGGGGCAGCTTATTTGAATGCCTAAACACACTTTCAGTATTTTTTTTTTTTACTAAGATCTAACCTGAACTTCCCCTGGTACAATTTAAGGGCATTTCATCTCACCTTTTCACCCGAGACATGGCAGAAGAGAACAACTCCCACCTCACTACAACTTCCTTTCAGTAATTGCTCCTTTCCCCTGAGAGCAACAAGGTCCCCCTCCAGCCTCCTTTTCTCCAGAATAAACAATCACAGCTGCTCACCCACTCCTCATAAGATATATTTTCTAGACCATTCAACACCTTTGCCACCCTTCTTTGGACATGCTAAATTTGAAATAATATCAAGATTGAGGCTTGAAGGAAAGTATAATTCAGGAAAAATGAATTATAAAATCTATAAAAATATGAAATACTAATGCCCAGATTTTTGACACTAAAACAGTTTTGACTTCTCCCTCAGACCTGAAATGTTGCAGTATAAGCTATATATTTGGACCTCTGTTGAGCTGAATTAATGACTTTCTTAAAACACTAAAAGTGTCTTGGACATTTCTTTGAATAAAAAAAATCTGAAAAATCAAATCTATTTTTGCAAAGGGATCCCTCTGGCTTTTAAATAAAAAATAGTGTCTTTATTCCATTTTGTTGACAGAGATTATCAAGAGTCTTTGACATAACATGTAGATGTAATCCTTCAATACATTGATCTTTGATGAAGAACTTTAGTTTCAGTAAAATATAATATGTATTTATAATGGATAAAACTTGGTTTTGGGTTTCTCTTGTTAAAAAGTGACTGTCATATCTGAGTCATTTAAGTTTAAAGCTAATCCTGTTTATGTGGGCAATTTCACACTGTAATGGAAACATTTCTCAAGGAAAAGTTAGAGAAGCATTAGCATCTCTAAATATGACAATTTGTATCTGATAAGCATCCAAAATATTTGGGGTTTTTAATTGCATTTTGTTATTGACTACATTTCTAGATGTAAATGGGAGTTTACAAATTAAAAAAAAAGATTCAATAGAGGGTGTCATTCAGGCAAGTTTTGTTCTGCAATGCCATATTTACTTCAAGACTGAGTCTGTATTCTATAGACTGTAAAAGAAAGCCTGTAACTAAAAGAATAATGTTAGTTCTACTATATACCTAGTTTATGATGGTACTCTAAGGCAAACAATAAAATAAAAATAATTTCTTGTCAGGAATTGTCTTGCTGAAATGGTGGATATAAAACAGAAAATTGGTTTAGAATTTCTGGAAAAGTACTGACTTGGATATGTTCAATACTTCTAGTCTGGGTCAACTTACAAAATTTGAAGAAATCGTTTGAAGTTTTTCACTTTCTGTATCAGTCTAAACAGCTGGTGAAAAATACGAAGAGAAATACATTTGCTCTCTTTGTCTTTTATATTAAACATGGAGACAAATGGATTTTCCAAGAAGAAACCCAAGGTATGTAATGAGATGTTATACATTTACTGAATGCTGTACAGAACTTCTTTTCTGAAGGCTGACAGTAGTCTATTGTTGTGATATGATATTTTCCTTTGACAGGTTTATTGCTCTGTAAGTGCTGTATCTGTGCTAGTCTGACTTATCTGAGGTGAGATGATCAGCAAAGGTGTCAGTTGGTCCACTTTCCATATGCAGAGAAATACCTGGGAAAGTTCCTGGGGAAAGGCTCATATGCACACCTCCTCCCTTCATGGTGGAAGCAGAATTATCCACTCAGCATCATCCATACAAGGGTACATTTTTTTGGTCATTTATTATTTATTTTGCTCATTGGGTCCAGTGGGCTGAGGGAAAGAAGTTATTTTTTTCCATTTCCTATCAGTGTTAAATAGAAAAATAGGTTTTAGGAGAATTCAGGTCCTCTGATCTGAAGACCCATCCCTCTTGGTAGCAGCTTTCTCTTTAGCGCAGTCCAAAGTTCACTCTGCCACATTCCCACCTCATCCACAATCAGATGTTTGGGCTTCATGTCCTGTTGTTTCCCTGTGGTAGATTTTTTTTCCTGTGGCATGATATAGCTGCCTGAAGACAGGTGGTGGTAGGGGACACAGAGGCAGCTGGACACAGAGCTTGTTGGAGGCCCTGCATTTCAGCAGTGGCAGCTGGAGTCCAGGTAGGACATTCCCTGGACTCTTTGTGGACTAATGATGATCTATTTGGCAACCGAGAATTTTCTGAAATAGGGATAGTTTTACTCAATTAGTCAAGGCTATGCTGCAGTATCCACCTTGAGATTAGCACAAGATACTTTGCTATTTTGTGTTCTTTATAATCCTAACAATTTCTATCTCAAACCATTCTAAGAATTTCCTCAAAGATGGTCTAAAGGTGATTGATCAATACACACAGTATTAAGAAAAAAAAGTAATGAGTTTGGTTATGGTGGAAATATAGGACAGTCTTAAAAATTCTTTTAATGTTGGGGCACTACAAATAATGTTCCTTCACAGGAGATTTGGCATAGTGCGTATAGATCCCTCTATTCTCGTTTTGCGTTTGGTGGAATGGTCTCAGCCTCCTAAACCATCTTTTCCTTCTTAGCAACAAAAAATCCCTTCCAGGGGCCAGAAAGTGTTACATGAGTGTAACACGGTAGCTGCTTATTAGAGCTCAGGCATACTAGCACTGTAACAATGTTAGGCTCCTTTTTATCACAACATGGGATAAGATCATTCTTGCACTACTCATTCCTTATCAAGTGGTAGGGAATTTTCTATCATTGATGATCCAAAATATAAATGACAGGTTTTTAGATTAGATCAGCATGTTACTATACAGGACAGAGAATGCTGGCTGAAATTTTTAGGCTTGTATTCTGAAAAAGAAATAAAATGGTACTTCCACTGCCGTTTGGCATTTCTCATATGTGATATATCAGTTTTGAAAGACAAAGACAAGAGATAGAATTAATTGTTGTCAGAGCTGTCAAAACTAGGAGGTTTAAGTGTTTTGATGAACATCTGGTTGAAGTGCATTTCCTTTCTATAACTTCAAAAAATAACATCTGTCATTTCGGAAGAAATAAAATTATGCTCCTCTTAGATTAAAATAACAGGTGAAAGTTCCAGTTGCACATGGTATGAAAATTTAAGTAATGAGGAATAAAATAAACAATGTGTTGAAATATTCAGATTTTAATAAATTCTCTTTTCCATTCCAAAAGCAATAAATTTTACATTTGCATCCTGTAATCAGCCTCAGGGTTTTGAGTTGGTGAGGAAATTTCTCTTTTAGCCTGTAGCCATGTGCTTTCTTGTTTTCTTTCATCCTACAGTTTTATTTATCCTCTTTTGCTCCTGTCTTTTATTTTCTTCTGCATACTCACACTTTCTGATCCCCTGCCTTGTATTTCATCTTCTCAGCTCTTATCCCAGCAGATTTCTTTTCAAAATACATGCATAGCTCTGAGAAAATGGCTTGCGAAGGAGGATCCCTGGGGAGAAGGCCTTAGGAAATGAAATAACTCAACTCAAACATAAAAATGAGTTGATCACAGGACTGGGATGAATGCAGTTAAGTGTGCTGAGTTTGTATTGTTTGGTTCTTGAACAAGCTTAAATGATACTTCATACTTCAAGCATGCCTAAAAGTATTTTTTTTAAATTAAGCCATAAGAGAAAGGTAATTGAACTTTAGGTTAGTAAGTTTTTTTTATTTCACTCAGTAATACAGATTTATTTACTGGTTGTTTGGGCTAAATTTCAACCAACATTTCAACCTTTAAAAAATCTAATTCTAAGGTATTAAAGCAGCATACATTACAGAAAGGTTATGGATGACAGCTGGATGATAGCTGAAGAAAAACAAGTTTTGCTAGGTCGAAAGATTATTACTGGCTCACACCAGTGAGATGGCAAAATCAAACAGAGGCTGTGCCTTTAACTGCTGGCATGGCTATGAAATCTGCATACACAAGCTCACAGCTCTTTTTCACTGAACTTTTTTACTCACTCTGTATACGAAAGACAGATGGTATTTTGCTTTCCTGGAAATACACAAATAATTTCCAGGTGTTGCGTTTGTCCATTTAGTCACTTTTTGATGTAAGATACAGTCTAAATGAAGCATGATTTTATGCAAATTGTGCTGATTCATCTGCATTAATTCTTAGAAATTGTTAAGATTTAAAAAACCATTATTTATTTACCAATCGTCTCTAGTATATTATTTCAAAGCATAATTTATTTTCCAGAATCTAATGTATAAAACCAAGTTTTTTACATTATGTACTGTTTTATGCTAGCATGGAGAACTGAGTTTTAAACCACTATGGAGCCACCAATAGCCAGATTTTGTAGTACAACTTCAGAGACTTGGATAACTCAGGTTTTTTAGCCTTTAGCCAACCCTTTATGGGACAGACTATAAATTAGGAAGGAATTTGACTTTTAGTGGATTCATATTACAGTCTATCAGGACAGTGTAGAAACAAGAGCTATTTCTATTAACATAGTAATGAAACATTTTTTTCTAAAGATAGTGAATGAAATCAACAAACTAATTAGATTTTATGCTTAATACTTGATGGTCAACATTAGTCAAAAAGAGATAGCAAAATCTTCTATTTAATGCAGACAATATTCTTGTTTATATTGGACAAGGAAAAAGAACAAGAAAATAGCATAAACCACTGTGAGAGTAGTGCTTTCCAGAATCAAATCCTGTGCATCTCACCTTTCCACTTCCATTATACAGAATAGCAAAGGAAAAAAAAATAGTTTTCAACATAGCATGATATTTGTTACTTAATTCAGTGATCATATATACAGTTACAGAGATAGAACGGTCACGTACATCAGCTGTGACATATGCACTTGTAAGGAAGAAGTGCAATATTTTGCATCTAATCTTACAAACATACATGCTAGTGTGTTCATGGCACTTCTTCAAAAGGTAATGAAAAAAACCTGAAATCTAGAGGCTTTTATTTCCAATGGTCCAGTAGTATATTTTGTGTCCTCTGGCATATTTGCTGAACTCAGTTGCCCTGAGATCCTGAGGCCAGTGAGACCAATGGCACTGGTTTCACAGAATTTCATTTCTAGCCACTTTTGTTCAGACTGTCAGACCTAGTCCAACAGTAAGAACATGTAGCTAGAGAACATTTATATTCTTTCATCTTTATATAAACCAATATAAAGGCGGTATTAAACCTTTTCCTAAGACTTACTACACAATTCTTCTGTATTAATGGAAGCCAGGTTGATTAATTCTGTCCTATAACATCTCAAATGCATCTCTGGAATTACTGAAGAGCATATATTATTCCTTTCTATAAAATATGTATGATTATTTCTAGTATAATTTCTTTCTTTCTACTTTTCTATTCCTTTTCTTACCTGTATCCTTCTTCCCCTCTATGTATCCACTATCTTTAATAGCTTCTTCTCTGTTCGTCATGTGCTTATCATAACTCAATTACAGATGTAGATTTTCATTCCTGCTTGCAAAATCATTGCATAATTTATTATTCAATTAAAGGGCTTTCAGATAAATTCTATATTTTCAGAAAACTCCTATTTTTAACATAATAAAATTAATTAAAATAATGTATAACAGTTCACTTTATTCTCTAAATAATGAAAAATATAAAACATTGTTTTATATATCTAAGGTAACAAGGAAAAATTGAAAAGGAAACATTATTTTAACAACAACATCTCTCTTATGCAACAGTAGAAAGAAAAGGTAATTGACATTTATTTGCTCATATAGAGACTAAATGACTATTTTCATCATATCTCTTTTGCACAGTATTTAAAGTATAAGCGGAAATAGCTTTTGACAAATTGTAAGTAACTCAGCAAATATATTAATAGTAATTTATGTGAATTGCATATAATATAATTTATGCTAAGATTGCTGAAATTTTATCAGATCATCACTCTGTGAAAGTACAGAATCAGATATTGACCTCCCCAAGTAAAAAATTTTAAATACAGCTTATCTGGCATTTCTCTTTTTCATTATAAAATAAGCAGCTGCATTAACTGCATACCAAAGACGCACAATATTCTTCTACTTTATTCAGCTCTTGAGTAGAAAGATTCCAAAACACAGCCTTAGATGTAAACAGTCTCAACTGTTCCTAATTCTGTTGTGTAAACAGACTTTCACTTACATACACAGATGAAAACCAACACCAAATACTTTCATCTTGTAGGGGATTGAACGCTGTGAATTTCAATCCAAGTGCCATACCTTCAGTCTGTCCCTTGACACAGGTAGATTGACTTAATTACATAAGTATTTTTCTGTTTGTGTGTACAGTTCATATGATTGTCTAAGACTTCCATTGCAGAGCGAGTATCTACACAAAGTGTCACAGCTACAGAACAAAATGCTGTATGTATGTAATGTTCTATTTAATCTAATATCTAAAAGATGACAGAAAATTTTGAAAGCTGCCTAATACAAAATGAAAAGCAATCCAAATACTCATCTGGAAAAACTCTCAAAGATTTTTAAACTTGTTTTAGTAAAACTAATACCGTCCCCATTGCATTCCCCCTTGAACAATCTAACACTTTGTTACAATGATTAAGTTTCACACTTCATAGTTTTTACACTGTGGGAAATAGGGAATAATCGTTCCTATTCATTTTATCCATGACTTTTTGTGATTCTACAGACCTCTATCATATGCCCTCTTTTATTTATTTTATTATTTATTTATAATTTTATATTTCCAAAATAGAAGGGAATCAAAGTTTCAGTCCCTTCTTGCTACTCCACAGATCTGATAATCCTCATCGGCCCATGCAGACTGTAGTTGGTGATTTTTCCCACACCTCACGTGACTAGTACCAGCTTTATAGCCTGTGGGAAAGCCAGCTCATTGCTCTGCAGCTTCTATAAGGCTGTGGCCTTGGTAACAGAATTCCTTGTAACTATGGATTGCTTACTGGATAGGTCTGTATTTGCTGTCATGTATTTTTGACACCAGAATGTGAAAAATCATAATTTGGGTCACAGAAAGGAAAGAATAATAGAGGAACTCACTCAGCATTGGAATTGCTTCCACCTTATTTTTTTTTTCTTCCCTTTTTTTTACCTGCAGGTAACACTGCTCTACAGCTTGTTACTACAGCTTGTACAGCATACCGATTTTTTCCCGGTTACCCTATCTGGTCTTCAGAGACCAAAATCATTTAAATAAGTTAAAAACTTGTTTTCTCTACTGTATTGTTTTGTTGGTTTTCTGTTTGTTTTTTTGGGCTTTTTTTTTTGTTTTTTGGTAGATTTTTTAATGCGATTATTTTAATGCAGATGTTCAGAAAAATTGAGTTTTCAATGATATTTGTCATCTATTCTCCCTGAGCTATTCTGTGAGAGGTACCCCTTTAATTCAGGTCAGTGCAGCTTTATGTTGGATTGATGAGAAGAAATTGCTAATTAAAGTGTGCTGATTCCACCAGGGATCAGGGTATTTTGAGGACACAAAATGTAATTTTCAAAGAGAGATGACTGCAATCTCAAAAGATTTTTCATTGACTTTTCTCCTGCAATCTTCCATAATTTCTATTTCCCCCACCCCAGAGCAGCAGCTGAACTAATAAAATAAACCCCTAAATTCTGGGATGAAAATTTGTTGATTTCACATTGAAATGTACTCGCATTATAAAACTAAACCAAACTAACACCCACAAGATATAGCGAGACTATGACTCTTAAACACAAAAAATGTGTTACAACTCCCAGTAAAGTTCCAAACATGAATTTTCAATTATTTTTGCTCAGAAGTGAGCCCTTCTATAACATCTGTACTGACTAGAGTAGTGCAATACTTTGTAGGAATAAAATTACATATCATATGAATCAGGATTATCTCACTGTGGATCAGAGTCATGATTCAATATGGCAGATAGCACCAAAATACCTCTCACTTACAACATGTGCTGTCAGTATCTTTAAAACCATTTCTATCCACTTCATCACGTAAAGAAAAAGAACTAACATTCAGTTTGGATGAACAAACAGAGATTTTTCTGAATGGAATTCAGGGCTCTTTCTGTAATATGAAAGCCTGAAGCAGATGAAGTTAAACAATCAGTTCATTGTAGCTGAAATTGAAACTACAGACAAACTCATATCATGGAAATTGATTTCATTTACATCTGGTGGGACAACAGATATTTATCAGTATTTTCTATTAAATCACAGTCGTTCTTGCAATATCTGGATTGAATATTGGGCATTGAAAAATCAATGATTTGTAGTAGATTTATAAAATTTATTACTTTATTGAATTCAAATGGCTTGAATTGGTGTTATAACCTGCCCTTATTTACATTTACCTTTTGTAGGCCGTAATACTTTATCTGCATTAAACTTTCAGAGTCATATGTTGATTTTTTTCACAGTTGAAGTGCAAGCTTTCATCTGATTGATAGATTAATGAAGCAGTATTTGCATAAAAGATTGGACTTTTGTTGTTGAAAATTGCCCTTGAAAAATTGTTACATAAAATCATTCAAAAAGTTAAACTCTTTCATTTGAATGGCCATGTCAATTAAAGGGACCATTTCAGTCCTTCACTGTTGTAACGAAAGTTTATTTACCTCTTTGCAGGATAATTTTATGAAAATGAAACAAGTTTCCTTGAACAAAAAAATTCAGCTTTTTAGAGATAAGATCCTGGTGCTTTTTGACTTTCTACTTATAGTCTTTGTATCTTGGAATAAAAATGTTTTGGATTTTATGATTTAGAGGTCTTTAGAAAATTTATTACCTCTAAAATTTCTACATAAAAATGTGTATATTAAACTATGATATGTCTTACTGTATTAAGTTTGCTTTAGCCCTATCTTAAACTTTTAATTTTTGGCTCTCACACCTCTGGCTTATAACCGAATTTTCACAAACTCTATACCAAGTTCTGCATCACTATACACCTACCACAGAAATTAACTATGATTGCTATTTTTTATTAATTTTTTTGTGCAGTTGAGCACAACTTCTAGAAAGTGGTTTAAATTTTATCAAGAACATGTCTTCAATTGTGAAAACGTATCTTTCTATGATATCTTTGGGTAGAACCTATATTCTGAGTCTGTGATTTTTCAAATCACTTTGAAATACAGGGGTCACGTTCTGCCATCAAACCAAGTTATTAAATTAAAAGACAGTCATTCTCTGTGCTTAACAATCTGTCCTTCCAAGACAAGGACTTGTCAGTGATACCACTAACCTAAACGTGCTTAACAAGCCCATTTAGGTTAGTGGTATCACAGAGAAGTCCTTGTCTGGGAAGAGAGAACTTCTTATGTTAATGTTTGCATTAGGGCTCTTCCGTTTGTTCTTCCTTCTACAAATATTGAAAATCTCTCCCTCCAACATTTTCTGTGTTATTTTGAAGAACAAGAACAGCTCATTATGAGAGGAGCAAGATCTATCAAACAATCTATCATTCAAACTTGTTTCCAGACCCCATTTACAAAAACAAGACAAGATACTATAAAGCCTCTCCAGACAGCCTGACACAGCTGTGAGCACAAAACAGCCATAAAGGAGGAGCAGTCTGGAAGACAAATTTCAGCTAAGATTAGTGCTCCTCTTGCCTGTGCTTAAAATAGTCACTTCCTTGAAATTCACAGTTTTTCATTCTCCTCCCACAGGTAGTGTATTCAGCTGTGACCATTTTTGCCAAAGTGTGTGAGATTTTTGGTCTGGTTCAAGGACCTAAAATTCAAGGTAGTGACAGCCCATGGTCAGTAGGGGATCCCTGGAAGAAGATTCAAAGTAAAAAGAAAACACTAGGTTTCTAAGGCTGTACAGACTGAAGCAGTCAGAAAGTAGTAAAATGTTGTCAGGGGAGCTTATTTCTAGTTATCATGCATTGGCCTTGTATGGATGGCATCATGAGGTGTGTTACCTGAGGAGAAAACAAAAGCTAATCTTGAACCCTCCCCTTACATTGTTGGGTGCTGTATTGTTCTTAATGCTTTGTTTCGTCATGGCTAAAATATTACAAAAAAATTGTCTGGCACCAGATAGGTTTTATGATCAAAGTCTTCCCTCAGCGTTTGCCTCCAGACTGTTCACCCTCTTCCAGGATGTTTCAGCAAATTTCAGTGAAATGCTCTTGATTTTCAGCCTGTTCCCTCTCTCCCTAATCATTATCCAAAAATCTATGTACAGTTTATAGAACAAGTGTCGATCTTCTGCCTTGCAGCTGGAGATCTATATTCTGTATATTAATGGCAAACAGAAAAGCTGCTGGATGGGGGACTCAGTTTCAGATATTTCTGTGAAGGTAAATAAACTAAATCTTCAGTGTATAATTTAGTCCTTCTACTCACACTCTCCAAAATTTAAAATGCTCTTCTCATTAGTGAATCACCCATGGATTTTCTTATGTATTGTCTACCTGATAAGGGAAAATATATTATGTCAGCCCTGATAGGCTGAGTGAGGTGATACTGATGCAGGTCCATGTCCCAGGTCCCATCAGCCATGAAAACGAGCATGTATTCCCAGTAGGCACATGCACACAGAGAGCACGTGCGCGCGCGCGCACACACATACACACACACACAAATATCCATGGCCATCCATACAGGTTGATAGAGAGAGAAAAGGCACACAAAGCACTCACATCATGCATGGAGCCAACATTGATGGCCCCCAACCTGCCCCCGCATCTGGCTAAGCAAGGTTCTAAATACATGTATGACATGGATCATTTTCTTTGGGACAGTAATTTTCCTAAGTAACTGTACCTGCAATATATGTACTCCACCTAATTTCTTTAATTTATTTTCTTCAGCTTCAGTACATATTTCCATTTTTTATAAACTTTAAGTTCCATTTTTGAGTTCTAGTTTGCATTTTCTTTGTAAATCCAACTGATCAAGATACCTCTATAAATCTGTCTCTAGCTGTATAAATCACTTCTGATGACATAATTCTGTCTAGATCACCAAAATACCTCAAAAAAATTTATCAGAAGTTGTCTGAATAGCCTTAACAAATCAGTGTATGATAGAATATTAGATGATCTTTACATAGTAAAACTTAGGTTTGTATTCCATTTATCCACTTGAATACTTCAGCTCCTTATTTGACCCTATTAACACTACAATGATTACAAATTGTAATTCTAGAAGTGCATTTTATTGATGAAAAAAGTTGAGGTAGCAACATAGAACATAAACATATTTTGGTTTATTTTTCTTTAAATGTGAGTATCCCCTCTGGGAGCTGCAAAGAAGCATTGATGTGATACTGTACCACTATATTTACCGAGCAAGTTATTCTATCTGGAAGCCAATTGCTCTGAGTGCTTATTTTCAGACCTTTACAAAGGAACAAGAAGAAAAAAAATAAGATTTTGCTATAGCAATATGAAGGAAAAATAGCTCTTTTTTTTGTACAAACATTCTGGATAACACCAAAAATGTGAATGTTTGAGTTTCATGCTAGAGGTTCTAATTTTTGACCAGTATGACATTGAATTTCTGGCTGTGAGGTTTCAGTGAAAGAATTCTAAGGAATTTGATTTGATAGCTGGTTTTTCTCTGCAACTTTAATCTTTATACACTGAAAAAATTTCTTTCAGATATCTAGCAGCCATCCTGGGACTGATGTCACTACCTATTATTATAGAGGAGAACCTTTTATCTGAAGGTTCCCAGAGCTTCAGCCAGCTTTCTATGATATGACTGTTCTATTGACATGTAATGTCCCTTGGGTCTGATATAATCTGATAACTTTCACATCATGTGCTTTTGGGGGGAACAAAGAATTTATTTATCGCTGCTTCTTCATTAAAATTGTTACTATCTACATCCACAGTGCTAGATTTAGCCAACCCTTTTGTGATTAAATATAGCTGTATAAAAAGTAGAAATAAATGATCAGCATAATATTATACACAGGTTAAAAACATATTGTTAGAAAATGTTGAATGCAGATAGGTTAAAAAACAGTGTAAACATATAAACCTGTAAACATGCTTCTCTGAATATGGGATCTGGTTTTGTGGTTCTGGCCTTTTTCCTGTTGATGGTTCAGTGCATGTCACTTCATGAGCAGACATAGATCAGCATCAGATTTTCTGAGGAGATGTTAGAGCAGACGACCCACAGTTTCTTTCTATTTCCAGATATTGAATATTTGGTGTTTACTCTCAAACAGAAGAATCTGTTGCTTGGTCATTCTAACACCTGGATTTTCCACAGCTTTGAGAAACCTTGAGGGCTCTGGACAGCTGATTGGTCTGTCTTAAAAGATGAAGCTGGGTTGTGGCTAGTAATGAGACATTCACAAATGAAGGTAGCTGAAAGCACAGGCGCTACTGGAACACAGGACTGTAAGCCAAGTTTGGCAAAACCAAAAATAAAATTAAAGGAATATATAATTGCCAATGTGAGAAATTATAATTGGAATAGTTAAAAGCATTATAGGTAAGTTCAAAATTATGAGTCTCTTTAACACAGTTCCTTATAAGTTATATCTCAAATTCTGCAACTCAGAACTGAAGTAGAAAATATTTGTGCTATTCTTTCTGGACAAGATAAAATATCAAGAGAAATTCCGACTGCTGATAAATGCAGTATATTTGCAGCAATACATACAGTAAGATGAGATGCCTAACTGGCTTTTCAAAAATGTTGTGTCCATTCTGCTAACACATTCTGGAGCAACGACTTGAAACAAAAAGATGATTGTTATTTGTGTTTTTATTATTATTGTACGATTATCTTGTCAAGTAATTAGTTCAATAGTAGCCAGCAGGAGAAAAAAGTGTATTTTGATATAGCATAATGTTCCAGATACAGTGTGGTTAAAGCTGATCAAGTTGAATACAAAGAATCTTGTATCAGTTGAAAGTTTTTTGATTTTATATTTTAATTTTCTGCACAGACTCAGGTACAGTATCTTTTCCTGTGTTCATAGTAATAGATCATGACAGATTTCATATGTATAGGATGATCTAATCTAATTGTTTACTTCTGATCTTGAACCAACAGTTAAGGCACTTCAGGAACAATTTTAATGTCCGTAGCATGTTGTGCATTGCACTGACAGCAAAGTAATAAGTCAATGTTGAACAATGCAATACTCAGATATTTATTGCTGCAAAATGCATATAAATAAATAAATATATAATGTGTAAATAAAGTAAATAAGAATAACTGAGTTACAGTGCCAAGCAAAAGGCTTAAACTGCAGCCGGTCGAGAATCCAAATCATGGCAATCTCATATTCTTATATTATATCCACACAGAGTTTAGTATATATGCTAATATATATTTTTATATATACAGAGTTTATATGCACCAAAAGCACTCTCTCTTCATCTTCCATTACAGGTAATGGTGTTTCAGTGCATGTTTAAACTGACACACAAATATTGTTTTTGTTATTAATTGATAAAGAAGTTTCAAAAACTAAACTTAAAAACCTTTCTGTAGAGCTAGGCATAATTTTATTATATAAATTTTCTGCAGATAAATATACATGTTATAAAGTTTTAGTGGTTTTTTTATTCTAACATACCAGTATAGGATGTGCAGTGTAATAATAATTTCGGTTGTGCTTTGAGAGTTCAGCATGACCTTATGGGTCACTGAATTCATTTTACTAACTCATCACAAACTACAATGACAGCAAAGTCACCTACTGTGCCACCTTCATCTAAAGTAAATAGCATGGAGAATTTAAACAAGTGTTTCTGCCCCCTTCAGTGCTTC
This sequence comes from Passer montanus, assembly GCF_014805655.1. NCBI lineage: Eukaryota > Metazoa > Chordata > Aves > Passeriformes > Passeridae > Passer > Passer montanus. The sequence continues at coordinate 3,265,608 of NW_024365381.1, forward strand.
AGAAAATCAAGTTGTTATTGGACCTTTTGTTAGTTTTGAGAGTATCTTTACAATTCAACCTTCATATAAATTTAGACCATTATTATAAATGATGCCAGCCTTATTTGTAGGTAAGAAGAAAATATATTGACACAGCTACCTAAAGTTAGATGGTTCATAAGACAGCATTTCTTCATGTCTCACCAATTTATGGATTTCAGCAAACTGTTCATTGAGAAATAAGTGTGAATACAAAGACAAAGTAAATAACGGAAAAATAAAGGTGACTTTTTCTTCAGCAAGACTCCTCTTTTTTATTCCCACATGCTTTAAAAAATGTTCTTCAGATTGTATTTTCTTTTGAACTCCATGAAAGCTTACATTTACAAGAGATAAAAAAAAAGTAATGCAACTGGCTGTTATGAGTCACAGCATGTCAATACATACAGCTACATCTTTGCAAATCATTCTAGCTACTACTCTCTAATCCTTTTCATCTAAAGGCAGAGGTTCAGTTTGAAGGGGTAGATCATATAGCTCTTCTCAATAAACACAAATGCACATTTCAAACCAATAGCTGGCCCAGTGTGTCTTTGTCTTTAATTTTGCTTTGTGAATACTGAATGAGGACAGTAAAATTTTTCAGAATGTATTGCTGATTTAGGACACTTCATCTTTTGGATGCCCTAGATATGATTTTCGAAGGGATTGTAGCTTTAGGCTTTTACTGATCTACCTTAAATTCCTTATATTCAGAATTTCAAAGAATTTACCCCAAAACTAAGACTTTCAATTCTTTCTTTTCCAATGTGTTCATTTGCACTTTACAGACACAGACCGCTGGAAGGGATGCTGTCTTATCAGACAGGCACAACGTTTTTCTTCTTATTCATCAATGCTGCATTTTCTTTAGGTAAGGAAAGATAACAGCAATGAGCACTAATTTTTTGTGTGCCTCTGGGGCTGCATTGGACTGCTGAAAACAAGAGATAAGATCACTGGCTTTACTAAGCAACAACATTTGCTATAGATATGTGTGTAAGAGACTCAGGAGAGAAGAAAATATTTACATTCTGGCATCTTAATGTATTTCCGTCTTTTATCACCTTCTTTCTCCTTGCTTCTGTAATGATTTCTTTTCCTCCTGTTAAAACCTGCAGGATATATAACAGCTTCAGTGGCATAAACTAATTCATGTTTATACAGTAATGAAGGGACTATAACATTGTCTTTGAGGTGAGTGGACTTTTTGTATTTACATTGAAACACCAGATCAGAGGGGAATTTACCTCATATACATTGCCTGGCAACAGTCTCTACTTAATGCCCCCATTCACCTCTCACCCCCAACCTAAAACTCCCTCAAATATACATCTTCTCCATGCATGAATGCTTTCTCAGGGCTTTTGGTTTCACTCAACTCTCTTGAAAAGTTAGCTATCACTTTTATGTGCCATTCTTTCCACCTGCTAATTTATGGTTCCTTCTTATGCATGTCTGCATTCTTGCAACTATCCTTTGGAGACAGCTTCTTGCCTTGAATGAAGAGATTTTGTTTTGCTCTTTTTTCTCTCTCTCTCTCTCTGTATGTATGTGGGAAGTAAGTACCTCACTTGAGAGGATTCATGTGCCTTTATCAAGGACATTCGACATAAACTGAAAATATAACTCACCAGTTGTATTTTTTCTTGACACACTTACCAACCACCTTAGTCAGCAGTAGTTTGTAAGTACTTAGTGCTCAGAATGTACCCTTTTCTATGCTAGAATAAGTTTAGAACAAACACCTAATTTATAATTCTATTGTATCACAACATTCCCCTGGCTTTGTGCCCAGTTACATGAGAATGTTTAACCCTTTTATTCCAATTTCATTCTTTCTAAAATTTGGCAGACTTTTTTGTTTATCTCTTCTATACATATACTACACTATAGGAATGTTTATGTTTTCTCTCACTCTCTAAACCTTTCTCCTTTTTCCAAATCCTGTAGCCACAAAAAGCATGCTGGTTGTCTACATTAATTTATGTTTTGAGGGAAAAGATTCTTCAACTTTCTTCTGACAGTGTTTGGCTACTGGAAGACTGTTTTATTTGTCCACAGTAAAAGAAGGTGATTGCAGGGGAAAGATTTAAATAATTATTTGTAGCAGAGGCTGCACTGAATTAATGTAATGAAAACACAAATAAAAAAGTAATATCCCTTTGGAGAATAACAAGTAGTAAAAGAATAATTCTGTAGTATTTGATGTTTTAATGATTACATATGTCATGTAATAGTGAATAATACCAGGGTTCACCAGCTGCTTAATGTTTGTCTTGAAACCACTTATTCTTACTGTGATTAAAAAAAAAAAGAGATTTATTTATTTATTACCAGAGACTGCTAGAAAGCAAAATTCATCTAAGGAAAGCTTAACAAGTTTCTGTAGTAAAACAATCTGCATTAACTATAGGGAAGTCTTGTGGAATTAGAAACGTTTTAGACTTCTACTGTGTTTTGACTTAATACCTTCTTATAGAAAAATAATTTTGAAAATCTGTGAACACAAGAGGCATTTACAGTTGTAAGGACATTCTATATGTTTCCTCAAATAATGTATGTTCAGATCTCAGTTTTCGTCCATAGGCCAAAACCTACTTGTGAATAAAGGGATCTTTATAGGCATTCTCCAAACTGTGAGGATATTAACTCTTCAGCATATTTTATCAACTCAGTTTTTATATTTCCTGTGTTTTAAAATTTTCTATACTTTGTGTTGGAAAAAAATTGGAGCTGAGAGAATGCAGCAGCAGCATCACTTTCTCTTGAACACCAAGAACAAAAATGAATAGCTCCTCAGCTTCCACTTGATGAGAAAGCCAAACTCTGACAGACTAAGTACTTAATTTTCTAAACCAGGGTAAGTAGGCAGATGCAGAAATGCCAGTCCAGTTTCAAAGACACTGGACAGTCAAAAAGCGGGAAAAAGATGTAACCTAAGCACCATTAAAACTTCAGGCAGGTAAAAGCTTCTAGATTGCAATTATCAATGTTTGTCCCCGATCCTTTACTGGACCTTGACATTAGTAATTTTTTTTAAAGTTGCTTCTAGTGATAAAAACAATGTTATATAATTTGGTCACATGTTCTGCATTTATTTCAATTTTGGTCTCTTTAGCAATACTTGAACTTTTCACATTTGGAAAGATAGGTGTGGGTAATATTCTTCTACTGAATATTAGTGATCTTATGATCTATCCTATTGTTCCTACAGGAATTTTGAAATTGGGTTTGTTTTTATTTTTTTTTTCCTAAATCAGTATAATTCTATGAGATACATAAGAAATTATTAAACCTCTTAGATGTACCTCAGACCTGCTGTCTTTTCATATATTTTGTACCCTGCATGCATTTAAAAGTTCAAGAACAGGTTATAGAATAAGTTTTTTACCTTCTTGCATGTCGTTATAGTAGACATTGATGATTTCAGTGAATTGAATGAAATATTCAAGGCAGCATGCATCCCAACCCATCCAGCAAAGACACTGTGGAAAATCAGCAGCTCTTTTACCTCTACTCATTTTTACTATGTGGTCCTTTCATGTCTCTGGTTATGTTCTGAAGATATAAAACACTCGTATATTATTGACAGCCTCTATACACCATTAAAACAGGATGCAGTGACAAAAATGTATTTTTCCTATAAAATTTTGCACAGGCCTATTGTTGTCTCTCTTCATCTACTTTTAAAAAACATTTACTTTCACACAAATTGTAAATTATTACCTCTCATAAATGAAAAATAGAAAACTTCTAGCTAATGTAAAACTTAGTGTAAATACATGAGGAATTTATTTTTTTATTAGCCCCAACTTTTTTAAAGGGTTTTCTTCCTTCAGTTTCATTTTTATGGTTTACTGATCTTTTAACCTTTGGAGTTTTATTTCTTGTAACTCCATCAATTTAACCGTGTCTTTGTTCATATTCTTTGTGGTAAATAAGGTAGTTACATTACATGCCTGCAGAGTTTCCACTGTCAGTACTTCAGATTTAAGGCTGGATATTGATAGTGTACAGTGCTTACTTTCATATCTACTATTAAACAAAGGTCTATATCCCTCCTCTATCTCTGCAATAGACCATGAAAAACATATCTGTCTTAATTCAAGCAGCTGTAAAACATTGTCATTTACTCTAACAAACATTTTAGGACCTATTCTTTTTTTTCCATATATGTATTAGGTTTTATTTTATAATATTCATTCTGAAGATTCTAACTTTTTCATTTATCTTGATAAAATTGGGAAATACTATATTTTATTAAATTAAAGTACTGATCTCTTCACTGTCATGACCAGTGACAGGACTCAAGGAAAGGATATGAAAATGTTGGGGGAGGTTTAGATTGGATATCAAGGAAAAGTTCTTCAGCCAGAGGATGGTTGGGCATTGGAAGAGGCTACCCAAGGCAGTGGTCACAGTACCAGCCTGAAAGAGCTCAAGAAACATTTCAACAATTCTCTTAGGCACAGGGTGTGCTACTTGGGTTTTCCTCTGCAGTGCTAGCCATTGGACTTGATAATCCTTGTTGATCACTTCAAACTCAGAATATTCTGTGATTCTATGATTGCAACCACAGTTTAAAAATCTCTCAGATTTGAACCACTAGTGGATTCTGCATATCCCAGAAAATTTTGTTATTGTCAAAATGTAATTTAAATTTATGAATTAGGAGAAAATAACAGAGGTCATATGAAAAAGATATTTTTCAATGCTCATAGATTTTTCCTCTTCTAATTATTACACAGTTGAGGTGGAGAAGAAAAGGAATGCAGATGATAAATAGAAGAATTCTTTGCTATTCTTTGTTACAGGATGACCTTATAAAATGTTTAAACTCTTTATATTGTCTTTCACAATGTCAGATTTACCTGAGAAATCTATATGGTTCCTTCTTTTACCGTCTACCTATTCTGCCTGCAAACCAAAGCCTTCCAAAACTGACTGAGTTAATTCTGTCCTGGTCCAAGACAGAAAAAAAGGAACAGAATTTGTTATGCATGTGATTCTCTTTTGTTAAGCTCTTTTGTTTTCCAGGGCAGGTGAGCTAATGAAGATATTATACATATGAGCCATGATACTGTTCCTGCAGAAACTTGTGCTTGACCTCAGTGGTACCTTAGGATCCTAACACATTAGTAACATTGGGTTAAATAGGGAATTATAAAAGTATCCACAGAGTTAAAAAAGAATATCACCCTTCCCATCTTATGTTTTGCTTTGTTTTCTAGTTGTTGGTTTGGGATTTTTGGTGGGTTTTACTTGCTTGAGTTTTTCAAATCCTATTTGTTTTTCTCTCATAGTAGTAATAAAATGTTTGGAAAGGTTTGGTTCACAGTGCTTTGGCATAGATTGTTCATAGATTTTTTTTTTCTGGTCATTTTTATCTTCTTATGAAATGAATCACAAGTAAAACAAAGGCGTCTCAATGCTATATGTAGTGACAGTCCTACCAGTATGTTGAAAGCAAGAGGAACTTCAAAGTTTATGGTAAGCCTGTATGTACTTTTCTCTCCTCCAAAGTATAATAAAAATGCTAGTTAACTACTTTTAAAAATGGCATTTTGCTCACATTATGTTTGCTACAGCAAACACATCCCAGATGTTAAGGAAAACTGCCATTTTTCAACAGAGGTTCTTTTAAAGCAGCCCATTTTTTGCATTACACAAGATGGGAAATTCAGCAAACTTTGTGAAAGAGGATATTTCAGATTAGAATCCCGAATTTAACATGCTGAAAGCCCTAGTTTATCGAAAAGAAATTAAGTCTTTCTAAGTGTTATCTATCTTTCTAAGTATTAAACAATAAAAAATAAAAAATTGCTCCAGTTAAGAGCACTGAGACACCTCATGCAGTCACATTACTGCCCAGTTGCAACTCTGGTTTGCACTGGTGAGAATCACAGAATGGGCCAGGTGGGAAGGGACCACAGTGGGCCACATGGTCCAACTTCCTTGCTCAGACAGGGTCATCCTAGAGCACATGGCATGGAATTGCATCCAGATGCTTCTTGAACATCTCTGGTGAGCAAAACTCCACAAAATCTCCAGGCAACCTGTTGCAGTGCTCAGTCACTCACACAGTAAAGTTCTTCCTCGCATTTGGGTGGAACTTCCTGGGCATCAATTTCACTCTGATGCATTTTGTTGGCCTGGCTCCATCCTCTCCACACCTGCCCTTTTGATAATTAAATGCACTGATGAGGCCCCCTCTCAGTCACCACTTCTGGTGATGAGCAGGCCCAGCTCCTGCAGCCTTTCCTTGTAAGAGAGATTCTCCAGACCTTTGAACAACTTAGTAGCCCTCCACTGAATCTGCTCCAGAATCTCTGTGTCTCTTGTGCTGTGGAGCCCAAAACCGCACCAACACTTGGTGTGTTTGAGAGATTCATCATTGAGGAAATTGGTTTTCAAAGATTCATATTTTTTAAACACAGAAGGTGGTTTGTGGAAAACTATTCATATCTAGATCTCTTAGTTATTCTGTTACTTTTTCTTTAAAATGCCACTATTTGTTTGGCTTTTGCAAACCATAAATGGACATTTTCCAAAACAAGAACAAAGCTTAAGTATTCATAATTGTTTTTAGCTTTTTGGAGGTCTTTACAACGGGGAGGAAATCCCAAAATTGTATACAAAAATGATAATATTTCTAACTTTTAGAGAGTTATCAAAGGTGCATGGTAAAATGGATTTGACCTTACCATTCCGTTTGCTCGTGAGTCTTTTGAATTCCTAGTAAAATTAATTTTTAATTTTAAATGGATGCATATAAGAATGGAACAGGGAACTGAATTTCTGCCTATGTTAGCTAATCAGAATTTCTAGTTTCTATATCTTTATATCTGCAGATATATCAATTTAAATTAATGTTTATTGGAAGAGGTTTTGCTTTATCATTATTTCTCATTTTATAAATAGATACAAGCTACTGTGCCAGAGTACTAACATTATCCAACCTGATCTTCAACTATTCCAAACCCATTTTTATTATAACAAGGTGCGAGTCAAAGGACATAATCCATGTATTAAACATTTGTGCTAGCATAATACTGCAAGGTAAATTGTTATTGATTCATACAAAGGGTAAAGTTGAAAAGATTTACATTTAAATTAAAAAAGGGGCTGCTGGAAATCAATAATACCAACCAAGGGATTTACCTTTGGAAATATCCTGGCATTAAAAAAATTATTCAGATTTACAGTTGTTGCACTTAAGGTATACAGAGCAACCAAGGACAAAATTAATTTATTTTCTCACATTCCTGTTTCTATTAAATAAACTCAGATAATACTTGACTGCTAAGTACAGTTATCTGAGAATATTTCACATATGAAATATATGCTAAAGTGTCTGATTACATGTCTTTATCTGTCTCTGAAGTTCACTTATGCTGAACAATTTCAGTGTTTTCACTAACGAAATCTATATCTCACTTTTTTTTTGGTAGAAGGGCAATTTTATGTTGTGCCCAATTATTTGGTTAAAAAAGGCTCCATTAGTCAATAGACAACCAGGTGATGAAATTGAAAATGTGGCTATGCAGAATTATACTTTAGAAAGTATCCACCTCACACTAGAATCTATCTACCTAGACTAATTTTCCTACCTTATTTCTATTCCATATGTGAATTATTTTGTGCATGATTGAAATGTCTCTCATCTCCTGTAGATATCATACATAGCACAGTAGGTAAGAGACACCAGAAGCTATAGTAGAGACAAGGCACAGAACGCTAGCAGAGAATTTGTGGACACCTTCTGAAAATGAACAGAAAACCTTTAGGTGTTGAATTAAAAAGATGTTTCTTAACATTATATAATATAAATATGTAAATCTCTACTAGTAGAAATGCATTAAACTAACATCTGTGTAACTCACTACCTTTTCCTCCTCAACTTTAAATCACAAATTGAAGCAAAAGGATTTATGGTTCGTTGAAATTATAAAAGGCCATGTTAGAGATTCATACTTTCATATGGCTCGTGGATGGTGAATTGAAGTACCAATGGGATTCTTGCATTCCTCTCAGAAACTATGGAAGGAAAATAATTTCTAGACCTAAACAATGTCTCCCTGTCTCTTTTTCCACCTCCCAACCTCTTCATCCAATTCTCCCCCCAAGTCTCTGAAGAGAGATAATTTTACTGTAGATTGTCTTCTTTCCCCAGTATATTATACATAACTTGTAATCACATAAGCCAACATTTATTAAGGAAAAATACAAAGAAGTTTTTTGAAGTCCTGTTTTGAGGTCTGTACAGTGATCCTACAGAATACCCTTGTGACCAAGGTCCAATGGGATTGGGATTAAGAAAGTGTCAGATATCTTTCCTTCCATGAGTCAAATGCATTGTTATGGAATATAAGTTTATTTTAACCCTATAAGTGGTTTTTGTATCTAGAATTTATTTTATTTGCTTCTCAGTATCTCAGTTTGCAACCTACACATTCACAGACTGACATTACACAATCTTGTACATTAATATTTGCAAAGACTTCAGCTATGGTGGTTTTGGAGGCTTTAGAATAATTTGTTTAATAGATAGGCAGATGAACCATAGGAGATAAGTGCCTGTAAATTTCTTAGCCTGTTAAGATATGAAAGTTGAAAGTTCAGTTTTGAATACACTTGGAAAAATTACCAGGTCTTCCTAGAATGATGTTTTTGCATAAATGAATGTGTGTTTCAGAAAGACTAAGTGATCTGTCCAGAAAGAAATTCCTGTGGGAAATAGGAGAATGTCACACTACTGGGTTGGGTAGCTGGAGAGAAAACAGTGAATATGTATGAGAAGAGGAACAACAAGTACAGGAATTAAACTCAGCAATGTTATGTAATTATCTGAATAGTTTTGAGGGTTTTGTTTTGTTTTGTTTTTGTTTGTTTTGGTTTGGTTTTTTTATTTGTTTTAGGTTTTGGGTTTTTTGTTGGTTTTTTTTTATTTTTTGCAGGAGGGATTTATCTCTCATTTTTTGTTTTTTGGGTTTTTTTTTTTTTTTTTGCAGGGGGGATTTATCTCTCAATAAAAATGTATTTTCTGTATCAGAAATATTTGTCCTTTTATTTTTTATTTTTTCTGCCTCTATTTGCTGCTGTTAATCCACTCTTGCACAGTTAAACCACTGTTTCAATGTGTATATGCATCATGTGGCATTTGATCTTTTATCTTCATAAAAGACTGTTTCCACTAGGTCTAATCATACTCTGGTGTGAATATGGAAGCACCCAAAAGAAATTTGCAGTTAGTGTGAGATTTCTTCCACAATTTATAACGTATATTGCATCTGTAACATAAATTTCCCCATAAAATACATGCATAAACTGAAATTTTGTGTTTCTTATAATTTTTGTGAAAATTTCATAAGGATGTCATCAGTTTCTCAGTGGCTGATTTAGTAATTACTATTAACTGCCAAAAAGGCAGTTAACTGGCTAAATGAAATAAAATCATGTACTATACCAGTAATTCTCAGAGTTCTCAGAGTTATTAAAAAAAAAAATTATAATAATAATTTTTTAAAAAGGTAAAAGGCTTTCATTATCTTCATTTGAAGCAGAATATCTTGTCTGACAGCATTGACAGTTGAGGTCAGATGACTTGCTGTAGCATACAAAAGAAAATTACTACTCCTTAGGACTCTGTCCTTGTCTATATATGACCACGTCTCCAGCAGTCATCATAAGGGAAAGAGTGCCCATATTTCAATTATACTCTACTAAGCTAAAGCACTTTACCCTAAACTATTCATTAAGAATATGCTAGACTTTTTTACTATGTGGTTATACCACCTACTTTGCTGAAAAGGTCAGCGATCACAGAATATTCTGAGTTGAAAGGGACCACAAGGGTCATCAAGTCCAACTCTAGAGTAAATGGCACATGCAGGGATTGAACTCACAGCACTGGTGTTAATAGCACCTTGCTCTAAACACTGAGCTAATTTCTAGTGAAAGGAAATAAAGATTAAAAAGGAATAAACAAGGAAGCATCTGATTTATCTGCAGGTGATATCTAGAATTTTTTCTGCATTGCCCATCAATATCCTACATTGCACGGTTATGGAAAAGGATGTGAATCCCCTACTACATTATCCAGTAATTTTCTCAGTTATTGAGATTTAAACAGAGTGTAATACAGCATTAAATTTGACTCCCTTACTAGAAAAACACTTTAGGCAGTCTGGGGCAGAATTTGACCTATTTTTGAAGTTGCTCTTTGTTGCAAACCTTCCCTGTGGGAAAGATACCTCTGTGTCTGAGGTTTGTCCTCATATTTACCCTGAAAGACACTCTTTCATTTGAAGTTCTGAGCATAACAACTTCCTTAGCACCAGGAACTAGATAAAACTCCCATTAATTCTAAATTTGTATGGATACTCACATTTTACCTTTCTTGTATATTCCATTGTGTGTATTAGTGTCTTTACTATTCTTTAGAATTAACTTATCTGAGGAATAAATTATCTGGATATACTTTCATAGTATTCTACCGTATTATATTTTATTTTAGCTACATGCTATCAACAAATGGCATATCAACATCACAGTAAAAAATTCAGAAGTGGAATCTGTGATGGGTTGCATCAGAGGCTTGAATATGATCTTAATCAGCACAGCTTTAATATCATTAACAGTTTTTCCTATGCTTCAGCTAGTGTCCATGCAGATGAGAACAAATATCAATATCCATCTGTCAAGTAAGAGCAGCACATATGGTATCTTAGAACCTTAAAACAAATCAGGTGTGAATGAAATGTGATTCAAATCACTGTAGTGTGCAATAGCATAAGAAGGATAAGGTATTTGCTCACCTTGCTTTGCCTTGTAGTGAAAGAAAGGCCTGCATTAAAACCTTGAACTGGATACCTCCTTTTGTAAAAATACTGTGTATGGAATCTTGAGCTTCTCAGGAGTGCATCTGTCTGTATTAATCCTAGACCTAATTAATTTCAAACATTGTGGGAATTTGGCTACACTACATCTCTGCATATTTTGCTTTGTATTGCATATACAGACATTTAAATGAAAGTTGTGTTTAAAGACAGAGTTGCAGCACACCTAAGTCATCTAAATGTGTCCTCACAAATTATAACATTTTCCTAACTGACTTCTAAAACCTGGCTTTAAGAACTTTTAAAAACCTTCATTCCCTTGATGAACGCAGATGGAAGAGTCCCATATGAGTAGAGATGGATTTGAAATTTCCAAGAATATATTAACTTCAGAAGTTTCCATTTGGAATCACAGATTGCAGTTGCATCAAAACTATACTTGTTATCTAGATTTCTACCACAATGTCTTTTCTATATTGTAGTTATGCCCTTTTTAGTGGAAACAGAGAAAGTTTATAGAAAGAGTAAACCAAATGCTCTAGAATAAAAAAGGGTGATGTTTTCTAAAAAGTGTAGGGAGCTCATATCAGGGATGCTGCTGAGTGACCACCAGGACTCAGAAAGTGCACTGATTATTACTCACTGCTATTGTTTCTGGGAGCCAGTGATATAGCCATGGCCAGTCCAAGCAGCACCAGAAAGGATTGATTCCTGATCCCTAGGAGTGGCAGTAAAAGCCTCTGGAGTACATGTAGTTTTTTCATCAATCCTCCTGATCAAAGGTAAAGCTTTTGAAGGGGCCAATTGAATCTGCAGAATCAACAAATGACTACAGGACTGGTGCCACAGGCAAGGGTTTGGCTGCTTAGATCATGGCACTCACTTTGAGAAACCTGATCTACCAGGGACTGATGGTGTCCATCTGTCAGAGAAGGAGGGGGGCATTTTTGGTCATAAGCTTGCCAAGCTGGTGATGGAGACTTCAAACTAAAATAAACAGGGGAGGAGAATATCAATCCATCCTACTCCTACCAGTTTGATCCAAAGGGTTAGCAAGAGATGACTGGTGAGGGATAACAGACCAGCAGGAGAACACCTGAATAGAAGACCAAAGGAATTCCAGCCTCTCTAGCCAGTAAGTCAACATTACCGAGGGCTCTAGAAGATAGAGTAGAAAACTGTATTCTGCCTATGAGGCCACATCTGGACAATTGTGTTGAGTTCTATGCCTTAAGGTTCAAGAAAGAACTACTAGAAATGGTTAAGAAAAGGACTGTGAAGATCATTAGGAAACAGGGATATCTCTCTTATGAGGAAAGTTTGGGAGAGCAGAGGTTGTTTAGCCTGGAAAAAGGTGACTCATATGGGATCTTATCAATGCCTAAAGTTATCTTAAGGGTGGATGTCAAGAGGATGGGGTCAGACTCTTTACAGTGGTCCTAAACAACAGGAAAAAGAGCAAAGAGCACAAACTGGAACACAGAAAGTTCCACCTAAATATGGGGAAAATCTTCTCTACTTTGGGATTGACAGAATACTAGAATAAGCTGCCCAAAGAGGTTTTGGAGTCTCCTTCTCTGGAAATACTTAAATCTTGTCTGGTTGTGATCCTGTACAATCTGCTGCAGGAGGGACTGTTTTAGCAGAGGGGTTGAACTAGATCATCTCCAGAACTCCCTGCCAGCATCAACCCCTCTGTGATTCTATGACCCTTCTTGAGAAAAGTATGCTGGTTTAACAGAAACTTCCCATTCACAGATGTTCGAGTTGAGTAGAGAGCCGAAACCTTAGCTGTAAAGAAAAATTAAATTAATAAAACTGCTTTACAAAATGTCTTCTCTTTTTCTAAGAGAGAGAGAAAAAAAAAGAACTGTATCCTGTCTATAGTAAGACAGGTGAATGTTAAGCATCTGATCTAGGAACCTCATAGAGGATTCATCATGTTTCCTTTTTGCTTTTGGGTATTATGGAAGACTGGGAGACTTCAGAAATTATGTAGAACTAAGAACAAAGCTGAGGGACATTATTATGAAAAGGTTTGGAGTACAACACATTCACAATTCCTTCAACACATACTATGCAGAGCCTGTCTGTACAATTGAGAGTCATCTTAAAAGCAAGTTATGACTAGAAGTCTACTTAAATTAATGTAAATATGTATATACAGTGAAAAATTAGCTCTAATATCATATATAGAAGGTAAATCTGAATTAAGCAAGCTGTGAAAACTGTAGTTACCTTTCAGTAGTGTAGAGCTCAGAGACAAGTCTGCAAGGAATGAATGTTGAAGTAAAGCAAAGTAAAATTTAAAAAAGTATAATCCAGAACTTGATAAGGTTGGTGGGAGCTTATCTTACACAGATAATAGAAGAATTTTCACTCTTTTTCCTTAAATTTTCATTCCTTAGCCAATTAAAGGAGTTCAAATAGAACTATGATAAAAAGATAGAAAATAAAGTTTGGAAAGTTTTAATTTTTTTAATAAGTCTTATGTAGAATTTAATCTTATAAAAAATTATCTCCTTTAATCTGTTGCTTTTATATCAAGCCTCATCTAAAATCCTTCTCTAAGCTCTTTAATTAGATTGGACTGAAAAAATAGCACATTTATTTTACATTTCCTTTTCAAACTGTGGATTTGAGATAGTGGACTTACACACAAAGAAAAAATGTAAGATAATAAATTCATCCCTGATGTAGTGTCACTGATTTCAGAAGTAATTCTGGCCCAGTTATTTGAAAATATATTTTTCAAAGATTTCATTATCTTATAGTAATTTTTCATTTCACTAGGGAAACCAGACATGCAAAAGAATGAGAAAAAGGAATCAGAAATAATTAAAAGTACATGTGATAGTAATTCCTTCTCTACCCAAAGAGGGTTTAGAAATTACTATTCAGCTTTCTACAGAAAAAGAAAAAGGAAAATGCAATAAAATTAATAATATATCAAAAGCTAAGGAATAAAAGATTTATCATATTTTTTCTACCCTTTCTAAAATAATTCATGTCATTAGTAGATTGGAGTATTTATTTGGCAGAGGTGAAATAGATTGCATTTATCTGAATCACTTCATGAAATTCACTGATACTGTCAAAAAATATATGTAAGGTTACTCAGGAAAGTCAGTATGTATTCTCCTATGGAAAATAAAAATCAATTTCAAGCCCAGAACCAAGTCAATTCTTACCATTGTGTCATGCTAGTTTGTCCCTCTGTGACTTGCAAAGACATTACGCAGAATTCAAATATATCAAGGTCTTATATCATTTAGGATTAGGCAATGGAAGCTGTTGCTCTGTCTATGATAGGACAGTGCAGGTTTTCTTGTCTTAGATGTTTCAGAAAATCTGTTTTAAAAGTTTCTGATTTCTTAACAAAACTTGGGCTTTATAGCTGCTTGAATAAAATTGTATTAAACAGGAAAAATGTATTAAAAATTGACTTTTCCTGCATGTGAAAATAAGTTCCTTGGAGTGTTTTTCATACAATTGGGAACTACAGTCATAAGGTGTTATTACAAATTATTTATGTTAGGGCATAAAGTGATCAGTAGCTAGAATCAGCAAAAAAATCTTTCCTAAATCAGGGATGGGGAGTGAGGGAGGTGGGGGGAACATGAAAAATATATATTATGCAATTTCTTCACTTGATTTATTTTTATTTGATTTGTTGTTTGAAGACAGTCCCAGTTCCAAGCCCACCTTTGGCAATTTAATATTAGACTAGACTGCATAAATGTCAAGCTGTCTTTTCACGTCAGCTTGCTGCAGTATGACTGTATATGCAGGCACTGATTCCTTTGTTCATTTTGGTCATAAAAATATTTCCGCAGTAGCTGAAGAATTTATAAATGCCACACTCTGTTCTTTCTTCCTTTTTTTTTGCTTGCAGTACCGTGTTACCTGTAATTCATTAATGAGTAGAGTCTTTGCAAAATATGTGTTTTAACAATCATCTGTTTCTACAATCTGAGACTGAGTTTGCTGCGGAAACTAGCACTGTGTGCTAGTGTGCAGAAGAGGGAACTATCAGCAGCAGCTGATTTATAAGAGTGATTTACCTTCTGAAGAGTGTAATTATGTTCATAGTTAAGAATTAATCAGGTGCGAGAATTATAGAATAATCACACTCTTGACTTTGGAAGGACAAACTAAATGGAGATTGTTACACCAAGTCATCTCAGCAGATGGTGATCTCTTTACTCTTTAACAGCTGGAAGACCAGGTTTCCAGGATAGTTGTCTATATTTCTAAAAAGAAAGAAAATGAGAAATCTCGCAGTGGTTACCTATCAGTTCACATTGGTGACAACACATGAGAAAGGTGCAGCAATAATAAAAATACATCTGCAAACATTAAATTAAATGAGATAAAATTAGGGTTTTTTAATTTGCCACTATGACATTTTGTACAGTTCTGTGAAAATAATAAAGGGTTTTCTCTGTCTCTGCTTACTGAAAGACTTTTCTCTCTCTTAATAATGTGTGATGTCTTTTACATTTCAACTTTCTTGGTATGTGTGTTTTAACAGCTATATTTTATTAAAGCTCATGGCAGTTGGATCTTCATTTGAAGATGCCTCACTCTCTAAAAGTCCAAATGCTATAGATGAGCTTTTCCAGATAGTTATTGAGATTCTACAAGATTTTTAATGGAAGTATATGTTACTTTTTATTCTGTCTGGGCTCACTGCTATCCCTTATATGTATAATCTTACCCTAGGCACTGCCAATCAGATATGTCATGTGCAATCACACTCAGCATGCCGGGGATATTGACATTGTGAGGCAATTTGTACTGTGAAAAGTCTCCCTTAGTTCCACTGAATCTTGATTAAATTTTGTGGGGTTCATCACCTCCAATGAAGGGGAGGTGATAATTTTGCTTATTACCTGAGAGGCTGGAAAATTGCAGGAAACTGTTGTCAAACGTGTTAGTTACAATTGTTATAATGATGTCTCATGTTCTCCATATTATATTTATGCCTGGTACATCCAGGCACAATCTCCTTTACTAGCCCAAATATGGTCATGAGCAAACTGTAGAGAAAAACAGGTATGAGCAAATTCTACCAGAATTTCCTCCATTTTAAGAAACAACATTTCCTTGCATAGTGATGATGTGTAGCCTCTCACAGTCAAAGTCATGGTGTGCTTTTTCTTTCAAAAATAATATGAGATAGTGAGCTCTTTTGGGAGGACGTACCTCTGATTTTTTGCACACCCAATGAGCTTCAAATGTGCCCCTTAATCCAGAGCAGCCATTGGAACCACTGCAACATCAGTGATAGACACATTTCATCTTTGCCAAAGGAAAATGTTTTATGATAAAAAATCTGCAAAAGTTCCAGCATTCAGGCAGGAGAGAGAAAAGATCTAAAAATTCAACACATTGTTTTTGTGTGAGCAGAATCTGACAGCAAAGGTGAAAAGTTACTTTCTAAATCAAACATCCTGTATTGTGTGGGATGAGATCCATTTGGCTTCCCTGCCTCATTATGCCTCCTTATCCCTACAGCACAGGAATTTTTTTTAATAGTTTCTGAAAAGTCACCTTGGGACTTGACAAATTATCCTTCCTTTTATGTCATGTTCTAAAAGAGACTATGCTATGGCATTAATTTTAGTATGAAAAAAAGACCATAATGTCCACTTTGGCAAATAAATGGTCCAGTATTTATTTACATATCTCCCAACTGTTTCTCAAAGGATCCATTCAAGATGAAATTCTGTCTGTCCCAAAGGAGACAAAGGTGTTTTGTGCCCCATTTGCACAATGAGGGATCTGTGTATTAAGGCAGCAGCCTGCATATCATTATGCATAATTATAACTATAATTACAGCCCTTCATTTCCCTGTCTCTATGACTTGCCACCTGCAATAATCTGGATCATATTTAGCATAAATATAGTAATTTTTAAAGTGCAGATTTTATCTGAAAAACAAAGTTGCACAGAAACTAATACCCACACAATGCCCACAGCTCTTTGCAAGCTTTCCTCAGAGTTCTATGATTTGTACATGTCCATGTACTAGCTTATCTACATTCAGAGCAGAAAGTGTCAATATTCACTCTAAGAATATCAGACTTCAGAGTTAGGGCCTGCAGAACTCTCCAGAAAAAAAGTATTACTAAGTCATCAATAAGAGAAGAATAATAGTAATTTCAGCCTTACAGACAGTAATTTTTATGCTGTTCAGCATGTCCATCTAGCTTCAGGTTTCCTTCTACAACACAAGTGCATATTGCGTTTGTATTTCTGATAGCCCAAAGTGACAGCTCCTTTACTTTGTGAAAAAGTTCCTGAAACTTACTCATATGGGATACTGAACATTCAACGAGCGATAGAGATCAAATCTCATTCAACTTTAGTCCATAAATTAACAAGTTTTCTGCTTCACATAAACTATGTAGTACATGTCTACAAATAGGTTCTGCAAGTTGATTTGATCTTAAATATAATTTCTTCCTAGTTCTAAGAAAAAATATCTGTCCTCCTACAAGAGCAGTGACTCATGGCCGCTCATATAGCTTGCCCTGTGTCTCCACCAATAAGAAAATTAACACTGAAGTGTAGAAACCCCTAAAACCCCACTGTTGTGGGAACTAGGACAAAATCTTTTGCAGAGCAATTTGGGCAGCAATATGTTATTTAGAGAAAAAATATGAAAATATAGGCTTAAAAGAGCACCCCAGATTCCATGATTGATGACTGTTGCTTATCTGTGTTGACTTGAGATTTCAGATGGTGCAATTGTGAAAGAAGATCCACTAGAATTCATTAGGGTAGGAATTACTGATTAAAAGTTTACCTTCATCTTTTATTTTTATGTTAAATTCTATAGGCTCTTTATCAATAAGAATTTATTGGTTTTGTGTTGAATTAAGAGGATTTTTTGCATAATATTAAAGATTGGTAATGATATTGAAAGCTTAGGGCAGGACATTTCTAGCTTTTGAATATTTCTGATTATTCTTTATCTCATGGTAATTGTAATAATTAATACTTGGTACATGTTCACTGCTTTAACGCCGTGCAAAGAGTGGTCAATTAATCCTCACAACTTTCCATTTCCAAAGTTAAGTCCAAATTTTAAAAATCAAGGAATCATCTGCCTTTGAGATATATTGTTACACATGATAATAATATGCATTATATTTTCAGCATCATCATGCATATTAATACAGGAAATGTAACTTAAAGCAGTGGGAGCTTGAAACATCCATTCCCAAGAGCCTTTCCCTCCAAAGAGCCCTACTGTGTGACAGAAAGGAAAGGAAGATGTAAAAGTAGTGTAGGTGAAGTGGATGGACCTACTAAAAAAGGATCACACAGGATTTTTCTCATCTGGAAAAGCCTATGACTTTTGCCTATCAGATTCTTCCTTTCTTACAATATATAAATAAAACAGGAAGTCAACATAAAGCTAAGAATATTTACTTTGTTCTCACAGCATTCTCATTGTGCAAGTAAATAGAAAAGAAGAGATATAAGACATACGAGTTGTTAGAGAAAGACAGCTTTGAAAAATGTCAGCAGCTGCATTGAAAGCAATCCACTTCATGCTCTAAAGCATAAAGCATTTCCCATTTCCTTCCCATATGTAAAACACACTGGATGTGCCTGCTTCTTTTTTATGTAGGTATGAAACCCATATAGTGCTATCCCTATGGTTTTAAATTTCTTATTTCAAATAGCTTTATTAATCTCTCAGCTGGTCACCTACAGATGCTAACTGTGCTTCCTAAAACAGCTCTGCTGGACACTGTAAACTCACTTTTTACTCCACAATTTTTATTAAACAAAACCAAAAAGGGGCAAGCGGGAGATATCTGTATCTGCAGCTTTAGCAAGTACTTCAAGAAAGACATTAAATATCTTTAAAGGTTATTTTTAAAAATTTTCTATAATAAAAAGGTGCAAAGTGACTCATTCCCAAGAAGAAAGTCCACTAGAAAATCAACATAAAAATACAGTCCTTTAAGGAATTATCTAGCTGATTATATGCTGAACGAATGTGCTTTATTTTTCACAGCTCTTTTCTAGGGACATGACTAATTTTTATAAATTTCAGACTTATAATCTTGTTGATTGCTTTTCCTTGCTATTTCAACATTGCTGTGGTGTTTCCTGTGTTTTGTTTGTTTACCAAGGTGGCTTTATGGACCTGACTTGTGTCAGAATGATGATGTTTGATAGATTATTCAGATTGCTTATCGAAGCAAAGAAGCAGTGGACACCTGTGTCTATTTAAACTGGCTTGTCAATCTGTAAGTGGACAGAGTGAAAATTGAAAAAGTAACAAATTGACATGGCTGTGGAGTGCTAAGTGCTCATTGCTGTGCATAGCTTATGTGAGGCTTTCTTTAAGTCTTGAATTCTGAAATGATTGATCAGACATGTTTTTTTCTGTCATTAGGGGAACAGGCCACTCAGCTTCTAGCCATGGGAAGAAATAAATTTTATTTAAAAATTAATTTATGCATCAGAATTTGGCTAAATCATCTGTCTAGAAATCACAAGAATGATCCATTATTTAAGACAGCAGAGAACTGCAATTTATGTGCTGGGGTGATTCCCACTGAGGGCAGAGTAAAGAGTCTTTATGAAGCATACTTTATATTTCTTTTTCTTCTGCAAAATTCATGGTGAAATTAACTTATATACATTTCACAGTGTTATGACTCTGCTGATGAAAGACCCTGTGAATATCACAAAGAATCGTGGAGGATACAGGTCATGGTTAGCATTCTACTGGTAAATGTTACTCGTAACATAATATGAAACAAGTTGGGATAGGTTGTACTTTGTCCAACATGCATTACTAAGTTCCAGCTTTTTCTGTGTATATTATAAAGTTTCAGTGGCATAATATTTAATGTATAAGATATTAATAGAAACTTAAATACATATTACTGGTTCAGTCTTCTATCTTCAGGCAGCTTTATAACAGTTCCAGAAACAAAGCTACACAACACATGATATCCCCCATCTATTTAGCTTCAACTTGTTTAATAGACCACAGAATCTTTACTGTAATCATACTTCTTATTAGCCTAGATATAAGTTGCTGCTAGATTCACAGCAAAACATGCGAAGTAGACTTAGAACACAGCACATTTTGTACTTCATATTATTATAACAGGCTTCCATGTTTAAAATGTATTTAACACATTTGTCCAAATCGTAAAGGAACTTGAATTTGACCTCAAGCTCTTTAGAAGGCAGCTTCAATTCTACCTACCCATTTAGGTTGGTCTGCAGGAGGGGTGAGAAAGTAAAAGGAGGAGGAATGCTATTATGTGCACTGAAAGCTTACTGGGAATCTTTGCTGACAGGTCTTCAAGGTACTTCCATACATAGGGCAGTCCATTTGTTTCAGAAGTACACCAGCAGGACAGAAATTTTATTAACTGGTCTTGATGCTACAGGATATTTTTAATTCATCTCTCATTGTTCTGCTCCCCATTTCTTCTTGGGCATTACCTGTAGGAACTGAAATTTAATATACTGTGTAGACTTTGCTACAGAAACGTAATTACCTTTTGAATTAGTTTTATTTCTCAGGGACTAGAAATAATGACTGAAAAATATATTTTATTCTAATACATTTGCATAGATATTTTCTTGGGTTTATTTTTAAAAAATAAATATAAGAAATTAAAAAATATAAACCCTTTCTTAATAGTTAATAAGATTCAATGGAATAGAAATTGTATTTACTTTGTTTGAATGTGTCAATAATCCTTATGTCATAAAATAAAAAATTATAATTACATGTGTTTATCTTTAAGATAATGAAAATTAAATTATAAAATTGGGCACCTCTATAACTCAAGGAATGAGACACCAGAAGTTATGTAAGTGCTCCTGATATTAACTCTGTGACAAATGTACAGTCTACATTCATTGCCAGAAAAGAATCCTCATAAATTTTGCATGTTTTTATATGAACACAAATGTATATTTATATAAACTTTAGCCAATCATTTTCAATAAATATTTAAAGAGAAATGTTTTGAAATGTTTACAAATCAAACACCAGGAATAGTCTGTGAAAACTTGTGGCTACTCTCTGCAGTAACTACTGAAGGTGCTAATCCCATTAATTTAAACTGACATTAAAGGGATAGCCATATACATTTTGTGAGTCAAGGGAAGGAACTATGGAACTTCTCACTACAGGAAATGAAATGTGCCTTTTTGGGCCAGAAAGTGAAGCAAGCATGGCACAATACAGGCTTTTCTGGTTTTGCTGTTGCAGAAGACACAGGCTGCCAGGACCCACACAGCCTGATGAGATTTGCCTAGGTGGTGACCAGCCTCACTTTCCCTTTTCTCTGAAACAAATGAATGAGCTGAATCTTGGACCTGTGAGACAACAGAAACTGTCACCCAGTAGTGCCTACATCAATAAGGAAAGAAGCATTTCTAGAAACCACACTGTATTTGTCAAAAATGGGTGAGATCTCAATGTGAAATGAAGGCAACTAGAACTGGCCATCTCGTGATATTTCATGTGTGAATACTACAGATGTTCAGAAGGTTCCTTCTTTCTTTATTGCTTGCTTGATCAGTTCTTAGTTCTTTTTTACTCTGTGCTACTACACTGTCACTTAGAGGTGACACAAAAAGCAACACTAAATTTACAGCAATATTAGATAAAGTAGCAAAAGAGTACTTGGAAGTTTTTTGATACAAAATAATTTATTTGTTCCTAAGGAAATCCACTTTGTCTTGAATGACAACATTGAAATTGACCATCATGCTTATATCAATTTTGACTTACAAAAAAATTCTTTCCATAATGCAACTTAGGGAAGTGGAAAACCTGAAAATAATTCTATGTAAATTGCAGACAATTTTCAAAATATTAAAATGAGTCTTTGCTTAAAGTGAGACCTAAGTATTTGCAAAATTGTCATGTTTTTGGAGAAATATATCAATGTTGATGGACTGACTTAGAGTAATTAGCAGTGTTAAATGATAGTTCATAACACTAGCCTTCTGCATTGTGTATTGGCTGGCTTTGGACAAGAAATATTAAGAAATGAATGAATTTAATTTCATTCAGATTTGATAGATTCTGCCTCTAACAGAGACTAAATCTTTCAAGGACACAGCAAATTATGTAGGCTTATTAAAATCTGTTCAGTCCAACTACACCAAATTTCATGTTTTCAAGCAATAATTTATATGAAAGTATTTAACTTTTGTTGTTAATGAAAAATCAGTTTTTCAGTAAAAATAATGATTTGGCCAAATACAGGAAACACACTGAGTTGTTGATTTGAAATAATTGTATGAAAGTATTTAACTTTTGTTGTTAATGAAAAATCAGTTTTTCAGTAATAATAATTTGGCCAAATACAGGAAATACACTGAGTTGTTGATTTGAAATAATTATTGTTGAGATGTATACACACTAAAGCAGGAAATTTGCTCTTTTTTTTATGCAAATGGTATTAGCATATTCCTTTATGAAAAATCAGTTTTTCAGTAATAATAATTTGGCCAAATACAGGAAATACACTGAGTTGTTGATTTGAAATAATTATTGTTGAGATGTATACACACTAAAGCAGGAAATTTGCTCTTTTTTTTTTTATGCAAATGGAATTAGCATATTCCTTTCATCCTTAGTCCTTAGGTATGGAATGTTATGTTCTCTTTGTTGTCATTTTAAAGAAATAATTTTAATCTCCATATGCAAATTAGTCAAAGGAAAAGGTGAATTCACCGAGGAGGAATCAAAATTTTGTTATTAAGATGAGAACATTAGCAAGATATAAATAGAAAAACTCGTAAACAGATATAAGTACACAAACTGGTTGCATGTCATGTGATGAAATGTTATAAGAAAGCTTAAAAAATCAGAAAAGTAATGTAATGAACATTTCTTAAATTTAATTGGAAGAAATTTAATAACATTGAATTTGTTGTTTCAATCTTTCCTATGTGACAAAAAGCCATGACCTGCTATCTAATTTTTCATGGTTTTTTATATTTCAAAAATAGAGATAAAAAAATTAGGAAGTACATACTATCTGAGAGTTGTAATATAGGATAATGGATTTAAATTGGTGTATCCTGCAAAGAATGTTTTTTGTGGTGACACACTGTATATGCAATTTTCACACAATGATCAGGAAGGTATATTTGAGTATTCAAGGACAGTAGAACCTTATCCATATCACCTTTTTCAGGCAATCTCTAACAGGAAAAGGTATTGAGATATTACAAGATAATTCTGTTGTATGTTTGCAAGAGCAAACATAAAAAATCAGGAAGTCAGTATTTCCATCCTTTCATCCTTAAGATTGAATTGAGTGTTACATTCACCATAAGAGTGGAATATTGGTCCCATTAACTCATGATACTGTGATTTTTTTGACATATTAATCCAAATTCAACAATTGTGTACATCAGAAGTAATTTCAATATTCTTCAAAGAACGTGTTATATTTCAGACTGAGTAATAGTATCAGAACATCTATAGTTCAAAATTTACTAGACAAGAGCCCCTTACTACCTTAATATTGTTCAAATAATAATTCATTGAAATCAAACACAAAAATGCGGTTAATGAACATCTGAATATGCAAGGTACTGACAAGTGCAAACTAGTACTTGATTCTTCCTGACAAAAGGGATACAACACACAAATCTCGTGGGCAATACAATGTTTAAAACAAGTATTTTAGTTTTCTTCTGGATGAAAGCTCTTATCTGGAAAGGCATAAAAAGAACTCCAAGGTGTGATTCATGAAAATATGGCAAGACGTGATAAAAAAAGCTGGAGCTAGAAAGGCTGAAACACTTTACAAGATGTAAAAAAGAAGTTAAAATGGAAGTATATTTCTACTTAGATCTTAATCTAAGGTTGAGTAAAACTAAGACATCAAATAGAAAGGAAACTAAAGAAGAAGGTATAAAGTTAAGAGATAAGATTTAATTTACTTTAGACTCTAAACAAAAAGTCTTAGACTAAATTTTAAATATCTCTGAGTGCCACAATAGAACTAATTATGATGATACAGTCCTATCTTGGTAAAGAGGAATAGAAATTAATTAAATCTGCAATGTACATAATTTGATAATCCTGCTTTCACATACCTTAAATGCACAAAAAGCTTTCAAGGTTTAATCCCAGCCATCACCTCAACCCCACAGAGCTCCTCACTCACTGTCCCGTGCTGGGAGTGTGGCAGAGAAATAGCAGGATAAAAGTGACAAACTTATGGGTTGAGATAAAGACATATTAATAGGGAAAGAAAAGGATAGATATGCAGGCAAAGCAAAACAAGGAATCCATTCACCACTTGCCATGGGCAGGCAGGTGTTCAGCCACCCCCATCATGTGCAGCAGATACTTGGGAAGTCAAACACCATCACTCTGAACACTCCCACTCTCTTTGTCTTCCTCCAGCTTTATATACTGAGCATGTGACATATTTTGTGGGATATCATTTTTGTAACTTGGGGTCAGCTGTTCTTACTGCATCCCCTCCCAGTTCCTTGGGTACCCCAAGCCTGCTAACTGGTGGGGTGGGGTGAAAAGCTAAAAAGGCCTTGACTCTGTTTGATAGCTGTTCAGCAACAACAAAAACATCCCTGTATTATCAACACTGTTTTCAGCATGAATCCAAAACTTAGATATGTACTAGCTACTGCAAAAGAAATTACCCCAGCCAAACCCATCATAAACACAAACCAAGAAAATAAATTATCACTAGGATGGACTACAGTAATAGACTAAGAAGGTTGTCGCAGGGTTAATTTAATGCCTTATTTATGACTTACGGTTATTTTCTTAACTTGTCTGCAAGGTACAAGAAGAAATACAAGCAAAAAAGATATTCTAGTATATATAGATATTTATTCTATTTATTTATTAACTCATTTTTTTTTTCCATCTGATATTTACAATTATAACAGATTTGAAAAGACTTTTAGTTTGAAAAGTTTCATGTTCCTGGAATTTAGTAGTATTTTTTCTCCTTTCCCCTTCTCTCATACCAAAATGATTAATTTTGGAAAATGCCTGATGAATGCTCATCAAATGACATGCACATGAAATAATATTATGAAATTGCAAGTTGAAAAGGATTTTACTGCTGGAATATTCCTTTATTTCTTAACTCTTGTGTCTAAGGGCAACAGTTTTCATGATAAGCAAACAAACTGGAAAGTTTCAGGTTGTTCCCACTGGATATCAGTCTGCTTTATTTGGAAAAAAATGAGGAGTGCCGGCTTTAAGATTTGCAAAAATATGACACACAAGGAAAACACTCATTTTGTTCTAAAATGCCATGTCAGTAGATTTATCTACATAAATTAAGAATTATTCATAGAGAAATATTTTTCATAGACCCTCCTGAACACAAAAGCATCCTCAAGATGCCAACATGAAAAGTTTATTAAGTTACCCATCAAAAATTATTTACTTTCAAAGTATTATTTCTTGAGGTAAATCTCTGTGCTTATATATTATTGGCTCCCAGGAAAAGCAACCCACTGAGATATAGCAATGAGAATAATTGGAATTTTTTAATTTAATTAAATTTATAGATTAATTTATACTTTATTGTTACTCTTAATTTAAAAGCACTTTTTAGTTACTTTTAAAAATTTTTGTATATAGAAAAAAGATTGCAAATATTGAATTAAAATAATATTTATAAGGACTTTGAGGGTGTTTTAGGTATTCACTATCCAGCTTAGAAAACAAGAAGTTACTGGAGATTAAAGTAGTCTGCTCCTCAGTTTTAAATAAAGGAGCATAGTAATGCCAAGACATTGGTCAAGAAATGTGATCACAAGATTAAAAAATGCAAGCCTTTACCGGGTAAGAGATTTTGGCCAAAGCATGGAATTAGACATGGAGATGTAGCTTCAAACAAGTTGCTATCTCTCAAGAGTATCTAAAAGGCTTAAATGTAAGATAGTTTGTGGGCTATGTTTTATCTCCTCCTCAAGCTGAACAGGATAGCAAATCAGATAGTAAATCTGTTGGCATCTGGCCATCCATGGGCAGACAGGGCAATACCCCCTTCAAAGTGGCTGAGTTTTGTCCCCACTGGCTGAAGTCAGGTGAACTTAAACATTACTGATGATAAACCATAGAACATCCTGAGTTAGAAAGGACTCCCAAGGATCATTAAGTCCAACTGCTGGCTCTGCACAAAGCAAACCCAAATATCACATCATGTGCCTGAGAAAATTGTTCAAATCTGTCTTGAGTTCTGTCAGGTTGGTGCTGTGACCATTGCCTCAGGGAGCCTCTTCCAGTGCCCAAACACCCTCTGGGTAAAAAACCTTTTTCTAATATCCAGTCTAAACCTCCATTGACACAAGTTCATGTCATTCCCTCAGTCCTGCCGCTGTCACCACAAAGAAGAGATCAGTGTTTGCCCCTCCTCTTCTCCTCATAAGGAGGTTGTAACTGCAGTGAGGTCTGCCCACGGTCTCCTCTTCTCCAGAGTGAAAAGAAGAAGTCATACCTCATAAAACTTTACCTCAAGGCTCTTCATCATCTTTATAGTCCTCCTTTGGATGCTCTCTAATATCTTAATGTCCTTTTTATGTTCTGGTAGTCAAACTGGGCACAGGACTTGAGGTAAGGCCATCTTATATCTAGAGTCTTGGAGTAGAGTAGGGCAATCGTCTCCCTCAGCTGTTTGGTGATGCTGTGTCTGATGCATTCCAGGACAGGGTTGGTGGCCTGGGGTTGCTTGTTGCATTTCTGGCTGCCCATCACTGCTGACTCGCATTCAACTTGCTATCAGCTAGGAGTCCCAGGTGGCTTTCCTCAGCGCTTCTCTTCAGCCTGTTGTTCCCCAGTCTGAGCATACATTCAGGATTGCTCCATCACAGTATCCAGCACTCACCCTTATTAAACTTTCTACAGCCTGTAAAGATAAGGATAGCTTATTCTTTTAAATAACATTTTAAAGTACTCTTGTTAAAATCCATATTTTGTCAGTAAAAAGTATGTGGCATGTTTATGTAGCTCACTGTATCATTCAGATTTGTCAATTATTTAAGAAAAATATTATGTTTCTAACCATAAGGTTCAATAGGTAATTCATTCAATATAAAGCATATTATGTGGAATATAACAATATGACACTATCAACTTTTATCTGTAACCTTACAAAATGGTATATTCAAAAAATGGGTGAATTGTTATTATATCCTGTTGGTTCCTGAAAGCAACTAGACCATTTAATGACATTTCATTTTCAGTGTTAAGCAGTTGCAATAATTCTACTTCAAACCCAGTTTTCAATTTGTTTTTCACCAATGGTGTTAAAAAAAAAATCTAATAAAAAATAGTAAAGGGCAGTTTCCTAAAGAAAAAAAGGCAAAGTTCCCTAAGGATAAAGAAAAAGAGATATTGGGAGAAAAAGGAGCAGAAATGGTAAGCTAACAATGAGTACATTCAGTTATTAATGATGTTGAGTGTTACTATAGGGTACTGAAGGAATAATAATGACTAAATATTTAGTTGCTACAGTTACTCTCCTTGATCTTTCCATGAACCTCCCAAAGTGAGAGCAGTGAGCACGGCTGTGGATCAGGGCCAAGTTTGCACTTTTGCCCATGGACCATAATTAAAATAGATTTATGAATGAGGAAATGCCTGCAGAAAGAGATCAGTCTTGCAACATTTCCCAGAGGTCATTAGATTTTTTTGAAGACTAAACCGTAGTTTAAATCTACCCACTTATTGTGGATTTTTCACTTTATAGCATATTTTTTACTGCAAAAAAGGCAGCTGAGAATGCATTCCAGTGAGATTCAGGGACACTATTACTCATACTCATAGTTTGGCTTATAATAGCTTTGATTATATGGGCATCATTGTTTTCAGTGGCATAGAAGAGTCTAATCACCTTGCTTGCAGAATGCAAACTGTTTTCTTTTATGAATCCATGGAAACAAAAGCTGTATATGGAAAGGATTATAATGAATTTTAGATTTACCCTAATGGGTTCTCTCTTGACTTTTTCTGAGAAGATTCCTGTAATTTCTACCTACCATTGGTTACATAATTTCATCTGGATTTCATTGCCTCTTTCTGAATTACCATGAAAAGCCATCCTATACTTTCAATTAAAGGGTATATTTTTTCACCCCAATATACTTGTACCTCATATGGCAAACTGAATTAGCGAGATGAAGTGAAAGAACATTTTTTTCACATCCTTCATCTATACTCCATGTTCATGTTCAAGAGAAAAAAGGAGAGACAGACAGAAACAGCAAATTACAGCCAAAGAGTAACACTGAGGACACAGATGAGGCTTGTTCACTTTTTATAATGACATCAGCTTCTAGCACTTCTTTCCAATTCTGTGTCTATTTGATTGGAAACAGACAATGTACTCTCACTCTTACTAACTCCTGGCTTCTTCATGCAAAGAAATTTTACATCATTGTTAAAAAAAATTTCTGTGTTCATACTTTTGCATGTTTTGTTTTTCAGCAAACATATATCACGTCTCTGATTCTACAATTTCTTTGTTTTAAAATTAGTTCTGTTATAAAGGAAATACCAGGAGAATACATATGTAAAATTTGAGTGCTTCATAAATGAATACTCTACAGGACCATATCTTGGTTTTTCATGAATCTGCATAGTTCCATGGGCATTTACAGCCAAATACATACATTCTAGGAACTGGCTGTTATGTGCATTGATCATTCCCAAAACAAATAATGATGAAGACAAAGTCATTTTAGATATCACAATCTTAGTTATCACTACAATATGTTTATTTTGAAGGCATATGTAAGGAAATTTTCTTTCCTCTGTGCATTCCCCTGTTTCTGATTTAAATTAGTCAAGTCTCTCCAGTGCAATGGTCCCACATGGAGACTGGTTGTAAATAAGAAATTCTCTTCAACTTATTTCACCGATGGCTTCCACCACTGTAAATATTTTATTGAGAGAATTGTCAGCTAGTTAGATTTTTTGTTATTTTTCCCTGACAGATCAGTGGAAGAAACAATAGCCTGAAGGAGAGTAAGATCTAAGAATTGCTGAATTATATTACTTGTGAATAGACAGCTGTCTGGCAGATGCGATTTAATACAAGGACATAATATATTGTAAGCTAGATATCTGGAGTCCATTATAACATATGCTGAGCAGTAAAAGCCAAACCAAGTCAAGGTGAGCACACACTGGTGATGAGCATTACTAGTATTGTTATTGGACAAAATATTCTACCATCACCAACAGTAGAATTACTACTGCTATTCCCCCATAAAAATACGAAGTTTCAAGGTAACACAATATCTCAGAGTGATCTTCTGACATGATAATTTTGTTTTGATTTTATTGTTTAAAGTACATTTTTTTCAAAGTAAAAGAAAAAGAAGAAGTTGGGAATTTTAGAAATTTTGCAGGCCTGCTACCTTTTCTCTAACTCTGAGAAAAGAGTTCAAATAACAAGCTCAGTGAGATAATAAAATGATACAGTCACTGAAGGATTTCAGTTCTTTAGAACACTCTCCCTTAAATGAAAGATTTCCCTCAGAAAATTAAAGAGGAATTCAAGTTGCAGTGGATGGTGCTATATCAGGATTGAGCATTTTCATATTTTGCATACTTTTTCAAATACATCTCTACTTGTTCCTAAAGTTGAATGTGTGAACATATGTATACTTATTACTTATCTTAGTTTCTGGTTTCCTTTTAACATCAGAAGATGCTGTTCAACTAACACAGGAACATATACAGAAACCAAAAACCTGGATATTCCCTATGCAGTCAGTTCAAACCACCACATTGCTACCACTCGTCCTACCTCACACATTTTCTCTCCTCCAGCATGGATCTTCTCCATGCACTACAATTCTTTAGGAACAGGCTTCTTCTGAAAAGATTTAGTGTTAGTCCCCAGTAGGACACAGGTCTTGTCAGAACATTTTCTCCTACATAGCCTTCTCTCTACAGGCTGCATTTTCTCTCAGGAGTCAACTCTAATTTGGGTTTTCCATGGGCTGCAATTTCTTTCAGACCTTGTCTCTTGCTGCAGCCCAGAGTTGTCCACTGGAGGCAGGGGGACAACCTGCTTTACCACTATACTCTCTACAGACTGCAGTGAAGTCTCTGTCTGATGTTTGTAGCTTCTTCACTCCTTCTCCCCAGCCTTCCTTACTGATGTTGGTGTATTTCAGGGCTCATGCTCCCATATCTTGCTCAGAGATACACAGAATGGCTCCAGTCGGAAAAGACCAGAATGGGTCATCTGATCCAATGTCCGTATTCAAGCAGGGTCATCCTACAGAACACTGCAGAGAATTTTCTCCAAATGATTCTTGAATTTCTTTGGTGAGGAATATTCCAGAACCTCTCTGGACAATCTGTTCCAGTGCTTCGTCACCCATAGAGTAAAAAAGCTCTTCCTCAAATTTGGATGGAACCTCCTGTGCATCAGTTTCTGCCTGTTGTCTCTTTTCCTATTGCTTGGCACCAGCAAGAAGAGCCTGGATCCAGCCTCTTGACACCCTTCCTTCAGACACACACACACTGATGAGGTTCCCTCTCATTTTTATCTTCTTGTAGTTGAACAGGCTCAATGCTCTGAGCCTTATCTGATAAGAAAGATGTTCCAGTCCCTATATCATCTTTGACAACCCCATTGCACTTACTCCAGGAGCTGCATGTACTGAGGAATGCAGAACTGGACACAGCACTCCTGTTCTGGCCTTACCACGGGCTGGATCACCTCCCTCAACCTGCTGGCAATGTTTTTCCATGCACCCCGGGATAGCATTGGCCTTCTTGGCTCCTTATCTGATAAGAAAGATGTTCCAGTCCCTATATCATCTTTGACAACCCCATTGCACTTACTCCAGGAGCTGCATGTACTGAGGAACCCAGAACTGGACACAGTAATCCTGTTGTGGCCTTACCAGGGGCTGGATCACCTCCCTCAACCTGCTGGCAATGCTCTTCCATGCACCCTGGGATAGCATTGGCCTTCTTGGCCTTCAGGGCACACTGCTGGCTCATGGATAGTTTGTTGTCCACCAGGACCCCAGGTCTTTCTCCACAGAGCAACTTTCCAGAAAGTGCAGGGGTTATTCTTCCCCAGGTTCAGGACCCTGCACTTGCTTTTGTTGAATTTCACAAAGTTCTTTGCCCATCTCTCCAAGCTGTCAAGGTCCTTCTGCAAGTCTGCACAGCCCTCTGGGGTGTCAGCCACTCCTCCCAGATTGGCGTCACCAGTGAAGTTGCTGAGGAGGGATCTGCACCTTCATCCAAGGCATTGTTGAATAAATTAAACAATACTGGATCCAACATTGAGCACTGGGGGACACTGCTAGTTACAAGCTTCCAAATAGAGCCTGTGCCACTGATTGTAGTGGGATTTGCCATTCAGGCAGTTCTCAATCCACGTCACTGTCCACTCATCAAGTATGTACTTCCTGAGTTTGCCTGAGAAGATATCATGATAAACTTCTCACAGGTCTCTGTTTCTCACAGGTGCATTTTTACCTTTTTTGTTGGTGAGCGTGGGGCTATTTTAGCCTGTGCCACTGATTGTAGTGGGATTTGCCATTCAGGCAGTTCTCAATACACGTCACTGTCCACTCATCATCTACTTCCTGAGTTTGCCTAAGAGGATATCATGATAAACTTCTGTCTCTCTCAGGTGCATTTTTTACCTTTTGTGTTGGTGAGTGTGGGGCTATTTCGGAGCTGGCTGGAATCAGCTATGTCCAACATAAACCACAGTCTCTTCTCATAGGAGCCATCTCACTAACAAAACCTTGAAAGGTCAAGCAAATATAGTAATATAGAAAGCTAGCTGTGTGGGTCTTGCAATCCTATATTTATATAAATTTATCTGTTAAAGCCATATTTTATTCACCTTACTATAGCATAATTTTGTCAAGAGTTGTAGTTGGAATCAAAATAAGATGCATCTCTCAAGCAAATATAGTAATATAGAAAGCTAGCTGTGTGGGTCTTGTAATCCTATATTTATATAAATTTATCTGCTAAAGCCATATATTATTCACCTTACCTATAGCATAGTTTTGTCAAGAGTTATAGTTGGAATCAAAATAAGATGCATCTCGTTATTGTCAGATAGGTCCTATAAATTCATATTTCATAATAAATAGTGAAAGCAAAGATTTAAAATATTTTAGGTGCTTGTAAGAAATGTCTTTTTAATTTTTTTTTACCTAGGTTCTTGCCCATAAAATATATGGACCATATTTTTTACAGAGAAAGTAGACATGGATTTGCAAAGTATCAGTGATATAGGACAAAAATGGTCATTTAAGAAGAGAACAGATGCACCAAATCAGCTGGAATGTTTTTGGAGACCTGGTCCTGACAGATAATTATATAAATTTCTGTCTAATTTTTAAGACATTGATATTGACCAGTGCAATGGATGAGAAGCTGAAGGTGATTTTAAGTTTCATTCCATAAAAGATGACTCTAAGGCTAAAGTGTGCTTGAGACCACTGAATGTCTGATGCCAGTGCCTGAAATATGATGCTGTCATTCAGGCATCTGCTCACAGCCATTCAGGCAAGAAGTGAGATGACCAAATAAAAGCACCCAAGAGGTGCAAATCATCTGTGTATTTCTATGGTAGGGTATGAAATTTATCATGTCACATGGGAAATCTTAATACAGCAAAGCATACTGTGTCTCTCCTGTTATCAAGCATACTGTGACTGACTGCTATCAAGGAATATGATTTATAGCTTTGTAGAGAATTTATGAAACTACCTGAACTCTCTGAACCAGTCTATCCTTATCTGAATACATTGAAGACTTGGTCTTGGGGAAGTAGCTGCCATATGAGCTCAAGAAATTCACTAAAATGAGGATTAGCATTGATAAATGACTGCACAGGAGCATACAGAATTTAACAGGGTATGGAGGAGGAAAGCAGAAAAGCAAAACTATAGCTGCTCATTCTTTAGCCATGTGCTATAAGCACAGAGGACTACAGTTCATTTCAGCACCAGTGATTGCATTTAATATCCTTTTTCTGGCATGGAATAGAAACAGGTGTCTGCACTGGCCTCTCTGTATTTTTAGTCACAAGGTATTTTCTTGCTTTTTGAAATACAGTGGATATATTAAGAATTTACTTTTGTTTCTGAGATGGTGCAGCGGTGCAATCTATCCAGATAAAGTTGTCTCTCTGAATCAGGCTTAATTAATTTCCAGTGTTGCTAATAATATTCAGAAATAATTAAGAATCTTACTCTAACTAGTTAAGTCCAGTACTTCTTTCCCTTGTTGCCCTCCTCAGTAAGAGTGTAACAGTGGATACCCAAGGAGAAAGAAAGAAACATAATTAAGAAAAATAGAAGCAGTAATATATGGTATTTTGTTTTACTAAGATGCAAGATACATAAACCTATGAGTGGAAGAAACAGGCAGAAAAAGTAGGTGTATTTATATAGCTGAGAAGGTATGCCCACCATTTCTTTAAAGGATTTGTAACCTTTATAGATCTAAATCTTCCTGGCTACCCAAGCCACACCTGTTGCTTAGATAGTTTTTCCATGTTTTTTTTCTTTCTCTCTCTGTCTCCCTTCAAGTTTGATTATTGTTATGTATCTTCCATAACATATTAATTTTTAAAATGTTGGGAAATATTATGCTAAATGCATAATTCTTCAGCCCCCTTCTAGACACTGTATGTCTCCAACCAATTTTCCTTTTTGTTCCACCAGCTGTCCTATGTAAAAAATACAACCTAAAGGAGGTTTAAGATGATGGTTTTTATTTGAACAATAAATGTCAAGGATGACAACGAAGATCTACTTTATTTAATTGCATCTGGAAGACAGGAACAAAAAAGAAGCATTTTCACAGTAAACTATGATCCCATTACACAGAAACAACACCATACAGGAGTGATGATCAAAAGTTACACAGAACATCTGTTCAGTGCATCCATATTATTTTCATTCTTCTTTTTCAAAATATTGTACTAATCAGAATTTTTGCTGGTTGAGAAATATTCACAGAAAGTAATGAGCTTGATCTCAAGAGCTAGCAAGTTCAAGACACAACAGAACCTTGCCCCTGTGGCCCCCATGCATATTCATAGCCAAGATATTTACCTGGCAATACAAAATTGAGCACTCACAATGCAATGTTCAAAAATTACCTCATTATGGCAAAAGTTCTGATAGAAATACTCAGGGTAATTCCAACTGAAAAGTCATATGCTACTAGCAGAACCTCTGAGACTGAAGAGGGAAAATCCAATATGTGTTTACTCTCTGCTTTTATACTTTGCACACAAGCACTCTCACATCCAAATTCTCCCATCAGCTTTTGTATAAGATGTAAGAATGCATCCCAGGTTGCTGGTAGCATTCCACCTGTTGTGTACCAAAGGCTGAAAACTCTGGCTTTTTCATCTCCCTCCAGACATCCACGTTGTACATCCATGTACACTGTTGACTCTGCTGCTGGAGTTCTATAAGTCTGTCTTACAGAAGGTCCAACACAGAAAATTACAGAACCTGGTCCACAAAAAAAATTCCTTTGCTCATTTCCCTCTCCACCCTCCACAAGCTGCCAGGCATGGCATACTTTATCCAAAAGCACATAGCAGACCAAGAGGAGCAGGCTTCTCACTATAAGATGACAGTCGAATTGCCAGAGTTCACAGGAACCTGGAGGAGACTGTTACCTCGGTCATAACTTTTATGAAGAAGAGTGCCTGCCACAGGAAAGTGACTTCTATAAATTATGCTTCAGTTCACATCCACCTTCACTTATATTAATTTGGAAGGAAATTAAAGGCATGAAGCTGGGGATTTCCAGTCTTTTTTAACAAAGACTACATGCCTTTAATGTTGTACTTAAAAAAAAAGAGTCCATTTTATTGACTATCTGGAAAAAATTGCAGGATCTGAATTTAAAGTTTATCTGAGAAGCAGTGGAGAAAAAATCGCCCTGGTTTTGCTTTTATTGATGTCAAATCACTTTTGAGCAGATTAGAGGAACTAATTCAGAACACAGCCTGTTTTGTGTTCTTAATCTCTCTTCGGATACTTTGCTTAATGCTTTTTAGCCTGCATGTGCATATAGTCTTAGTAGACTCCAACAGATGGCCTAAATCAAAGTTTTTCTTGAAAGAACTGTGACTAATGTGAGCTGGCCTCATTAATCAAATGTGGTCTGTATGGAAATAGTCTCTAATTGTGAACTGAGTAATTTCAAAAGGCTTGAGTTAGAAAGGACATAACTGGTAATAAACAAACTCAAATGTCCTTTTTGTGTGTCTGTGTGAATGTCTGTGAGGAAGAGGGTATTGTAAGAATCTCTGTTTTGGGATTGTTCATAAGGTAGGTTCTGTACTCACAGTTTCTTTACAAAGACCTATCAAGTTCATTAACTTATATCAGTGAAAGATTTTTGGCTTAGGTCTTTGAAAAATAAAGCAGTTTTGATTTGGTTTCTCTATTTTGAAATATTCCTCCTCTTAATATGATACACTTTGGGCAGACTCTTAACCTTCAAAGTATAAAGGTTATAGATGAGAAAATGGCATCTTGTATTGCCCCATAGAAGCAGTGATCTGTCAACTCTAGAGCCTTGTACATTAATGTAGTAGCTTCTCTGCCTGGGACAGCACCCTGCTGTCCTTGCACAAACTGGGCAATGCAGAGCAGGCCATCCTGGCCATGACAGCACTGTTCACACGAGTGTTGCTCCAATTCTGAAAGTAAGGTCAGAAAACTGTAAGCTAGATGGACAGACAGAAGGAGATGAGAATATATTAAAATCCCATCATGTTTTCTTGACAATGTGATTTCTAGCAGATTTACTAGTGCCAAACAGCTGTATTAAAACCATTGTGACACCAACAGAGAGATGCCCACCTGTATACATAGACTGAAGTAGCAGCCTGGAAATGAGATTTCTTCTGTTTCAGATACTGTACTGGGCTGTCAGAAGAGATCAAAAAAGGTTAATTTAAACACACCTTGGCTCTGGAGGACACTTCATTCTGCATTCTCCTATGAAAGTAATCTTGATGGAACTTTATTGCATTTAACATAACAATGTAGCACAGTGTAAACATAACTCAGGAATTTGACACTGCTGCCATTACATTGACAGTAGCTCGCTCCACAAACAACCCCACTGAAATACAGTAAGCTATTTCCTCAGCTCTGGTGTTATTGTTAGCAATATACAGCAAGGCCAAGACACAGCACTTGTTTTAAGTTCTGCTTCATTGCCTTTTCAGTTGTCAGTTATGAAGACACAATATACCCATTGAGATCTGTTTGAAAAATTAACTCTATTCTACTTATCAAATTTACCTTATACTGCATTGCTGTGAAAATCATTAATGATAAAATTTAACGATGCTAGAAAGATTGCTTAAAGATTGCTACAGTTGTTGACAGTCAAGTTAGCCTGAACTAATACTGAGAGATCAAGTTGTAAATATAGTAAGGAAAGAAGGTTATAGCTAAGTTATGATACATTGACTATTTTGGGGGAGAAGGTGGAGTACAGAGTAACAAATCTGAACCTGTTGCTCAAACATTGGAAAATGCATTTGAATACTGCCCAGTGACTTGGATTAATGGAGAAACCTCTCACCTCTGTTCCTGGGAAGGTCATTGAACAGATTCTCCTAGAAGCTGTGATAAGGCACATGGGGGACAGGGAGGTGGCTTGAGACAGCCAGTGTATCTTCACCAATGGCAAGTCCTGCCTGACCAAGCCAGTGGCCTGATATTGTGAAGTGACTCCGTCAGTGGACAAGGGAAGGGCTACAGAGTCATTTATTTGGACTTCTGTAACGTCTTGGACACAGTCCCCCCAAAGGGGGGGCATCATTGTTTTTAACTTGGAACGAGATGGATTTGATAATTGGATGTTGGATAAGAAAGCAGTTGGACTTTTGCATCCAGCGGGTAGTGGTCAATGGATCAGAGTCCTGTAGGCATCAGTGACAAGTGGTGTCCCTCAGGGACCAATGTAATTTAATTTCTTCATTAATGACATAGACTGAGGGATTGAGTTCAGTCTCAGCACATTTGCAGATGACACCAAGTTGAGTGGTGCCCTTTGACATACCTGAAGGACTGGATGCTATCCAGTATGACTGCTGTTTAAACTTATTTTTTGGGTCATAATTTGTTCCTGTTGTGTTTAAACAGCACATTGTTAAAGCTCCTATACCTGATAATAAAGAACACTACTTCTGATTTTTCCTGATTTCTCCCTTTATACTGTGAAATATGCAGGCTTTAATTTAATGCCAAACTTATTTAAAAAAAAAAAAGAAACAAAAAAAATCAAGTCATTTTGGAATCTCATTTTCTTATTCCAGAATCAGTGAAATTGAGTACAACACACACATGATAGCATATAAGATTGTGGGATGCAGCTCCTTGGCATGTTGACTCCTGATTCATCTATATCCTTCGTAATCTCATGATTTGCAGGTCATCCAATATATTTTCCTTCTTTCTCTTTTATGCTTGTGAAAGTTATGGGCTTGTTTTTTTTGTTTAATTCATGGAGAGAAATACATTTTTTGACTCAGTCGTAAAGCTGACAAAGACTGAAATCTCAGAGGTTTAGCTTCTTTGTGAGAGATTCTTTTTTCAGCAGCTCTACATCTCATTTTCTTTGTATACCGTCATTTGAGATTCTCAAGGTAGTGCTTATTGGCAGTGACCTGCCAGACATCCCAGGTCTTAAGGATGAGTGAATAAACTTAGCTGAATGCTGTTGAATATGTGATAATGCAATTAGTATTCTTGCCAACTGAATTGAAAATTAGATGTTGTGTCTTCAGGGACCTTTGTACTCTTTTGTAAGTGCTTCCCCCCGCCGCCCTCCCCCCCCCGTCTATTTTCTTTTAAATACATCAGATACATATGAGCTAAGCAAAACATGTCCATTATAAATTAAAATAACTTTGCACTGTAGATTAGGTGGCCACTTCTGATTTGGCAGTTAAAGTTCAATTTACTTCACTGCTTTAAAAAACAACAGAAAAAATATTGTTTGTTTATTAATTTTTTATACAAATAAAATTATTACTGATGAATAAATACATAATTTGACATTCAAAGCAATATATATATATAGGATGAAGTGGAACAAAGCCCTGGTCATGCTACATATTAACATTATCTCAAGGCAGATCAGGTCAGTTAATTTCCAAGATTTTCTGATAACAGTAGGGTGTGGTAGACTGGCAAAAAATCAGATGATCCTAATCATCTTGATGTTTAATTCTTAGCTTGTTAATGCTAATCAGCTCTGTACAGATTAACTGCATAGGGATGCACAGGAAATAGTGCAAAGAATTATTACCTGCTATTTCTTAGTAAACACTAGGGGAAGATTTTCCTTGAAAACATACAAGAATGCTGATATTCTCCTTGGAAAACCTCACAAGGGATGTGTATGACTTACAGGCTGTATATGACTTCCACTACAACTGTTATAGTCAATGACTTTAAACCCACAAAGAAGTGAATAAATCAGGTATCTCTGCTTATTAGGAGGGGTGAGCATGAGGCTGATTTGTAAAGTGAAGCTATTTGTAACAATGATGATTCCCCTCAGCTGAAAAAATAACACAGGGAGTTGTCTACTTCAGCCTTTTTGACAACACTGTGAAGTATTTTTTTCAGAATGAATCAGGGGAAAAAAGAAATTTAAAAAAAAAAGAGAAAAAAACCCCAAAAAACTAACAATACAGGAATACTCCCTGCTAGAGGTGCAGAATGTCAGGAAGGCATCCAGCTATTGTAGACCCTCAGTGAAATTACCCCACAAGATATGCAGCTCTTGGGGAGATGGTTGATTTAATTTACCCTTTGGGTATTCTACAGAGAATGAATGCAGCGGGTCAGCAGTACCTGTACTGACTGAAATTAGTTTATTATATTTTGCTATGGGCACCCAGAATTAGAAGCAGAATAAGGAATAATATTATTTATAGTGCAAAACCTTTATACTCCTGAAGAGTCCCCAGTAATGGGAAAGGGTGCTGTGTGACTCCATGTTGACTGATATGAGCTACATCCTGCTGGTAAGGGCAGATAAGGTTTTCAGAGTGATTCTGTAGCAATTCTGTGCATGGATAATGAAATAGGTCTGAGGGATGAGGAAATAATTTCAGAGTTCATTGTATGAACCAGAGAATCTTGGTTCACAGGAGGAGAAGCAGGACTAGATTTTCATAAGCTAGCCAGAAACATTTTTGTCTTACCTATTGCTCTTGCTTTTTTTCTCCTAGTGATATAAATATGAACTTTTTTTCCCCATCTCCAATCCTCAGGACTCTGTTACTCTGTGCCTGGCACTGTTCTCTGGGACTGAGTGGTATGTGAACAGGCTTTAATCCAGAAATGTACAGTTTCACCATAACATAAATGAGAAGATGCGCTTCCACATGAGAATGAGGATGTAATTGTGTGTCTTATACCAACGTTTAGCCTCTTCCAAACCCACTAGCATTTTGTGGCTGTTTTCCAACCTGAACATATAGTATTTACAGCTAGGAAATATTTCTGCCTTTCATTTATTTTGATAGATGTCACTTTTAAATTTGTCAACTAATGAGTGCTAAAAATTGTAACATTTCTTGTTTTCCACTGTCAGGAGTAGGAAGAGATATACTCTACCTATTATCTCTCCTAAAAAAAAAAAAAAAGGCGCTTTATTTTCTCTTTATTTGAAAAATCCCTCTGTGCCTTTGAAATAAGGTGACCTTAAACAAATGCAGGTATAGTGAAGCACAATGTAAAAACTGATGTGAAGAATTGTAGCATGACAAGGAGTTCTGCAGATCTCTATAGACTACATCCCACAGAATATAAAATGATATATAAAATAATCATCATATCCTCACCACTTTCAGGTTATCATTCTTGTCTCAGATGATTTTTGTCTTGGTATTTCAAACAGAAATTTTGGTACTGAGCAACAGAATGGTTAATATATTCGTGGCATTTATCCATAGTATGTATCGAGATAATTGTAAAGATAGTTGTTCATCTGTAAACTATTTTAAGGGGAAAAATTAATCCAAACAGTTTCAAAATGTTCTCAGTTTCTCAGTTTTTTTAAATTATTTTCTCAGTTTTTTCAAAATTATTTTTAGTTTTTTATCCTTAAATGTAGTTTTCTCAGCAGATGATTTCTCTTCTCTTGTTCTCTTCTCTTCTCTTCTCTTCTCTTCTCTTCTCTTCTCTTCTCTTCTCTTCTCTTCTCTTCTCTTCTCTTCTCTTCTCTTCTCTTTTTTTATCCTTTTAATTTGCTATAATGAAATAGAAAAAAACCAGTTTTTTGAGATATATGTTCTGCTGATCAAATTTTGATTCTGAATAGCTCACAGATTTCCTGACAGCCATAAGTATTCAAGCTCAGTGGGTATTTGTGCTCTCTAGTATCCATAAATATACTGCAGATTTTTGATTGTTTTATGCTGGAAGTTTATTTTATTTTATTTTTGCCTTCACAGTTGGCTTTGGATTTTTTTTCTGCTTTATAGACCCTTGTCTTTTTATTAGTTCTATGTTCCCTGTTGATTTTATGTTTTATATTCCTGCTGTCACTACCAGCATCTCACTGTAAACAAGAGTGTTGTATCTCAGTGGGTTATTTTCTGTTAATAACCTGGGATACAGCATATAAATAAACCAGAGAGGAGTTCACAGGTGCAATTTATTAGAATTATTGCAATGTGACTTCAGTAATGGTCTCGAGTTCTTTAAAAACTTTGGTGTGTTTTGAGTTGAAGAAGACAGCTATATATTGCAGTTCATGAGAGAGAAATAAATATCAGTGTAATGAAATATGTCCAAGTCCAACTCAATAATAATTGCAATTTCTCAGTGTCAATACTTGGAGACCTATGTGTGCCTCACAACAATTCAAATGAAAGTGCACCAGTAAAGTAACACATTATTTAGGTTAGACTGGAAGAATGAAACCAAACAAAATGGCAACACCATACAAAATTTTCTGTACTGTCTATAATTATATCACTGTTAACTACACTATTATCTTAATTCTAGTACTTCCCTGTTAAACTTCACAATATAGAATCATATTTCAGACATATGTTGTACCTACGGAGAAGAGCTGTGTAAAATAAGCAAAGCATAATTCAGAGGTTGTTTGAATCCTATTCAAAGTTGCAATGAAGCTCCCAAATTACTCAAATTATTTTTTAGCACACTTTTTGGAAAATATGACTAAGGTAAAAGGCAAAATTTTATCAGTAATAATGTATCTTGTCCACAAAGAATAGAGCTGTCAGCTCTGAAATGTCTGTGAAAGCCACTGTTCTTTTCATCGTTCACAGCTGCTAATAAGAAATTAAATCAGAGAGTCTAGTACTTGGTGTGAGTCAGATTAAAGAAAAAATAAAGTGCTCAGAGCAGCTAAAAAGTAGTGTTCATCCTACCCTGTCTCATCCTTATAAGATGATCTGTTGGCTCAAATAAAATCTATTCAGAATATTTTGGAATCACTTATCATATGCAGAAGTCTGTTATAAAGTCATATTTTAGAACTCTTTCTACTCAATATTGTAAGTTTTATATGTTCAACATTATATATTGTGCTCTTTCTAAGATTAATTTATAATCATTATCTTCTCTAGACATTAACATCACTCCAAAGAGAGTGCAGGTGGTACCTTTTGACCAAGAAGCTTTCCATTTAAGGAGGACAGATAGTCTGTCTTGCACCTCAAATAAAGTAGATTGCTGACATGAAAAATCAAGGTTATTGAAGGTGTTTGAATTGGAGCTACTTCATACCCCTGGAAGGTGGAGACACCAGAAACCTTATTTTGATGAAATATCAGGTTTTCTGTCCTATCCACTCTACAATTTACAGAATCTATAATCATATATCCTTGGTGTTTCACAGAAGGAGAACAGCTGACCTAGAAAAATTTATTTTTGTCTATTACTGTTGTCAGCAGAGTTATTCTGCAGACAGGACTTACACTGGTTATCTTTGATTTTAAAGTCTTTTTGCTGACATTAATAATTTTATTGTCAGAAATTAAATTCTCTCAATTACTATAGACAAATATCTGTTAGGAGAGGCTCGGCCCACAACCATGCCAGATTCAGGGTTTTTAGGACTAAGACCTGTGGGATTTATGTATGTTAAATTTCAAGGTCTTCTTAACAGGCAGCAAGAACTGAGGGAAGAGAACACCATGAAGGCAGTGCTTAGGTCCTATCTCAACTCCTCCCTTGTAAATTGCTGGGAATGCTACTGATGTTATTAAAGGCAGCAAGAGCAAGCTTGTTTCTCCTATGTAGGTCCAACCAGGATTCGGTGACAATCATGGTACCTCCAGCAGAGAGACTTCATGGGCCTCAGAGAGAGCAGATCGTAGTCTTGTATAGTGAAAGTTTCTGTCTTGGAAAAAAATGAAAACTATTTTTATCTTAACTAATGCATCATCTGTATTACTACTATGATAGTTCTAGGCAGATATTATAAGATTCGTACAGGGTTTTTTTTGTTATATGGAAATATTTATGTATCATCCTTTCATAATTCTCTGTGGGACTTGTAGGAGAAAATAAAAAAACATAAGAACATAGGCAAATATGGTTTAAAATCCCTCCAAAATACGTTAATTTTTATTTTTTTTATTTTCCAGCTTTCCTTTTGTTAAAATTTATGTTGCTCTTCTGTTTAGAGATACAATAATTCTGTTTTCCTGTTATTTACACTATGGATATTTTTTCTTTTATATGATATTATAGCAAATGCACTATATATGAACTGGAACTTATACTAGGACATGTTAGAAAATATCTTTAATCCTTGTCATTTTTAAATACAAGGATGAGCCAAAGGCAACAATTGCCTGTTCTCCTAAAAAGTAGAATTTTGCTCTTTAGTGCACAGACATGTTGTGATTGTTTTTGCATCTATGATATAAATTGCAGAGAAAATGTTCTTTTTTTCTTGACAATCAGGCTAAAATTTTTCAGATCTTTGTTGCATGTACTGTAGTTTTCATGTGGGATCCTCATACTTTGTGTATATGTAGTGCTATGAGGATATATCTGAAATGTCTTCCTGGTAATATTACACAAAATTTGATTCACCTTTGCTAATATTTTCAACGAATTTGCAGCTTGTCACACATGACAGCATATTATAAACTAAAAAACTAATTGTTGACCCTTTTCTTTAAATGGTTATATAAGAAGGAACTGTTACAAGCTGCTACCTCAACTGAAGGACCTGATCAGTGAGAAAGGAAGATACATTTTTATTATTATTCACCTTTTATGTACAGATGACATCAAGCCATATATACTGACTATATGATAGCCAGTGCTGAAGCTTCTGGGATCTGTTCTTTCTGAAAGATGTTCTGTCACTAGCAATACTCAAAAGTGTGTTAGTTCATCATCCCAAGGTGTTACCCACTTATCCTGCTGTCCAACACCACTTGTCTTTGATGTCTGTAGTGTCTGCATGGTCTGAATTCTAACTGAATAAATGCAAAGCATATGAGAAGGACAAACATTTGTAAGTATTTTTAAAGACCTCCTAATTCTTTAGGACTACACTTTTCCATGCTGTCAAGGCTGCCTGTGATATTAAGAGA
Organism: Passer montanus; assembly: GCF_014805655.1. Lineage (NCBI taxonomy): Eukaryota > Metazoa > Chordata > Aves > Passeriformes > Passeridae > Passer > Passer montanus. The sequence continues at coordinate 3,309,119 of NW_024365381.1, forward strand.
GAAACAGCATGTGAATGACTTGTGGATGTCAAGTTCTCCCAGATGTTCTCTAATCCACTTTCCCTTAAACAAGTGAAAGTCTTCCAACATTCTTTATCCTGGTCTCCTGTGTCAGAGATCCCTGAGGGCTGGTCTTGTCATTGAAGAACAGTGCAAAGAAGGAAATTGGTTGCTCTGCTTTCTTTGCATTCTCTATTACCTCCATTTTGTCCTGGTCTCACATTATCCTTTGTTTTGCTTTTCATATTGAAGTATTCGAAGAAACTCTTCCTATTTTCCTTGACATTCTTGGCCAGATTTAATTCCAAATTTCTGAGAGAAGATTTTGTCAGCTTAGATTCACAGTTAAACTGCATTTCCTCTGCATTTTCTCAGCTGTATGCAGCTGATACAAGCACTTTTACTAAACCGGGGAAATTCTGTCATATACCTTAACTCAAAAGTATAGTTCAAGCATTTCAAAGGAAAAATTGAACTGTCAGGAAAGTTTATGATTACACAAACCTGGTACTGGAAAGTACTCCTGCCCATAGCAGGGGGTTGGAGCTGGATGATCTTTAAGGACCCTAATTAACTTTATAAAATCAATTTCTGATCAGATTGTTCTATTTCTAATTAAGAGCAAATTACTTTCTATGCCTCCTTATCATAGACATTACTATATGTGATGTTGAATGTTAGTTTTCTTCATTCTGTTTTTAGGCAAAATGTTTTAACTACCCAGCGCATAAGCTTTGTGGAGATTGAAAGTAGTGCATCTTTAGGCCCTTATTCCCTTATATCAGTGAAGACATATGATAATATGTATATAAAATATTTAAATTAAGCAGTGCTCCTGACTACATGTGCAATTTCAGAGTCAATGGAATTTAAGTGACAAGCTTCTAATCACTTCATTTTTCTAGAAGTTTATTAGAGAAAGACAGAAATAACTATTAATCGAATATTCCTTTATATTTGCAATTTCTGCATTTTCATATTATTTTGAAATAATATGAAACTCTACTTATCAGTAGATAAGGAAACTACATATACCTCTATATGCACTATGTGGTTTATGAGTAGATATCAAAATAAACTTATAGCAGCAGTATGAAAAAAGTGTATGTTTTTATATAAATTCATATCTTCTTAATCTTTTGTACCAACTGGGACTAGTGAATTTTTAAATCTATTTGAAGTGAAATTAATTTTATGTACCTATTTCAGCTACCCATATTGCACTAACCCATTGGACTTACAAACCTACACCTAGAAAAAGAAGGATTTATTTTCCCAGATATTTGTTAATACTTCATGCCGTTGTCTAGTAATCAGAGATTGAATCATTGAAAGTATGAAGTTCCTATATAGATTTGCTCATCTCTTTATTTGGCATTATGGTTTTTACTTATTGAGTTACTATTCAGTTTTGATTTCATGTTAATTGCTTTGCTTTTAAAGTTGCAGGCAGTTACTGGATAATTTCCCGTGCAAAGAGGCTAAAGCTAATAATGTAGACAAACAGCAGAAGCTTTCTTTGAGAATGCTGTTGAAGTTTGGCTTCCATGTCACGTACTGGGCCATAAAATGTAAAATAGATGTCTCCCTCCAAAAGCTCTGCAGTGAGAGAAAGTCTTAAAAACAGGGGGAGGGGAGGTTTAGAAAAAAATAAAAATAATAAAAAACCACCACAACATAAAAAATATTATAGTATCTGAGAGATACTCTATTTCTAAGGTGGTAGATCAATATAAGCTTGCTCATTTAAAGGATTTTTTAATGTCAACAGATCAGTGAATAAATTTTTTAAACCTATTTTATGTACAAGAATCCACTCTTCCAGCCTGGTAATGCTTTATTTTAGCAATAGTTGTGGTATAAAATCAGACTTCAACAGGAATGCAACACTTAAAAGCAGTAAGAAGCAATGGTGCTTTCTTTCTGGTAAATTGACGCTAAAGAAAAAATCCTAGTAACCTTCTATATTATTTAGAGGAGCAGTGATCAAAGGAAGAAGGATTCAAAGAAATAGCGTTCTTGTACTTTCTGTACTGATGCAGTTACTGACAGTAATGGTGAATGCAATAACTACCAAGGAATGCTGTGGAAATGCTTTTAAAATTCACATTTATAAATCTTTGTTGCAAGTTAGGAGAAGGAGAGTAAAAGGAAGACAGACAATTTTAAGAATAGCTGCTACTGCTTATGGTGGTTGAATTATACTGCTACTTTTTCTTGTGCAGTGATGTTTTGTCAACATATTGCTTTTTACTCAGCCACTGGATGGGCAGTAAATTTCATTGCAATAATTCTGCTGTTACAAAAGAAAAAATTGGATTATAATTTTCAAAATAATGTGTTCTGTCATATTAGTAAAAATAAAAAAATCTCTTTATTCTCAAGCGTGCACTAAAAGGAGAGGTTGTGCAAAGTCTGGTTTAACACTTTGTCAACAGTGGTTCAATCTTCATCAAAATGTCACCCTGATTCTTGTCAACAACAGTGAACACTATGGAAACTTGCTGCATGAAGAACAGAACTGTGTGTAAGCTTCAGATTATTTATTTCCTGGATGTAGGCTAAGCAAGACAAACTTACTCTTTTTTAATGTTCTAGTATTTCCCCAGGGTCTGAGGAACAAGCATGGCAAATGATAAGAAAACTCCAACAACAATGATCGCCATTACATTTCAAATGTCATTCTCATATTTTTTCCCTTGTAGTAACGCAGTCCCAAAATTCACCCTCCAACTTTTTTTCTGGTGTGAGAAGAAGAAAATGGTAGTTTTATTCTTCCCCTTGCAATACTCTCAAATTAATCAAAATACCAGACTACTATTTTAAAAGATTTGTTTGAAGTACTTAAAAATAATTTTATATTGAATCCAGCGACTCACACAATTCTTAATTTCCAGAAAAGCAACACTTTTTAAATGATAATATATCAGAACTAACTCTCTGTGAAACAGAAAACCAGTAAAAATACTGATTACCACTCATAATTTTTTATGACTTTATTGTAAGTCTCAACATATTTAACATATTTCTTAAAACAACATTTAACTTAATCTATAATAATATATTAATTATTGTACAGGCAATTTTTTTTTTTAAATAAGGACTTTTTATTGTAAGTCTTGTAATTGAGGCTGGAAAAAATTTCAGACCTTTAATATTCTGAAAAACAGAAAAATATTGCTTGTGAATTCTATAATATTTTTGCAACTCCTATTATGAAAATTACCTGGTGCATAATTTTGGCCATTTGATGTTGGCAATACTGAAGTCATAGAGTTCAACAGTTCGATTTTTTGGAAGGGTGGTGAACCATTTGGCAAAACATTTCATTAAATTCATCTGTGCAAATGGGATGTAATGTATGTCTACAGTGATTCTGTGCAAATTTTGGTTTGTAACTGATCTCAGCAGTACCGGAGACAGAGGAAAAAATAGGCATGGGGATAAGTATTTGACAGAGTTTCTATATCTTTTTAAATATTTTAATCTGTCTACCAGCAAGAAGGGATTATTCAGGTCAAGGAGAGAAGTATTCAAGGATCCCCAAAACGCTTCCATCTTCAAAAAATATCTCTTCTATACTTTTTACCTTGGTAAGAGAAATTCTTTCCCCTTTTTGCCTTCCAAAGAATCTAGTCTGATTCTTCTGCCAGGTGCTAAAGGGAATATAGGTTTCCTAAGGAAATAGAAGTACTTAAGAATTTTAATGAAATAAAAATAACATTTCAGAACTGCAGTACCAGCTGGATTGCAATAAAAAAAATCTAACTTTAAGAAAATTCCTCTTTTATCATAAGATTTGGGACAGTTGTTCATCTTTTAAGATGTGTGGGGAAAAAATGAGATAAATTAGTTGTTTTTCTTTTTTACCAACTGTAACAGCAGTCTCACTTTACCTTGAATGTGTCATTCATTGCAAGCTACTTGCTTTCAGTCATGGAGATTTATAATGGTGGGAAAATCACTGGGGAACACCACTACTCATCTCTGAAATAACACACCATAGAGCATTGAAATTAATACCCATTTGAAATGTATTTAAATCCCATGTTTTTTCTTGCAGCTGGTTTCCATACCAGTAGCTGAAGGTAGCCAAACATAATGTCCTTCTAACCTTGGCTAGGAAATTTATAGCACAGGATCTTTAACACTTAAAGCAAATGACTCACAATGTTACAATACATTTATATTTTCACCTGTCCCGCAGCACATTTTTACTCATCATTTAAACCATGTCATTTTCTGCCATTACCCCAGGTGGCATCTGAAATAACCCTGTGTATGAACAAATCTTTCCACTACAGTGACATGGCTACTCCAATAACAGCTTTAGGGATTGCACAAGAGTAGAGGATTGACTTCTGTGCTCTATGACTGCAAATGGAATTTATATTGTAAGTTCAAGAATTTAAAATAAAATGAAATATAAAACTTCTCACAATTTCTTAGTGATGCCATTGGCTTTATTAGTTGTTGACCATGCAATGCTGGTTAAGCTCAAGGTAAGCTGTCAACAGCAGTGAGATAGAAAGTTAAGAAAACTGACATCTGTTAAAATCCTTCCAATGATACACCTTTTAATGATGACAACACAGATTAGTCAGGCTCTAAAATGTTTAGGCATCATGGCTTCTCAAAAGTAACAATTTCCTCCCAGCACATTCCTGGCACTCTTAATCCTCTGTTAATTTATTCTATTAGATTATCTCAGAATTTTGATCATTTGGCCAGTTGAATGTTTTACAAACACTACTGGATTAAAGTGTAATCTTCTGGCACTCATGCAAATCCATCACAATTCTTTAGTTTCTTCAGGACTATCAGAACATTATGGTAAAACTACTTTTAAACTCTTTAATTACATTTCAAATGACAAACCATCTACAGTATCCTTTAATAAATTTTGAGTTTCTGGGTGAACCTTAAGAGATACGTCATTTACATATATATATATATATGTGTATGTATGAGTGAGTGTGAGGATGTGTGTGTATGTGCATATATATAAGTATAGGCACATATATTTTTAATTTTAAGAAAATCTTGAGGATTCTAAAATCAAAAATCACAGCAAGTAGTAGTATAAATACTTTTTTAATAAGCTATATTCAAGTAATTTTTCCCATGAGACCTGAGTAAGACAACTACTCTCATTGAAGTGATGTGATGAAATTTAAGTCGGTATCACAGTCAACTGAAGACTGCCACAATTTTAGTTCTGTCAGCGAGTACCTGTTGCACTGTCATCAAAATCAATATAGTCTTCTAGTTTACAAATTATTTTAACATGTGCCCCAAAATGTGTAAATTTCCTAAGCAAATTATGGTTATGTCTGTCTGGGGTGGAGCTAATTTTTTTCACAGAGCTTTTATGGTAATGGGTTTTAAGATTTGTGCCTGAAGCAATGCTAGTAGCACACCAATATTTCAGCTGTTGCTGAACAGCACTTGCACAACATCAAGGCCTTTTCTCACTCTGCTGCAGTTCCCCTGTGAGCTGGGGAATATGCAAGATTTTGTGAGAGTACACAAGCAGGAAGATAACCCAAATAAAACAGATATTTCATGCCATATATTGTCATCCTTGGCAATAAAAAGGAAAAAGAGGAGGAATTAGGATGGTTTGCCATCTTTTGCTTGGGAGAGAATTAGTCTACTCTTGGAAGTAGACTAATAATAGACTACTTTGTAGTAGACTACAAAAGCAAGAGTGCCTTTGTATCACTGTTTATTTTCTTTTTTCCTTCTTCCAGTTCTTTTTTTATAAAATAATTTTTATATGGAACCATAAGATTTTTTACTTTTTCTCTTCTTTTGCTCTTCTGCAGTCCCACTGCGGGCAGGGTAGTGGGTGAGCAGCTGCATGCTGCTTAGCTGCCTCAGGGGCTAAACCTACAACTGGTAAGTTACTAATGAAAATTTTTGTTTTGCTAATTGCTATTTTCTATACTAGAAAAAAAAAGTCTTTCATGCTTTATTACTTATATTAAATGCAATATGGCTACAGTAAAAAAACTGGCCACCTGTTTGGAATAGAGCTTCAAAAACCAAAAGATAATTCAATACAATCAAAATTTTGCTTCTCTACCTTTCACTAGAGCTTAATCATGGTACCAAGTGGCTAAGATTTATGATACCAGAACAGGCATTAATTTTCCCACCAATTTCACATTCAGCAGCAACACAGGTTTTTTACAGATGCATGTGGAGCAATAAAACTGGGAAGAAACACAGAAATTGTGTAGAAATGGACTGGAAAAAAAGAAAAAGTAAAAGACATGGATTTAAGAGAAAGAGAAATCCGCAGGATTTCAGGACAGCAGGTAAACAGTCAGAGAACTACAATGGTTTTCTCTAACATGTCTCATGCTGATATATGAGTCCATTTTTTCTTTACTCCCTATCCCATGATGTAAGCTGTCATTGCCCCGCCAATTTAAAAGTAAATACTACTCCCAGAAGGAAGTAGATCTTCAGTTGTGTACTCTGCTGAGGTCAATATATTCACTGAAGGCAATGATTGTAGAGGTAATGCTTTAAAAAACACCTCTGTAGAGTTACAAATTTTCTGATGAAAATCAAAGCAAAATATAAATATTTCAAACCAGCTTTCTCATTTGAACAGTAAGCTCAGATTTAGATTAACTCCAGGTATTTTTTTTCAAATTACTTTATATTTCAGGGCCCCTTTTCTATTTGTAGAGCTCTTTCAATTTATTAGTAATACAGTAGAGACTCTTCACTTTAAACAAAGAAACTGCTGAACAAACACAGGGGGCAGGCACCAGCTTTAAGGCTCGTGCCAGCTTTCCCACCTTCGCACAGTCATTGCAACCAGATGCTGATGTATGGGCTCTTAAATCTCTGAAATACAGAACCTATATTCATGAGCTATGAAGGTCTGAGTCTGTATATGGAAATAATTAAAGTATTTTGGAGAATATTTTACAGTAAAATCAATGTATAAATCACATTATTTTCATTGACTTTGGGCTTCTATTTTTTACCTTAAAATACAATGCTTCTGAAATGGAGGTTTATAACTGCAGATCATTTGAAAGTCTTATCAAACGCTAATTTAATCTTAGTGATGCAAACCATTTCCATATTCACACACACATATGCTAAATACAAGTTTCCTTTACAGGTCTAAATATATAAATGCAAATCTTGAATATTTGTCTGAGCTACTTTCTGATGTCTGGTATGTCCAATGTCAGTAAAACAGAAATCTTTCCTTAAAAAAGCAATAATTTTTTTCCATAGCAAAAGGGATATTGCATTTCTTTTGAATATTAAGCTTTGTTGCATTATATTTAAGCAAGTAGATAATTATGTAATAATTCCATACTAATTTATAATTACATGTATATATAAATTATGTCAACATCAAGTTAAGTGAAATACGTGTTTCAATGTAAATAATGGGATAAAGTGGAAGATTAATTATATGTATGATTGTACTCAACAGTCTCCTATCTTAGAAAGACAAGAAATACAGATTGGTATCACCATTCTGCTTTCATCTCTGCACTTTCTGCTCTTCTCCTTGGCCATCCTTATTCATTTTCGATGACTTGACTACTAGCCTTTCTTATTTGCTTGTACTCTTTTTTCCCCTCCTCTCTCTGGCTTTTTTGTTGCAAGAACCAAACCCCCTCATAATTTATTTTCCCTTTGTATTACCGTATACAAACAGCTGTGGCAAGAAGAAGACACTCAACACTTAAGTCCAGAATGGCCAGTAGAGAAAAATCTTTATAGTTCCTGTGTAAAACAAGACTGTATGTCATTCTGATTACTCTGGATAATCTTCAGAACATCTTGCAAATTTGACTCTTTTTCCATTACTAGACATCTCAGCTTGAGGTTCTATCTTGGATGGGGATCTTAATTAATTCACAGTAACAGCAAACACTGAAAAGTTCCTCTTGACATTATTTTCCTCTTTTTGTTTTCCAGATCCATTCATTGTATGATAAATATGTGCTTAAGATGATAATGCTGCAAACGTTCTTTCAGTGGGCTAGGGTCAGGGTGATAATGCATAGAAATTTGCCTAATAGAGATGTGCAAAAGCTTCCAAAATTGTTTCCTGATATTTCTGATAAGATATTGAGCCACCTTTGAATAATTTCATAATGTGGTAAAATTTCATTGTCATTGAATACTTTCAATTGACTTCCTTATAAAAGATTATATAAAGTTTGATCAAGCCTAGGAAGGGTACAGTTCATAATTCTCTCTTGCTTTTCCTTTCCTTCCTCTTTCACCATGCTTTTGTCTTTTGTGTAACTCACATTTACCCCCATGTCCCTGCCTTCCCATTAGTCCTTACTGCACCAAATACATGAAACACTTAAAATGCAAGGTCCTAATGACAAGAGCTGAATCCACCAATAGAGAATGACTTGCTGCAAGGTTTGCTTTGCCTTTTCTGTTCCAAATTCTGCACCAGCAGAATGACATTTAGGGATTGTCTTAGATTTTTCTGTTCATTCACAGTTCGTTAGACCCATGATCTTTTTTGAGCAGACAAAGAGTCACAAGCTTTCTTTGTCATTTTTAGAAAGTGATTCTTCATAAGGACATCTAGAGTGTTTTATTTTAGAACTCTAACCATGTAAAGCATATATTAATTTCAAACACTTACTAGATTCTTGTTCAATAGCATAAGTCTGTATCTGACCATTTTTGCCTAAAGAAGCTAGGCCATACAAACAATTTGATTTTCAAAAGTAAGGAACTTGAGCAGACCTATAATAAATAAGACCTTTACAAACCCGATAAGCCCCAGATTTTAGAAGATTCCTTCAGGTTTATAGTTTCACAAGGAATTGTGAAGAGAAAGCTGTGGAGGTCTAGATTATTTTGAAAGTCCAGTAATCAGCAAAACAAATAGAGAGCTGGGGAGTGTTCCAGTTTCTTAATAACTTTTTAAAGTACAGAGGAGTTTTGTGAGAGAAACACCTTCTGTTCAAAGGTTTTAAAACATAAGTGAAAAACACTGAAGGCAGTCCTTATTCCAGGTCTTTTTTAAGTCTTTATTTTGATAAATGTTGCCTTTTTTGACATCAAATTGTGAGTGATTATGATTCAGTTGATGGCTGACTTTATGTTGATAAAACAATCTTTCCTGTCTAGGTTGTTCAAACAGAATGAGAAGTCATCAGCAACTGGGAAAACACAAGTCATGCAGACCCCCTCAATGCTATAGGAAGGAATATATTCAGCCTAAAGAGTAGACACACATACACACACACAAAAACCAAAACACCAAAAAAAAAAAAAAACCCAAACAAAAAAATCCCCCCCAAACCAATAAAAAACAAACCCTGTCCATTTCGCTAACAAGGGACAACAATTTTGAGAAGGGAAAATAACTAATTAGTGGCACACAATAATTTTTAAAAGACCAGTGAGGCTGGCATTCAATGAATGTTTAAAAGTCCTGATAATTCACAAATAAATACTCCCTGTGAAGGCTTCTATTATGCTGACATATAAAGTAATTTATACCATTTATTGTAAGTCAAAGCATTTTGGGAATACTGTATTAATTACATATCTGAATGGAGTGCTTCTGGAGGTCACGCAAAGCTGCTAATATTTTATGCACTTTGAAATATGTCTCACTCAAGCATGACCACTGGCCCTTGGCCACTTATTGTGTGACATTTTCATATCCCCTCTCAAAAAGAGGATCCCCAGTTATGCACCATCCTTCAGTAATGAAATTTACTATCTGTTTTAGTCTGAATCTAAATCATGCTTCTGAACATTTTACCTGTATGAATTTGATCTTGAGATGTACAGATGCACCACATCTATAAATAGCTCAAATATATCTAAGCACAATGGAACAAAAGACTGAATGTGTTTGAATATTGCAATTCTAAAAGAACAGCTGGTGAGACTCGCAATTTTTTGGGACTCAGTCCAAAGCCTGCAGAGCCTAGTGTAAAGACTGAAGTGTTTCAAAGATCTAATTTCATTGCCCTGATTTATACCATAATTGTGTAAACTAGCTTATGATGCAGTCAGAATCCCTTAGAGGTTGATTTGAAATCTGGCCACTGTTTGCACGGCCCCTTTTCAGGAAGCTTGACCAGGGGTTTGAGTTCAGCAGGACATCTGACTCTGTGTTGCTGTATATGCTTGTTTCGGTCTGTATGGGTCTATATAACAATCAGGGACCGAGCACAACTAACAGAGGCAGCCAGCAGATGTAGCAGTTTGCGAAGCAGTTTCTGGGTGCTGCTTCTTTGCTGTGTTCTTGAGTTTTTGTGCTCTTTGTCAGAAACCTGGGAACTTCTGAGAACCTTCAGAAGGACATGAGGTTGCCTGCTGCTGCCAGGTAAGACTAAAGATCAGATATGGCTTCCTCTAGTTTGTCTTCCTCGACAAACTTTGTCACCTGTCATTTGTCAGAGACACAATTTTTTCTGTCATTGACTGTCAAAGTAGGTAAAAATAATATCTACTCAGGTGATGTTTGCTGGTACTTAGTGATTGAAGCCTTATCTTAGAAAAAAAGAATGTTATTATAAAAATAATAAAATTCAATGACACAGTGAATTATAGCTGGACTGTAAATGAAAAATTAGAAAGGAGAGAGCTCCTCCCCCCACACTGGAGTATGCTTAATATTTTGTTTAACCCACAACATTTAACTGTAACGATTTAAGGTCTACAGATACAATTATTTTACCAATTGGATGTGAACAAGTGTCTCAAGTATTCTGAAAAGGAATTATTTAATGATTTTTTTAAAAAAAAGTATTTTATTACCTATAAGAAATTTACGGTCCTTTATTCGTTTCATGCATTCATCTTCTCTTTACTTACAGAGGATATTTTTATAGGGAAGGGAACTTCCATTTCATGTTCTAAAATGACTTTAAAGATTACTTGTTGGTAGAGTTGCTGGTTCATATAAGAACAGTAACATTTTGTCTGCTAGGTCAAATGCTTCACCATGCAGGTAGTAGTTATCTATGTAACAGATAACTATTTGTATGAAGACTTGTTCTCTCTACCATAGAAAATGGTCAAAGCAATCCTCAACATACTAGAAATCTCATTTCCACAGCTTTAGAAGTAAATGTTTGACAAAATAAAAAGATTGACGTGCTTCATTCTACTGGAAGACAGAGATGCAGATGGAAACCGCAGGAAGGGCATCAATATCTTCATCTTAAAGAATAAAAGAGGAAACAGGGATCCTTAGTTGTAGCTGGAATTCTTAATCCTTTCCTGTTTGTTGCTGAAATGAAGACCCTCTAGAGAGAATCATGGTATGGGAAGATATGTCTGAGGAAATTATACACAACTCCAGTCCCTTTGAAAACTGATGTATAGAAGAGCCTAATATGAGGAAGGATTAAGAGAAATCCATGGTGAGGATAAATAACAACAGAGAACCTTTCAGAAAAATACAGACACAGCTCAGCTGTTTAAAAATTGGCTTTTCCCATCCTCATCATACCAGCAGATATCCGATTGTGTTAGGCAGCAGTTTGAAAGCCCTAAACAATCAGAGGCTGAAGTATCAAGAGTTTACATTATTACCTGTCTTGCATGCTTTGAGTGCCAAGTATTTCCAATGCAAATTATCTCAAGTAGCTGAGTGAGGAAACCTCCACTGTATTTTCCTGAGAATTAAGCAAAATGACACTAAAGAAGAGTTTGAAAAATAATTTCAAATTTTGACGTGATTTAGAACCTGAGCCTCCATGAAGAGGTTCCCTTCTCTTGGAAGTAAACCTTGCTCAAGGTGAAGCTGTGTGCATCACCTGGGTCAGGGTAAAGATTTGGACTCACTCTTTTATCTGAGACCCAGAATCAAACAACTTCACCTCTGGAATTTGACCAAGATAATCAACACCAGCTATTTTGTCCAGTCAAGTTTGGGGTTTTTTTAATGCATTCAAGGGGTTTCTCATTTGACATGTTATGTCACTTTCAGTCACTAACTGTAAAGCTGCTGGCTTTTGAGCTGATGTCATATACTTTTTATGATTGTATTTGGCATGCAATAAAATTGAAGTTATATAGTGAGTTTAGTAATGTTAAAATTTATATGTAAAAAACCACCAACTCCAACTATAAACTACCTTTGCCAAAGAAGGAACATTGTGTGTATATATATATATATATCAGAGAAAATATTTTAAGATGCTTCCCTTTTTATTACTGATGAGCACTTGCAGCATACATAAGACACTATTTCCATTTTTCTCATTTCAGCATTTCCTTTATTTTCATAATCCTTCAAATGATTTAGATTTCTCTGATATCTGTTGTAAAATTTGTACCACTTCATTACAATTATCCAACAACAGTGATACAAATTTTAAGAGTTATAATCCTGCTTTTCCTTTGTAGACAGAAGCACTTTCAAGTCAAAATAAATAATTAATTCATTGTGATGATTTAGTTATCTTTCACTTCTTTCCTGACACTTGCTCAAATCCCTTCTTTTTTTGAGAAACTCTTACCAATCTGAAGATCTTAACCTGAAAATAGAAAGTAATGAATCCTCACCACAATGTTCCTTATTTAGAGGAGTTCCACGAGTAACTGAAGAGTAATCTAAGGGGATTTATTTTAATTTTTTAAATTTATTTTTTATTGAGGGATAAGCTGGAGACCATATAATTAAGTATCTGTTCTGATAAATTTCATATGAGATGTTCAAGTTCCATATACACAATAATTAGTGAAGCAGCTCAAGGTCATTGCTGTAGTGTACGGATTTTATGGAGTGATAAATTTAGAAGTATAATACTTAAATTCTAATTTCCAAATCTCATATCTTGGCTTTACAAAACTCAGAATATATAAAACTTTTAGGTGCCATGAGGATGAAGAGTAGTTGATTCCAGCTGCTAGGGAATGTTGTTTTGAACTTCTAAAAAAATGTTTACAAATTTCTCTTTGAACATGGACCCTGCTCTACCCATTAAATTACTGTAGCTTCTGCAGTTTTCAGCATAACTTTGTCAAGGTAATTCTTGTTTGACTTTTTAAATCTGTTCAGCTGATTCTTCTTAGTTGTGCTACTAATATATTGCTTATTGAAGACATAACTATTTTTGTCTGCTATTGGGATGTTGCACATTCCAGATCATGATTTCAATTGAGTAAGTAGGAGAATGAAATGGATTGTAAAGGCAAAAAACCAAACCAAACCAAAAAGAAAAAAATCCACAAAACCAAATAAGCACAAACAACATCAACAACCAACAATAAAACCAAAATTCTCAAGCAATTTGTTGGGGGTCCCAGATAGATTAACAGATTAACAGTTTGTCAATTAAGTGTCATGTTCTCTGGGATAGAGAAGAACAACCTATCCTCTAATTAATTCACTAGATCTTTCCTTTCCATGACCAATCCTGTCAAATTTCAGATTTTTCAGATTTTGGCACAAAGGTAATTGCAAATATTCATTAAAAAAAATTAAATTTTCTCTCTCCCTTTTTGGCTCTTTCCTTTGAGGAGAAGAGAGAGAGAGGAGGCAGGGAGGGGGAAGACACCCTAAAAATCACATGATGCAATTAGAAAAAAGAAAAAATATGAAGAGGATACCTTTTGCATCTTTTTATTACTTTGTTTATATTTTCACTTGAGCAACAACTTTATAGTTTACTTTCTCGGCCTTTTATCTGAATTGAATCTGTGCTAGCAGCAAAGCTAAATGATTTGTGTTCTTATCAAGAATATGAGGATAAGAGAATAAGAAAAAATAGATAATATAATAAAATAGAAAAAAAAAAACCCTGATGAAATGGAATATCATGAGTTTGGAAATGCTAGTGATTTTTCTCCTTACTCTCTACAAAAACATCCAAGGAACTAGCATTTACTGTGCAAATTAGCATACTTGATTTCCAGCATACTGGTTAACTATTTTTTTTACAGTGGAGGCATGAAAAATATAGATGAGAAGCTGCCTAATTAGAGTGTGGAAGGGAAAAGTCTAGGAAAGGTCTGTTAATAAGCCTGGTAAGGGTATGCATTGTTTATGAGTCTGTCCTAAAAAAAATATGGCATTAAAGATAGCGGTGGTGACAGTTTGAGAAGTGTCAGATGATAAAACTGAAAAAAAAATAGCAAAGCTAATTGCAGCTAGCTAATCTACATGGCTATACTGCCTTGTTCAAGAGTTCATTGAGACTACAAACTACTATATTCAAACTCTTAATGTATTTAATGTACCAAAGACTTTAATGGGCATGTTAAAACTAATGTGAAAGTAAAACCCGAATTTTCTTCCCTAAATGGATGTTTTATCCTGAGCAACAGCTAAAGGAGTGTAAGGAGAGGAGAGATGGATAAAAAAGACATCTGCAAAACCACGAAAATGGATCTGTGTATTGCGGTGTCTTGGTAGTTCAATAAAAATCTGTTTTGTACTGTGCTTCATTTAAAATAAGCAAACTGAAAATGTCACATATTGAATGATCTATGCTGCTTGGACTGGTAAAATAAAAAAGTTAAGTATGATAAAAAAGCGAAGGTGTCTTTCTGACAGGCAAGTGCATGTTGGAAACCTTATGAGATTACCTAACTCAGGTACTATCCTTTGAGCTGGTTTGCTAATGATAATTCTAATTATTTTTTTCACATCCAAGCAGGGAATATCCATTCCAGGCTAATTTTCCTTCTTTGAGTTGCAAACCCCTAGAGTTTTCTAGCTTTAACACAGACTTAATCCATTCTAAAGTGCTTACTTGATTTGGATATTGCGTATTTAATCAACTACTGCAATAGCCTGTATTTGAACAAATTGCACGGGGAGGAAAAAAAAAAGCAAACTTCATTCTGATATTTTAAGTCTCTGAAATGGTTTTTGTTCAGTGTCTGACCTATAGAATATGTCAAAACTGAATAATTTATGTAACAAAACACAACAAGGTCAGAAGAGATGTATGATTTTTACAATAGAAGACATTCAGGGACATGATAGTATATGAGACATGTTCCTGAATATTAAGGAGGATTTTTCTTTTCTCTTTATTTTTCTTTGCAAGTAAATGAGCTCAAAGATGTGAAAAAATAGATTAGATTCCAAAAAAAAAAAAAAAAGTTTTAGCGCACAGTAGGTAGGAATTAACTGCTTTCTTTGCTCCTTGGGATTTTCTGTGGACCTAAGGGAAGGAATGTTCTAGGAGGTTGCCTTAGCAACACTGTACTTTGATAATTGCATTAGTCTGAAACTGAAAAGCCCTCAAAATCTATAGAAAATCACACAGTGTCCACAAAACTCCCAAATTTATCATCTGTAGAGATGTGGTTTTTTTCCCCCTAATCTTGGGTCTTCTTTTTCTTCTTCTCTGACAGGATTTGGGTAGGTGCCTTTACAGAAGTTCCTTGTCTGGAGAGGTTGACAACATTCCATATTAATTAACATTCCATATTAATACATCCTTTATTTGACCTCATTTTCAAGATATGGCACAGAACACAAGGACCAGGTTCTGGTTCTTCAGTCTTACCTCCAAACCTACCACAGTGAACTTGTGAGAGAACAGAATTGTAGGAATGGCTTTCTCTTTGCGTGTGGAAGAAGACAGAAATCTGAAGGAAAAACAAATTCCACCTGTACAGAGGAAAGAGACATTTCCTTTAGACTCTGATGTTTAAAATGTGCCCTTGACATAGCATTACAGGTTACTCAGAAATAATGTCATGGTGACCAGCAGTTGATGATGCAGGCATGTGATACCAGATTGCCACCACTTCAGCATCAGCCATCCTGAGCTCATAGGTCAATCTTGTTTTCACATAAATTAGAGAAAGATTAATTTTTAATATTTCACTCTAAAATCATATGCACACATGTACACTATTATAATTTTCAGTTAAAAATATAGTTCACATGTATGTCCATAATTTTACTGCAAAATTAAGGTACAATAAGAAATGCTTGCTTATAGAATTGTTTTTTGTTGTCAAACCATTCTGTCAGCACCAAAATCTTGTATTTCTACTTTTCATTCTGTCTTTTGGAGTCTCTTAGTGAAAAAGTAGCAAAGCATTTTATTCCTCACGAGTTTTGTTCTCTTCCATTTTGCAAAAATTGAATTTTCCATCCTTTTCTCTGTGAGGCGTGGACTACAGGTAATGGAATATTTACTCGCTTTGTAAAACCATAATGAGATCAGCAATGATGAAAATGAACCTCTGGAACAGAGTTTGTTAATTACCATTTGTCATCAGCTGAAAATCTAGATTTCTCTCAGAAAAGAAAAAAATATTATTGCTATATTATATATTAATGCAAGAATAACTTAAAATCTTGTTATTTTGAGATAAGGTTCTGATTATATAAGTTTTCATGAAATATAGATTGTGCTGATTGAAATTCTTTATCAGGTGCTAGAGTCAGAGGCTAGAATATTTGACACCTAATTTTGCTAGCCTTTTTGGTTTGTTAAGAAGATGAATGATATGACAACTCAGGAAGATGTGTGAATATTAATATTTATAACCAAGCAAGAAGCATCACTTTAAAGTAAAACCTTGGTTAAATTCTGCATGTGTGTTCGTGAATATGCACTTGAATTTCCAATCCAAACAAACGACCACTCAACTTTATTTTTTCTACTGACCAATTATAAATATATTTGTTTGTAGTTATTTTCCAGAAATAACTGCCATGGGTATTGCAGTATTTTACCTGCAAATAAAATTTATAAATTGTACATGTTTTTATAGGTCAGAGTCAAACAGAATTCTTCATGATTCAAGACAACATGAGGAGTTTAAGAAATAAAAACTTATTGTAGTGTCAGAAGATTTGGAAGCAGGACTATAGACAAGCTTAAAGAAAACAACGTTGGAATGTTTTTTAAAAGGTCATCTATTTGATCCCTCTATGTCATGTATATTTCAATTTTACCTACATTTTTATGAGAGTTAGTTAAGCTCTCCATGTTATATAAGTAAGACACACAATAAAATCTAAAATATTTAAATGTAATATCTGAAAGATTCATTTTATATACATAATATATATTTTATATATCAAAATAGAATATCTAAAAGTTTTATTTCTTTTCCCTTCAGGTGGATAAGTACAAATAGGACTCCATTTCATTTTATAAGAATATTCACATGTTTTTTTTCTAATGTACAGATATCCTCACTACTGTATCTTCAGTTTTCAAATCTTACTTTGACATCATCAGGGAGGAATCATTTGTATTTTTGATTCAATGTTCTCTGAGTTTTAGTGATATTTTTGAGTTTTCCAGTAATATTGCCACTTATTCAAGAAAACTTTTCATTCCGAAAACATGCATTACATTAACATTGTCATCAACTGAAATTATAAGCCCTGGAAACCCTGGAGTATTGATGGAATTTTTCAACATCAAAAAACTTGGAGATGGAAGACAACAATAAACTTAAATCTCACATTTTTTTGTTCTAAACTATATTTTACTTTAGACTGATGACACATAAACCTGTATTTGAGGTAAATTATTCATATAATTTGGGCTTATACTGAAGTAGTCTAGCTGGAAAGAAAATATTTCTGTGTCTTGAAGAGAATTTTTATAGCTATTGAAACTCTAGATAGTGCATTCCCTGTTTAAGCATGTGTGTATTCCAGAGATGCACGCAGTCACAGATCCACAAGCACTTGCCTCCCTTCACTCATAATGGTAGCACACAGCAATCTTCAAGGTGCAGAATTAGACAAAGACTCTGTGAACAGCTGTTAGGAGCAAAAGCTTAAAATCCTGAGATTTGGTGAGGAGGAGGGAGTAGTTTTGTTCAAAGTGACCTTGCACCTTGCTGCTAAATATGTTGGTGTAGGAAAACTCCATTTACTATGCCGAGTGTTTCTCATCCTCTGCTTCTTTTGAGAAGTAGAATTTGCATGTAGAGATAACACACTCTCACAGACAGGCTAGAGCCTCGTGCTGGGAGAGAGAGAAGCACAGCCTTGAGAAGGACTGTGGGTGCACACAGCCCTTTGATCTGTTGGGGCAGGCAGTGCCCCCTTCTGCCAGGATGAGCTGAGCCTAGCAGAGCTGGTGTCCCCGTGCCTGTGCAATGGAATAAACCTTCTCCCTGCATTTCAGCTGTGGCTTGGTGGTTGCCTTGGTTACCTGAGTGCGTTGATTCACACACAGACATTCTTAGCTGAATCTCTCCTTTCATCTGTTTCCTTTTGTGTCCAAATAAACACTGTATGTAACATGCATGTGAATATTTGAAATATGCCCTTAGCTTTTCAATACCATGGAGGATGTTTAAAAGCATGGTTAAAACCACCTTTTCTTAGGGAAAAAATGTGGGTGAAATGTAGGATGCAATATTGACAGTCAAGTCACAGACAGAAAATCAAAATCAGAGTACTGATTATATGTCATATATATACATTTAATACCCTGTAATAGTATTTGACTTAATTGTATTGAAAGAAGTTTATATAATAGAAATAAACTACTTGCAAAGTGAAAGGGGTAATTTCCATCCAAATGGGATGGAACTGCTCTTTTCACTGATGGATCAAGCAGATTTTGAAATATTAAACCACATATATTTCTTGTGTAAGAAAACCAGATTCAGTACTAATACAAGGGAAATTCCAATCAACTTGCTATTATAGCATAGGTAATTATTTCCTTTTTTTCTGAACCCTAATGTATAGGATTACATTAGCAGCACATCTTGAAGCAAATTTTTGAGAGACATTTTCCCACTTGTTTCTTGACCAAGGCTAAACTTGTCTAAGACAAATTCCGAACTTGCTCTGCTGGGCTTTTTGAGCTAGTTTTTCTTTCCTTAGTTTCTGATTCATGCCCTGGAAATATGCCTCAAGTTTTGATTGAGTTCCAAGAGAAACAGGCAGCCTTTTTGAATCCTCAGGTTAGTAAATCAATATACCAGCTCCTCTCTAGGGGGACCATGTAGAAAGAAATAATCTATAGGCATAGATATAATTATCCCAGTCCCTGCTGATACCTGGAGTCCTTAACCTTAATCAGCACATATGTTAGGAGAATTTCAATGTTTTATTGTCTGCTTATCTCCTTTTGGCAATGGCACTGAATTTAGGCTTCAAACTAATTTGTTTGGGTCTTGCATCTGCCTTTGATACAATTATCCATGAAGTGTTACTGATATACTGTTTTGCAAAGTATGCCAGGAATAGACAAAATGGTGCTCTGTTCTTTCATTCTGAGAAGATGAGAACAGCTGACCAGAGTGTGACTGATCTTTAAAGTGGAATGGTAATGCTACCATAAATTCATACTTTTGGTATTAGTAAGACTAAGTTCATATTTTGTTGAATTGAATTGATATTGGGAAATCATAAACAAGGTGGAACATAAGTTTGAGCCACTAGAGGCCTGTCTATTTGAACTGTCAGTGCTTCATGGGGGTTATAGCTGTTTTCTGTACCTTCATTTTCTATTCTGAGCCTATGATTCTGGCTTGTCTGCTACACAGCTGACTATAGACATAGAAGAGGAAGATGAGTAACACAGCATCATGTTTAAAGATCCAGAAGAGTTTAGATTTGGTATCAAAATATCTTGAATAGAAATACCTCTCTTTTATATACAGTAATATTAGAATGCTAGATTCTTCAACTCTAGAGAAAGAAAATTGACAGACACAAATATGAATATTGAGAGTTTCAGGGCAACGGTGTATCTCCTCAAAAAAACCCAACCAAAAAGAAAAAATAATTTAAAAAAAGGGCAGGAATTTTCCAACTAGACATGCTCTTATTACTTCAACTATTTGTCTCAGTTTGTACATTTTATTTAGTCTTTTTTATGTTTGATTGACAGTGTGTTACTAAGATTAGAGGAATGAGATGACAGAATAACTTAAAAAGAATTTTCATCAAGTGCAAGAAAGAGCAGTGTAACTGCTATGTATTGTAACCAGTTTGCAGGTAGTTCACAACTGCAAACTAATGTGTTGAGGTTAATCTGCCTGTTCATGAATGCATTAGGCCTGGTTACCTTACAGGCTGATACTTTTCTCCAGGCAGATGAGATAATTTGAAATATTAAAGTTAAAACATTCTGAGGAAACTGAAGAAACTAGAAGTGATAAAGTTAAAAGATTATTAAATGAAGTTTGAAATATTCTGTACTGTTAAAACAGCAATACAGAATAGAAAATTTAACAAAAGTATTTTTAAAAAATCTTTAGAACATTTTGTATTAAGAAGGCATATATCTGTATACTTTTACAGGATTCTTTTTTTATGCTTAGCTCTTAAGCAGACCAGCAGCAGGGTGTTCTCTGCATGAGGTCTTTGTTTCCTAACTCAATAATCTGATATTCAAATCAAATCACATTTAAATACTTAGTTGCCCAACCTAATTTTATTTGAAAGGGAGTGAAAGGAATATAGATGTAGGACAATTCTGAGTTGGAAGGAATTTAGAAGGTTCTTTTATAAGGCGTGGTTTTGAATATTTGACATAACTGTTGTTTACAGGTTGTAGAGAGAGTACTCTTCCCAGCTCAGAAGTAGATGAATGAAAGGTCTTTCTGAGCTGGTTTAAGTTTGTATGAGTTTCTGAGACAAATGATATGTATATATTAGAATTACTGATTCACATTAATGAAAGGAAAAAGGATTTTACTGTAAGTCAAAATCCATTATACAGTCTCTAAGTTCCAAAATGGTTAAACAAATAATATTTTCCTATGTTTGCTTTAAGTCTTTAATAGAATGGCTACATTATTTCTGTCTTTGTTCTCCTTGACATTCTGAGTCTATTATATCATCATTGGAATGATAGACAGCAGTACTATAGATCTTCATAAAAGGTGGAAAATTACTTAGCTGTTTGGTCACAGCAGGAAAAAAGAATTCTTTAGGTCAATTCTGAGAACACCTTGCTTTTAAATAAGGAAAGCATTGATTAAAAGGAGACCAAATATCATCAGAACAATCCAGAAATACTGGGATGGATTCAAAAGAGCTACTAGACAGAGGAAACAAAGAAAACTACAGCTGGGAACCTGTTGGACTAGAGATAATACAAACAGCAGGAGGAGAGAGAAGGAAAACATGTAAGGAGAAAATAAAGCATTAAAGGAGAAACATAAAAGTGACTATGAAACAAGGAGATGACACCAGAATATTTGATATTGAGGGGCAGGATCTGAAGAGACTTCTGAAAGGTCAGGCTTAACTCCTTTCCAAGGCTAAGTTTGCTATGGTAAAATATTAACTAAGAGGGATGACTAGGCAAATCCAAAATCAAAAGGAAAACAAACAAAAAACCATCAACCCCCCCCAGAATAAAACTGAAAGACAGTGCGTTTAAGAGGTAAAGCTGGGTTATAAATTTTTAAAGTTTAATATGATTTCACTGTAATTCTACTCTGAAGTTTTTGCTTCTGGACAAAATATCTATCCAGTTGTGATTAATTCTCTCTACTATTTTTTTCTTTATTTTTTTTTACTCTAACAATATGCTTACATTCCTGGATCAAAAAGTAGGATTAAAAAGCATAGGCCCTTCAATATTTAATTTGACTTATTTTCTACTTTAATCAGGTCCCCAGGTTTTGTAGAGAATAATAAAGTAACTATTTTTTCTATATATTCTATGAAAAGAATAACGATAATGCTATAGGTTATTTTCTTCTGAATCACATTAGAGACTGAAGCAATATGTGGTGGTATAACTCCTCACTCATATCTCAATTTTATAGACTTGACAAGCCAATCCTAGTAGAATTGAGTAATAGTGTTTTAATTAAAAGTTATACTAAGAAATGTTATCATTTTTGCCTTTCCTATAATCTCTTGTAGGAGGTGAACAAGAGCAAGGCATGTGCTATTAAGAAACATTTCAAGGGATTTTGATACTCCACAGTATGCATTCCTGTCCTATACTTTAACTAACACAATTTGTTAGTCATTTGACTTAAAGTAGTCATCTGCAGTTAAGGCAACCACTTTTCTCATTATAGACAATTGCATTTCATTTCAACTCCATTTTATCTCAATTCAGTTGGCTATTCAAATATGATTTTCTAATTCACCTTTTATGGAATTAGGGATACTTCAATATGTCAAAAGTCATAGGCCTTATCTGAAATAATTTCATTCTCAGATAGATATGCGAAGAATTATTCCTTTTCACAAGAAAAGTCTTTACAAGACTGAAAGAGGTCAGCAAGCCCCATTTTCCTCATCCATATTTTCATATTTCTTCACTCACTGCTTCACATAACTGTCATACACATGTCTATTGCAAAGTGATTATCAGGGTTCTTACTTTCTTTTAATTTCATAACTGTACTCATAACAAAAATTTCACCAAACATCAGACAGCTCTCTATGGACTAAAAATGATACTGAAAGGAAAGGCACCGAAAGCCTATAAAGAAATTAATGTCTATCAAATTACTTCTCCCCCAAGGAAGAACCTCATTTTGTACGTAATACTGGAGAAGAAAGACAGTTTTACTGCAGTCTAAGTTTACAGGACTTTTTGTAAATAGATACTGCCATCTTTCCTAATCAAATCCACCTCACTATCATCTTGTTTGACTCCTGTTTCTCTTTACTTCCTACACCTGACTCTGCATTACCTGGTATCATGCCTGATATCTATGGTTTACCCACATTATTCCTTGCTTTCTCCTATTCTGAATAGAATTTTTCCACTAAATTCTCACTATGTCTCAGAAATCTCTGCTTGATCCTTCCTATGACTACTCAACATAAACACTGATTTCTTAGGAAAAAAAATTCTGTCTTTCCTACAATCTCCACTTAAGTTGCTACTGACCAGACTCAGGACAAGCTTGTATGTTGCTGCTGTCATTATTAGTTTTCATTTTGGAGGTTCTTGTGATACAGCCTTGCACCAATTAGAAATAACATGCATGTAGAATGGTTAAAAATGTAGACATTGAAATTCAGGATTAAACAATCAAGCAATTACAGCTTTCTTCAATTTCAGGATTTTCAAAGATAATGAAGACACTAAAGTAGCTCTGAATACCAATTTTTTTTACTCGGGGTGGTTTTACAAAGGTGGTTTCCCCACAGGGACTGCTGACACCAGGCAAGCGATTTTCTTAATGGCTGTGATATAGGAGTCACATAGGCGTATCAGTGATGAAATTCCAAGAAATGTACCTAACCTCCAAAGGCAGTAGCAACTTCCCTACAAAACAGCCAACATGGAATTATGACATCTACTCTAAGTCTCAAGGTGGACTTTTCCTTGCAGGAGCACTCCTAGCCTCTCACCACACGGAAGATGCGAGGGATATGAGCTTCCCCTTTGACCAGTTCTGCTTCATTCACTGCTCACTGGGGAGCTTGTAAGTCATACATCCACTAAAAAATAGACAGAAAGATTATTTTCAGGAAGAAAGTGAAAAAAAAGACAGACAAAAAAATCCAAACAAATATTAACTGCTTGATTTGCATAAATGTGTGGTTTTCAATAAACTCAGTAAACTATACTGTGATGGAAAACAGCTGACACTATTATGGAACTATATATTTTGTAGGAAAACAAACTTTTCCAGGTCAAAATATATAAGCAGCATTCCATCAATCTCTCTGGAACTTTTTCAGTCTTCGCTTCATTGATGGTTTACGAGGCAGCCATCTCTCAGTACTTTTGCTTTCTTTCCACAGGCTTGCTCTCCTATCCTGATTGAATGGTAGGAAAGACATTTTCCTGTGTTTTCAAACCAAGGCTTTCCACTACACCTCATAGTATTCTGTCTGGTGGTCAAAAGCATGAGCCACTAAAGTGCAGATTCTCTGATATGCACTGGTCTATTGAAAGGATTTATTTTTTTTTAATGTAAGCACATAAGGGATAATTTTTTCTATTTAAAATTAATAAATAAATGCACTTTGATAAATTTTTCTATGTATATCAGTGGAAAATATGGCTTTATGGATATTATTGAAGAATGAACTTCTCTGCATACTTGTGACTATTTGCCCAGCAGGTACTTCAGACTGACATCCTCATCAGTGATGATGATTGATGTTGCTGACAAAAAGAGTGGATGTTTTCAATATGCCTTGTTTCATTCTCTTAAATGAAAGTATTTTGAGAGCTTCAGCTTTCTAGAAACTTGAAACTTGTCACAGAAACTTGTCACAGAAACTTGTCTGGAGTACTACATGTACAGTGGAATTCTGCAAGCTATTTTCTTTAAAAAGTACATGGACGGGAGTCAAACCAAAAATTCGGGGGATCCGAAAGTATTCATAGCAAGTTTTAAATTACAATGCACTTAAACCTGAGTCTTTTCTATGACACTGTTTGTTTACTCGCACAAAAAAAGTTGTTAATTTTTAAGTGAATAGTCAAGTGCTTTTTTTAGACTGGCAATGTTGCTCATCATAGATGTTGAGGGCTGTAATGTCCTTCTGAAGGTATTCATCAGCAAATATTCAGTAAACTATATGTGCCTATGCTCATTCTTTCCTTAGTTCTCAGAAATGAGAAAAGAATTCTCGACTCATTCCACAACACAGAAAAATTACCTCACTTTTACACCTTTGCAATGTTTATTAATTTCATATGATATATTAAAATGATATTTTTGGAACAATTCTTCAGTATAAAGGGATTACTATGATATTAAAAAACACACACAATCTTGCACAATTTATTTTTAATAGAGCAGACTAAAACAAAACCTGAAACTCTATAAACAGTTTTATGTGAATGAAAGATCAATGTACTTCCAAGCAGAGAAAGAACATTGCTAGGTGTGTTTCTATTATATTTTTTATTTACTCTTCAGGTCTATATAATATGAGGGAATTCTTAAGGCCTTCTGAGAGAGTTTTCTTTCCAAATTGAGTGAAATATAGAGAAGAAAATTTATTTATTTTTTTTCCTGTGAATTAAAAGATGTCAACTGTCCTGGTCAAAACTCATTATCCAGTCTTGAACCCTATTTGCATTAGAGTTACCAAATTTTTATGAGCTTTAATTACTACGAAATATGTTCAAAATATAACACATTAGAAATTATTTATACTAAAAAGTTAATGCTGTGAAGAAAAATTACTGAAATTCTGAAAGGGACACCTGAGATTTATTACATTTGGTGTGGACAATTCTATACAGACATAAGAATTCCAATGTGAAATAGCTGGTGCTAATAATGAAAAGAAATCTAGAAGAATGTTATGATCTAATATAAAAGAAACACAGTAGGAGAAAATTACTTGCTGAGGTTATGTCTACCAGCTATAAAACAGAATATTTAAAACCAAGAATATTAAACAAATGGATAATATTATGAATTGATGACACATTAACCAAATTACCTAGGCAAACAAGAAAAACAATTACCTTCTAATACAATGAAGTGGGATTTTTTTTTTTTTTTGGTGATTTTACACTAGTTTTAAAGATGAACTAATTAGAAATATGGTTTCATAGCTTATGTTTCTTAGGGCAAGTCTCACC
Source organism: Passer montanus (assembly GCF_014805655.1). Lineage (NCBI taxonomy): Eukaryota > Metazoa > Chordata > Aves > Passeriformes > Passeridae > Passer > Passer montanus. The sequence goes on from NW_024365381.1 coordinate 3,334,585, forward strand.
CTCTACAAATGTAAAGTACTGACAAGTAGAATGGGGGTGAGGGAATGCATAAATGAACTAATAAAGTAGCAATAATTTTTTTCTCAGAATCCAGATTGGGTGTTTTAGTCTGTGTTCATGGTGTTGATTACCTTTTCTTTTCCTTTCATTAGTGGACAAAGAATAGCTAATATTTTGAGACAGTCATTTAGTTCAGCAACGTGAAGTCCTTCCCACAGCTTTATTTTTATGGGGTTTTTTGTTGGTTTTTTTTTGGTTTTTTTTTAACCAAAAGAGTTTAAAAATAATATTTAAGCGGATTCTCCCCAGTTAAATGCATCAACAAACTTGTGTACCTCTTTAAATTTAACACAAATGTCTCAACAGATGCTGATATTCCAGTCTCAATAGGGAGCAGATTCCACAATCAGGGAGTATAATTACAGAGAGCTCTAGCTCCTGCTGTCTCAAAGTTACACTTAGGGCACACTGAATTGCCTGCCAGTTTCAGTCTTCAATGGCTGACTGAGGCCTTTGGTAATAAAAGATCAGTCAAGAGTACATTATGATACTTCATAAAATGCTAGCAGCTTTGTAGAATTTATAATATGGAGAGACATATGCCTGCTTTGTACACTGCTGAACAGTTAAAACCAAATACAACAAGAGTAGGAAATAAATATAATATGAGTTTGTAACAGGAAAAGGATGTATTTGTCATCCCACAAATAAGGTAATACCTCTGATATAAAGCATAAATTAACAGGCAATGAAAAACTGGTTTTAAACTAACAGTTTCTGTCGGACTCTGATCATAACTAGGAAGAGTCTTCAGTTATAAATGGGATGCCAAGGAATATTTTTCTTCCATGAGTGATATGATATTAAAAAAAAAAAACCAAAAAACAAACAAAATACTGTAATGACAGTTTCTTTTTTTGTATTAGTTTTTTTCAGAAAAATGTAATTATTTTACTGTAAGAAAAATTAAAGTAGGTGAGGAAGAATGAGTCTAAAATGAATCAAACTAATGAATATCTCATTCTGGTTAGAGAACATCTGATGATCTTGTCTTTTGCTGCACAGACATTGAGACTTAGTAGTTAATTGCAACAGTTCAGAAGAATCACTCATATGTTAGAGTAACAGAAAAGGAAGGAGGCCGGACAGTTTTGAATTCAAATCATTAGCAATTAGAAGTTTTGAAAGATCTTGTGTGTGTGTATGCACTTTCTTTTTATAACCTCAAATTCATAATTCTTTTTCCAAAGCCAAAAATTTTCAACTATAAATGTAGAGAACACTTAAATTGTCTGCAATATGTGGTAACTCATGGAATTAAGAGAACACATGCTACTTCAAAAAGCCAGATGACAGGAAACCAAACGATAGGGATGTGGGTCAGTAACATTAAAAACATTTTCAAATTTCAGTACACTTCAGCCACAACTGACCAATTTATTTATTTTTTGTATTCACCTTCTTAGCTAAATTATAGAATTTTATCTCATTTGTTCCAGAGACAGAACAAATCATTGAGTAACATCTGAAAAGCCTTCTCCAGACATTATTTACAGTATGAATTAAAAATTTTACTAATATGAGAATAATTTGAATAAGGAAAATTCTTATGGGATTAAAAATTTTATTAAAATTGGATTAACTTTTTCCATTCTTCAACTAATTCACTTTATTTCTTGTCACTTCTTTTCTAGTAAAAAAAAATTGTGATTTAAAAGACATTAGACAATATCTTGAGTCCCAGCCCTGATAAACACAATTATATAATAAGTTCTTAAAGAGGCCTCCACAGGTGCTGCAAATGGAGGCAGCAGCTAGAAAGGTGGGAGAGGACAATAAAGAGATAGTGCACGAAACAAGCACTAAACCCAGAAGGTACAAACATTATCATTTGGCTTTATTTATAGCCAATTACTATTATATCTCCAGACATGGAGCATTTTTGTAAATACCACTGGACCTATTGCATTTTACACATAAGAAAAAAAATGTTCAGAGAACTCTGCAGACCTTACCCCACAGATACAAGCAACACCAGTCTGCAGGATTGCATAATCTCCCAGATGCAGGGTTTAGAGCACAGAGAAGCTACACAGAGTATATATATGTAAAAAAAAAATACTACATTGATTCTGTCAAAGGAAATTGGATGGTAGCATTGAGCAGAGCCAGCAAAAGGCAGAGGTATATTTTCTAAGTACATAATCACCTTTTGTTTTAAAGCTTTCCTCGGGATTTACCACTCATCTTCAGATACTTCACTGACATAAAACTTTCTTCTCACTCATTTTCACTTTTGGAATAGGTGAACAAATTGTTTTACAGGGTGCACTGGCCAGTGCTATGTAGTGAGACTCTTGCATTGCTTAAGGAGTTCCCACACAAGGACCCTGAAAGCAGCAAAATGCAGAACAATTCCACTGTCAAGATTTAACTTTTCCTTGCAAATCCCCCTGAATTCTCAGAAATAAACAAGTCATTTACCAAAAGTTTAGATTCTTCTCAAAATTCCCCCTGGTGTAAAACACATACAAAATTGGGGCTGGCTGTTCACTTGAAGGCACAAAGCTGTCACAGTAGTACATTTGCTGGGGCCATTCCCTAGGTGCATTCACAGATGGTGACTACTCTATCACAGACACCTGCTGCAAAGTAGGCTGTTGCAACAAATAAACATCACTGGAAGAGAAAAAAACATAGTAGCATTGCTAGTTTTACTATCCTTGCATTATTACATTAAACAAAAAAAATCAAGTCTTCTAGGTTAATCATTTTTGTGCGCTGTGCAGCCAGTAAAAAGAAGAAAAATTATTCTTCCAATTATTCAAGCGTTAAGTGTTAGCTATGTAAGTTGCATACATGTGAATTAAGTGAAATACATTTTAAATTTACTGATTTTGCAGTTTCAAAAATTTCCAGAACTATCAAATTATCCTGCATTTTTCAAGGCCCTGAATATTTGGGAATTAATCTCTTGGGGAGTTGATTTGGCTCTTTGTTTTTGTTTTGTTTGTTTTGTTATATGCACTGCATTTTTTTCTGAATTTTTTAATCAATTAATCAAGAGTGGACAACAAGAACCTTCCTGGATTGTAATATCTTCCAACCAATGCCATGTGACGCACTGTTACTTTTTATCAATACTATGTGGAAGTACACAAGCAATCAAATGAATTTTCCATATTTTCCTATAATCATTAATGGAAAAAAAACCCCTCTTTTATGTCTTTTAGTGCTTTAAAAGACTGTAATTCCTGTTTTAATATATAGAGGTTCTGAGCACATTTGCATGTGTGTGCATGTTCATGTATATAATTTTATACAGAGCCTCAGTAAATACAAAATTATAATTGGTTTTCTGTTTATCCTTGCTCAATATAATTCAAATTTGTTCAGCTCTTCTAGATGGAAAAAAAGATTATACCAGCCGGCTTCAGCTACTTAAATGCAGTATAAACATGTACATGCTAGGTCATTTACAGGAAAATCATTTCATTTACCCCTTCCTCATAAAGCAAGGGATAAATGACATTTACATTCCTTTCTATTATGGAATGTAAGAGCAAATTTGAAGTAATAACTAAATTTATAGTTTGAGAAAGCAGCTTTAGGTGACCCTCCTTGGAGCAGTGGGACTGGAAGAGGTGATCTCTAGAGATGGCTTCAAACCTCAGCTATCCTGTGTATCTGTGATACAGTGCTTTCAGTGCTGAGGTCTGATTGTCAGGATAGCCTTGGGACTCCAGATGAGCCTCATCAACACTGAGGAATGGGGAAGGATCACCTCTCTTGGCCTGCTGGTAACACTCTTACTCACACCAGCAGGATGTTGTTGGCCTTTATTGCTGTGAAGCTGTGTTGCTGACTCATGGTAAGAGAGTTGTCTACCAGTACCCCGAGACCTTTTTGTGCAAAGCTTTTTCCATCTTATTGTCCCCCATTGTTTAGAGGTTCCTGAGGTTATTATTTCTGAGAGGCAGAATTTTGCCTTTCCCTTTGGTGGGCTTCAAGAGGTTTCTGTCTGCCTCTTTCTCTGGTCTATCAAGGTCTCTCTGAATAACATTACAACCATCTGGTGTATCACAATCTGTGACTTTATGTTTATATAAATGCTCATTATAGTGAAAAATCTTTATGGTTCATGAAGAAAGAATATAGAGAATAATTCCAGAAACAGACTGTTGATTGCACTGGAATCTAAATTTATCTCATTTACATAGTCATACACAAAAAGGGCTTGAGCTGAAGTCAATGGTATATTCACATACAGTCATCTGGATAATCAAAGATTAAGTTAAACCAGACAAAGAAAAAATTTGAGTTTTTAAATACATTCCATAATGTCTGATTTTTGAACAAAACACTGCATGATCATTCATTCATGTGCCCACTTTCAAGGGATGGCTCCAATGCATTGACAGAATGATTTGCAATTCACTGCCAAGGAAGTATTCCTGTAAAACATGTATTTAATATACATATTGTGTAAACAAACCCAGCAAACAAATCCATGCTAGCCAAAGATGTTCAGTCTGTAAGTTGCTATCAGTATTCTAGACAATCTAAACAGAGGTATTTGAGTTGAAATACATGAGATCTAAGTTGTAAGGACAGTACAGGCTCTTCCAAAGAGGAAGTAAGGTTCATTTTCACTTGTGAGCTCTTCAGGATGGACACTTACGCAATATGTTTCCCAGAACATGGAAGTCTCTCTTCCATAGCAACCACACAGTTCCGTTTCTCTTCTACACAAGTAAATAAAGCTAAAGATCTGTTCTTACTGAGACGAGGACACTTTCTCTATCTCTGAAATTAATATACACATACTCTTTGCTTGTAAAGTCAGAATCTCCCAGTTAACTATTATTATTTTCTCCTCATACACAATCTCAAACTGTACTATTAACCTAGGTGTCTTTTAGCTTCCTTTTTTGTGAAAATGTATTAAAGTGCCTTTTACTTCTGTGGTATTTGAAATGATTTATTGTTTACTACCTGCTATCTTTTTCCCTTTTCAAAGTCATTAAAAGCAGATCAAAATTTTTCATGACCATTTGTTTATAATAGCTAGTTTTTCCTTGGCTCCTTGCAAGAGTGTCCCTTAGAAATCATAGGTGAAACTCATCACTGAAAAATCATCCTTGCCATGGGTTGTACACCCGTTTTTCTATGTTTTCTATGTTTTTATAGGGCTATCTTCACTGAGCTTAGCTTTTGTCAGTTAACCTTATGCTTCCAAACATAAAATTGTCACAACACGTTCATCACCAGCTCACTCCCTCATCAATTAAAACCATTTCAAGTGAACATTCACTTTTTTGGTGTCCGTATACATCTATGAGAAACTTATGCTTTTTTAATACTGGCAGATATTTTCTACCTAAGCCTATTTGCAATCCACGTAAACTTTAGAATCTCTAAACCACTCAAGAGTAAGTGAAATGAGACATAGTTTGACAGAGAGGTGTGTTGAAAACAAGGCACTTCAGCTTAGTTATTTGAGGGCATGTTTTAAGCCATGACAAAGAAAGATGGTATGATAACAGCAGAGTTTAAAAATTTTGTGGGCAGCAAGATGTGCAAAGTCTCACAAAGGCTTTGAAGCATCCAGTCTGACAGAAGATATTCTGCTGGATGTAGAGTTGTAGCCTAAAGGCATCAAAAGTCAAGGCCTTTGTGCAAACTGAAGATATTTAGCCACAGATATTTTCATATACTCTAAGAAGCACTGACCTGTGGAAGAAGACTGTGAGCCAAACAAAGAACCATGACACTAAGTAGGCAAAAATATTTGTCCTAAGTAGAAAGTAACATGGAGTGACAAAAATTTGGCAGCTTTTGTCAGGAAAAGATAAGGTTTACTTAGTTCCCTTTTACATGGAAACTGAAAGAAACATTTAAAATGAGTAGGATTTTGTGTCCAGCACTCTGTTTTCATATGGTGAATGTACTGGCCGTGTCTGGCTTGGAACCTAGAGGTCCTTCTAGGTCAGTTATTCTAAAATATTTTTGTTGGTTTGAGCTGACCAAAACAATGGCCAGTATGAGCCTTGCTTTGCCTATAGTGTGTGTAATCATACTATTTCACCACTGGAGGCATTTCTAAAATATTTTTGTTGGTTTGAGCTGACCAAAACAATGGCCACTATGAGCCAGTTGCTTTGCCTATAGTGTGTGGAATCATACTATTTCACCACTGGAGGCACTATGCCTTAATCTACAAAATTACAGCTGAGTTTTCATAAGTATAGATTTTAAAATTAAACCAGAAAATATTTTTTCCATTGCTTATGAAAAGAAGTTTGGCATACTCCCTTGACAGCAAAAATATTCCTAATAAGATGGAGTATTTACTTTAAAGGGAACCATATTTCATTTAGCTACAGAAATGTTGTAGACCTAATCTCTGAACCTGTAGCCTTCCCGGCTTTTGCACTGCTGGTGTAGACTTTTGGTCATTACTACTTTCTGTGTTAACTAATATGTTGCTGAAAGAAGAAATGTGCCTATTACAGTAAGAAATACCATTTTTTATTTTTCACTGAGCTCCACTTTCTCTAATAATTAAAAAGTTTCCTATTTCTTCCCTTTAAAACTTACCTCAAATGTACAGTTCCTGGTAAACTATTGTGGCCAAAACATATACCCAAATTTCATGCTTTGCCCAGAAATTTCATTAGCTGTTTTAACAAGACCTCCTGAAAGACAGTGCACATAAAAAAATCAGATTTTCTATAAATTAAAAGATGCGTTGTGGCTACAGGAGTCATCTATATTGATAAGCCATTTAAAATACCTTTGTAGTATGCATAGGTAGCATATTTCTAAGACTGTGATAATAGATTTTACCTCTTCAAGAAGCAGGACTTGATACTCCATTCCTGATAAATCATTTCTGTGTAGCAGGACCATAATACTGAGGAAATTATCCATCTTCATGGATGTCTACCATGAAGATGGATAATTTTCATTTTTCAGAAAATTCCCAAATACCGTATGAATATTTTATAGTGATGTTTAGCATTGAGCACCCAATCCAACCTTATAAATGACTCTTCTGCATAATTAGCACATTAGTTACTCTGTAAGATTGAGTCTGATTAATTATTCAAACACAGTTCTGCAGAGATGCTGGTTGAGGGTCCTCTGTAAGGACCCATTAAAACTATCTTGTTAAACTTTGAAATAGTAGGGAGGGAAAGAATTACAGCTGAATGAGAAGAGACACCCTGAATTTATTGCTGTATGAAGAACATTTAGAACTGCAAGGGAAGATATCTGCAGGAAAGGGAAAGGTATGTTAAAACAAACAAAAAAAAAATTCTTTAAGACCTCACTTAAAAAATTTTTATGAGGACACACAGCAACTTTCTTTGTAGTCTCCACTGGAGTCCAGTAAAGGCGGTATGAAAAAGCCAAATGGGTGAATTCTGCCATTAATTTGATTTGCATATTTCTATCTCTCTTTTTGTAGTCTGTTTCTGAGATAACTTTACCTTTTGAGGAGTTAAGATTTTTTTGAATACATGTTTAGCTCGTGAAATTCTTGCAATTTTTTGTTTGATACCCCTGCCTGTGTTTAGTTTCTGTTATCATTTGAATAAATTGTCAGAGACCTCAAGTTATGTTGTTGGTATGAACACAGGTAACTGGTAAAGTGTTACATAAGGGGACTGTACTTTTCATTAATTTAGGGAGAGTGGCATGTGCCTGTTTCATAAAGAATTGTAAGGGAATTCTAAAACACTTCTTGTTTTAACTGCTTCGCTTATTTGCCTTCTTTTCAAAACTGTTTGACTGACATTTTACTACTAGAAAATCTGTGTTACTGAAGCAGGTTTAGGAGAAACACAATATTCACTTTGAGTGAACACCTATTACCAATACATGGGTCAAATTTATTACATGCATTTATATGACAGCTCTCCTAAGTTTACCCTTAAAGCTATTTTAAAGGCAAGGTATCACCTCAAATTCTTTAAGCATTCCCATAGGCACCTGCATGGGACCAGACAAGGACAGAAGGAGATCAGTCAGCAGCCATTTCAAGTCAAAGACAAGAGGATATCTTGCAGCTGTCAGCCCTAACCAGTGGAAATGATACTGAAGTCAGACAGTGGGAAAGAGGCTAGTTCTGATAAAACACATTTTAGTTACAATGAAGCTCTCAAACCAGCAGTTTTCTTAAAAAATGAATAATATATGTTGGTGACAGAAAGCTATCATCTTACTTGGATCTGTTTCTAGAATTTAGGAAAAAATCCTCTCTGCTCCCTCAAAACATACAAAAGAGTTGGATTTTGGTGACAGTGATTACCTATTTCATCAAGGTCTTTACATTTGTTGCCATATATCAGGTTTCTGACTTTGGTTTCATTAAGAATACACATCCTTATTATACTGTCTCTGAAACTTTATGAGTGACACTGGTGAGGCCATATCTGTAGTGCTCTGTCCAGTTCTGGCCTCCCCAGTACAGGAGCTACATCAATATACTGGACAGACTCCAGTGGAAGACTAAGAAGGTGATTTAGGGACTGGAGCATCCCTCCTGTGAAGAAAGGCTGAGAGAGATGAGGCTGTTTAGCCTGGAGACAAAAAGGATCAAAGGGCCCTGTTGACATACATACCTGGAGGAAGTATGTAAACAAGACTGAGATAAGCTCTTTTTGGTGGTGTCCAGTGACAGGACAGGAGACAAAGGCCTGAAAACTGAAAGAGAGGAGATTCTGTCTAAACATAATAAGAGTATTTCACTGAAAGTTTGACTGAGCACAGGCACCAGTTGTCCACAAAGGTTATGGAGTCTCCATCCTTTAAAGACACAGTCGTACCAAGAAATCTCTTTGAGTTGCTTATGAAATGGGTAAATTCTGCTAAACCCTTTAATATTTCTTTCAAAAAGTTGTCTATGTCCCTTTCTCAAATAAAAAAAAAAAAAAAAAAAAAAAAGAGAAGTTTCTACAGGTGACTGTTTTGTAATGTGGCACAGATTTCATACTCCAGGCCCAGATTTCTGCTTAGTAGTGTTTATGAAACACACCCATCTGGTTTGTGTGGTCATGACTCCCTCTAGTGATGTCTACACAGTCTACCATATTCTCACACCAAATGGATTCTTGAATTAAATACCCTATCTCTTTGTGTACTCACAGAACTCCATAATGACTGTTAAATAATGCTTTATTCACATATAGGTTTCATCAGTCTTAATTCACTGTGAGTCAGATCTTATGACATTTACATATGCTAGAAAATTTGAAAATAAGCTGTGGAAAAAAATGAGGGAGTGATTTTGGAATGACAGAAATTATTTCCTAATGAGAAATAAGGAAATAATATCAAAAGTCCTGTAAATTTTAGTGATTTCAACGTAAAAGTTAATTGAAAATTACTGTTATGATGGAAGCAAAATTTAAATGCCTAAAGATATAGCATATATATTAGAGATCTCAGTTTAACTGAGCACTAATATTAGGCAACGCTCAATCACTGAAAATTTCTGTAAATATTTGTTCTGCCCATAAATGTCCTGTGCTTTTTATGGACAAATGTTTTTCTGTGAATCTGATTTTCTGCTGCCTAGTGGAGTGCAACTATAACTGCTTTGTTTACTGTCCAGGTTGTGGAGTGTTCCAGTGAATAGTAATATACAAACCAATTTCTACCCCTAGGGAAGGAAAAATAAGAAATTAATTCCTTTATCTCTGACTTCTAATACCAGATGCGGGATCCTTAATTCCATTCACAGGATCTTATTCAGAATGAACAGATAAAAACTAAACCACTGATGTGCCAATGGAATAATACAACCTTGAAAGAATTGTTGCTGAAATGAGATACAGTTGCATTTATCTTTTTGCCAAATCACCATGTGCGGGACTAAGGTCACTTTGTCAATCTAACTTCAATTTCAGACTTGTATGAAACAGTAACAATGCTTTCTGTAATCTCAGTTGTAAAACTTTATTAATCTGCACCAAATTCAAATAGGAGTCTAAAGCAACCAAATTGTCTCCAGTGAATTACAATAAAACACCCCTGAGTGATAGTTCAGGACAAAAGAACACGTCCACTGAGTGCAATGTTCCAAATACAGGCAGTAGATAAGTGATTAAGATTAGAATATTAAGTAGGCTCATTGTTCCGTGTTGTGTATCGCCTTATCTCCACCTTGAGGATGGTATTACATGCACTAAATTTGCTTAATGAATGATCAATTTTCTTTCATTTCTAACCCAGAATAGTCACAGAACCTCTTACAGGTGAGACACCTTGCGTGTTCTTTAGAAGCCAAGCTTGTGAAATGAGATCACTATAAAATAGTGTATTGAGCACACAAAAACAGAGCAAAATGCCTTCGAGAAATAAATCTCTAAGTCCTCATATAATAGGAAAACACCTCCTTTAGAAAATGCCTTGTAATTTTCTTTGGAATGATGCAAACATGCTTCTGAAAACAGAACTTGGTGGCTTAGAGTTCACCAGAGGCAATTTGCCTGGTATACTGAACCTCAATCTGTAGCTCACAAATTGATCCATATATACAGAACTGAAATGACAATAAGCAGAATTTTACTGTGCTGTGTAAAATATGTGGTGCTTTATGCTCCACCTATCAGTGTTTGTTTCTTCCTGCCCTTTACACAAAGTAGGAAATGTCTTACATTTTTCAAGCCAAAAACATCCGTTTATGAATTAGTGCCATGATAAGTTCCTTAAGAAAGAAAGACAGAACAGGATAGGCTTTTTGCAATTTAGTCTGGTTTTGATTTCTCATTTCTTACGATGGCTTTTAATTTGAATTTTTGAGATAAAATGGCTAATGTTCAAACAGGTGGTAGGTTCAATGCAAAGGTTGAGGCTTTTACTTCTTCAGACATACTTCTTCTTAAGTGAGCAAGCGAAGTTGCTTTAGTATTTAAATATGTAAATTAATCCTGTAAAGATGAGGAAAAAAGTTGGACTATAGCTTTGCCTGAGACAGCAGCAAAACAGTCATTCAAAGTTTTAAAATAATCACAAGTTCTCCCCTAATTATCTTTTCAATAACATCATGCCCTAAATCCCCTCTGTCTTCATTAATTTTTAATTTTTAATTCAATGTTGGTTTTAAGTAGATGATAATGTTGTTGTTTTTCGATTTATATTTATTTGCCCAATTTTTCAGATTAGTCACGACATGTTGTTGGATAGTAGAATTACATGTGACATTAGCATATGTTAACAAAGAAAGGTCACTTTTCAAAAAATTAATATATATATGTGAAATAATTCTTCCATTAAACCAGAACCTCGTCCAATGAGATCATGAACAGTTCCAGAGATGGGTTCTTTGGGCAACCAGTTGCTGTGCCTCACCACCCCTACAATAAATAATTTTTTCCTTATAGCTAATCTAAAACTGTGCTCTTTTGGTTTAAAGCCAGTCCTCGTTGTACTAGATGCCCATGTAAGAAACACCTTTCCATCTTTCTTGTAGACCCACTTTAGTTAATGGACAGACATTTTAAATTCTTTCTGGAGCTGTCTCTTCTCCAGGCTGAAGAGACCCAACTTTCAGCCTGTCTTCATAGGAAAAGTGTTCCAGATCTTCTTTTGTTGGGGGCCACAGAGCTGGATGTAGTACTCAAGGTGGGGTTCCACAAGAGCAGTGTGGAAGAGAGGAGTAACCTCCTGTGACCTGCTGGCAACTCTGCTTTTCATACAGCCAAGGATAGGGTTGGCTTTCTGGGCTGCAGGTTCACACTGCTGTATCTTGTTGTGCTTCACATCAACCAACATTCCCGCAAGTCTTTCTCTCCAGGGCCTCTCAATCTATCCTGTGCACAGCCTGTATTCATTTTTGGGATTACCCTGACCTGGCTGCAGGACCTTGTACTTGACCTTGTCAAACTTTATGAGAGTTTCATGGGCCCATTTCTCAAACTTGTCAAGATCTCTCTGGGCAGCATCACCTTCCCTCCAGCACGCCAACCTCAGCACACAGCATGGTGTTATTGGCAAACTTGCTGAGGCTGTGCTCAGTCCCTGCCTTTGCCTTCTGTGGTTTGCCAGTGCGTCTGGAGTACTTGTCACTGAAGAACAAGGTAAAAAAATCACTAAGTACCACAGCCTTCTCCATATCCCAATTACACAGATTTCCCATTTCCTTCCAGAGCAGGTCCATATTTTTCTTAGTTTGTTTTATAAACTATGTACCTATAGAAGCTTTTATTATTGCCCTTGACATCCCTGACCAGGTTTAATTCTATCAGGGCTTTAGCTTTACCAACCTGGTCCCTGGTTGCTCAGGCAATTTTTTTGTGTTGCTCCCAGATTACCTGTCTCTGCTTCCGTCCTCGCTAGGCTTCCTTCTCCTGCTTGAGTTTTTCCAGGAGCTCCTTGGTCATTAATGCAGGCCTCACAGCATTTTTGCTAAATTCCTCTTTCCCGGGAGGCATCACTTCTGAGCTTGATGAGGAAATCCTTGAATATCAACAAGTTTTCTTGGACTCCTTTGCTCTCCAAGGCTTTTCCAGTGAATCAGACAGATTCCAGAAGAGGACAAAGCCTTCTCTCCTGAACTCCAGGATTCAATTGCTCTACACCCTCCTTACTGTCCTAAAGGTCTTGAAGTTCAACCTTTCATGGTCACTGCAGTTGTCTTTGTGTTTCACATTCCCCACCCAGTCCCTCCTTGTTGGTGAGAACAAGGCCTGGCACTACACCTCTCCCTGTTTTCTCCCCTATCACTCGGAGAAGGACATTATCAGCACAGTCCAGGAACCTTCTGCATTGTTTATGCTCTGCTGTGTTGTCCCTCCAAGAGATAATAGAGTATAATATTTTCTAAAAGTGAGTAAATGTTTTAGGCTATTCTATACTCCTAATTAGATCAGTGACATCATCTTTCTTTTTTATTAGTACATCATACCTCTACCATTCACAAGGTTATCCTAAATCTATCCTTGGAGCAGCCCATTTCCACATATTATACTGTGACCTGTCATTTTTTATTGACAGATGGTTAAACACTCTTGTTGTCACTGTGATTTACTACAGGAAGTTTTCAGCAGTATCAGAAGTGCTCATTTCTTCAAATCATTGCCTAAGCAACAAGTTTAACTTCTGCAATTGTATGGTTGACATTTTCTAAATTATTCCATTGTAAGAAGATTTTTTTCATTGTTTCAGTCATCCAAGTCGTTCATGTATCCATAAAAGACCATCTTGCTTCAGTCTGTTTTGTGCTTTCTGCCTTAGCAGTGACTGCCTTCTTGATGTCTTCCAGGATTGTCCCTAATAGAATAGTGATTGTTTGCATTACATGGTCAAGGGCATCCTGTAATTCACGGGTAACTTTCATTCAATATAGTGTGCAACTTCTCTGTGTGAAGTATCCATTCCCAAACAAGTGCAATGATGCCAGAACTCAGTAGGAAATGAGAATTTTTAAATATTGTTTCCAGTGCCTCATTTTGGAATCAATGGCATTCTGCAGAACAATGCTTACATTCTCCAGTATATTGTTCTGCCATTTTTGTATACTTGCTATTTTTGATATTTTGCTTTAAAGGAAGCTATCAAAGCACTATTAAACTGAATTTTCTAAGAAATGCACTGTGTTGAAAGTTTTGAACTTGTTCTAAGAGGCTTACTGGCATCATTATTTTTGGTGAAAGAAAATCTCCTACAATACAGGACCGAAGAAAAGCTATTTTTATTTCAATTATACATCTCGGAGCATAGGGAAAACAGTGATAATCTGATTCAGCTTAAGTATAGGTTTTGTTTTGGGCAGTGGTGCATGTCAGCTGCATAGATAATACTATCTGTGCTGAAAAGGATTATTTGGCTTCTTGTAATGATGCTACAAAATATACACACAGGTGCTCTCTTTATGGCAGTCTGTTTCAATGTCTCTGCCACCAGTTGGATTGTTGTACAGTTCACTGAAAAGAAATTGATTATTCTCACAGAGGCTCTCTCAGTCTTACCATAGAATGGTGTTTGGTCTTGCTACGTGTCATGGCTAGCAGCCACTTGTGCTTTATTATGCCAAATGCTGGGGAGGATCTGCAAACATGATATCCTCTCCACCATCAAGAAGATGTGTGATAGTTAACATCAAATCAATACACAGTTTCTCTATCCAAATGCAGTTTGTTTTGCAATAGGGTGTTTTATAGTGATAGGTGGTTTAAATTGTCACTAAAATTTACACAGAAAACAGAAAAAAATGAGAGCCTGATCATTTCTTCCATGAGAAAAGAGCATCAACCATCTGATTATATTTCATATACTATCTGCACTTAGGTAGTAGCGTAAGATTGACCTTGCAGTTTTTAATGAATGCTCCTAAAGACGTGGTAACTGCTTTTTCCCTTGCAAATCTGCAGATGTCAATGAAGGAGAGTAGTCTGAGGAATAGGAAGCAAGACAAGATACAGTGCTCAAATCAAGAGGTATTTAAGGTGAACAAGATACAATCAGTTCATGAGAGTTTTAGATGAGAAACACCTCTGTATTTCTGCTTTGCTAACAGAGAAAAAAAAATCAAAACCACATGGGCTTTTAATGTACTTTATGGAGGGCATGTAGAGAAGCTGAATGACATCTGTGAACAGCTGAGTCCAGGGAGGGGGAGGGTGTGATGGGGACAGCTGAACAGTATTCGACTGTCTCTGATTTACAGGTTTCATTGTATTTCTTTAAAAAAGGTTTCATTTTTATTTTATTTCTTTACAATTTCTATTATCACAGGTTTCCTTTTAATTATACTGGTGCCCACCACAGTTACACAGTAAGTATCTTTTACATACATACAGAATTTTTGTTTTATTCATTACTTTAGTTCATTCCTGTAATTCACTGATCCTATAAAAGTAATTCTGTTCTCTGATAAATCAATCTCTGATTGATTTCCATTCCCCTTCCTATAACATTGTTTCTGCTATACATTGTCTCTACCTGTACACCTTCTTTTTCATTCTGTTTTTGCGCAACTCCAGAAAGGTATTGATTTTATTTTTTATTTCCTTTTATTCAATTCCTGCTAACCGACCCAATTACAAATGTTTATTTTGTTTTTAACAGATCTTATGTGTTGGCAAGAATGATTATTTTAAACCTGCTGATTACTTATGCTGTTTGCTAAATATTTATTAACTACTTATCAAATAAAGTGGTGAGTTTTTCAAATCCCATCAATACAGGAATGTAGGAATTGCAACTCTGCTTTTTGTATCAAGTTGGATAATTCTCTGGTTCACATAAGATTCCCTTGAACACTGTCCAATCTTCCAAAACTGTTGTAAATTACCTCTCTATGCCACCACAGAGATGCAAAACTCTAAGGACATAAGAGCTTAGGTCACATATCTTCCTCTCCATTGTCCTGTCCTAGAATATAATGATAACACTCCTTGTTAAAGCAGATCAAATGCATTTGAAGCAGTATTCTGAATCATGATGCTGATAAAATATCTTAAAAACTGCTTTTACACCAAAGGTTTGCTATTATAAGTAATTTTTTTGTTCACACAGCTACAAACTGAGAGATGGAAAGCAATGTTAAACTCTGGAAGTCACATGACTGTCTTAAAATTCACTGAATAATTATGAGATAACATAATCAGTTACATTTGCAACTTTAAATACTAAACTTTTAATCTTAAATTCTGTCATATTTTTTGCTGTCAGAAGTGATACGTGGAGTTGATTGAGGAGGTGGAGACTAGGTTTTTCCCTAGATAATCCATTGAATTTTACATAAATAATGTAAAACTCTGTTTGCTTGTGTAGTATTTTCTCAGCATTCTTTTCAATGCAAAGACGGTCTGAAAGATGGAGTCAGTTCAGCAATCTGGAAAATGAGTCCCTAGGAGAAAGAATGCAGAAAAGAAGTTACATAGCCATCTGAAGTTTTCTATGATGTATTAAGCATAAGATTATTAGGGAACAAATCAGGTAACAAGCATCTAATACTATTTTAGAAGATCTGATGTCTCTTCTTCAGCTGACTTTCCAGAAGAGAGAACGACTGATTTGTGTCAGTGCCATATTTTCACAACCCAGTGTGATTGAATACAATAAGGCTTCTGAAATACTACTAGATACCTACTTTTTGACACTAAGTAGCTCTACAGAGACCATAATCAATTCTGTGTTTTTCAGGAAGAAATTTTATTTCCTTGCTTTGCCAACCTCTTTTGATAAAACGAAGGATCATTGCTTTACACATTATGTCAAAAATACTAAATGAAACACAGACATACACATACTTAGTGATAACTTAAAAATATTTAACTCTTTTTATACTCTTGACTTTCATTTAGAATTGTACAAAGAATATTGCTGGAAAGTTTTACTTGAGACTTTTGAATTCTCAAAATCACAGTCAAAACAAGACATAAAGGAATTCCTTTCCTCTTATTTCTAAAACCTTTTTTCTCAGCTGAGGAGATCTGTTGGAATTCAAACAAACCCAGATATTTTTCAGATTTTTTTCTTTGTGAATAATTGGCAATATTCTATTTTTTCCTTTATCCTAATTGTAATGCCTTCTTTCAAATATCTCTTATCAATCAGTTTTCTTTTCTGCAACACATATTAAAAAAAAAAAAAGTAGACAACAAAAAAAAACCCTGATAGGCTCTGACATTTGGATCAAAATGTTTTTTAATATATTCTGATAATCACCTTTTGATGATAGAAAGATACATTGTACTACACAAGTTGAATTTCTAGTTTCAGCAAAATGGAATAAAGACTGTGTCTCATATTCTTCTATGCTTCCCTTATACCTATACCTTTTTCATACAGAACAAAAGGACATGAAAGTTTTTTCACAACTTTTTTGGATAGTTATTGAAAATCACAAAAATATTTATATTTCATCTCCCTATAATGGGTGAGTTCTATCTCTGTCTATCTGGCTATTTTTGAATTTGGTTTATGAAGCAACATATTATGCTCTGAGATGACTATATTAAAATGTGTCCCTCTAGAGCAATATATGTTGCTGACACAGCTGGTTATTTGGTAACCCAGGGAGCTGAAAGATGATGTTTGTTTGAAATTCATGTTTGGTTTTATAGCACTACTCCATAAAATGTGTAATTCAGCATATAAAATTTTGGGAGAAATATGTTTGGTTGCAAAAAAATAAAGAGAACAATCATTTACAGAGCAAAGTTGTCTCTTAGGTAGACATTTTACTATTTTTGTTTTTCCTTTCTTTGCTTTTTCTTCCATCCTACAGAAGTGAAAGTAATCTTAATTCTTCCAATATACACCTGGGGAACAGCAAAAAATAAAAACAAAACAAGTATCACACAATCTGTCACACACTTGTAAGAGAAAAAAGAGAGAAAATTATGTTGCTTTAAAAAATTGAAAATTCCCTCAGTAACAATAGGAAATATCCTCAAGTTGCACTAGGACAGAGAATATATATAAGAAAAAATGTCTTCATTGAAAGGGCTGTCAAGTTTTGGAAGGGTGCTCAGGGATGTGGTTCACCCATCTCTGTAAGCATTCAAAAGACATACAGATGGTGCATCTAGGGACAGCGATTAGTGGTGAATTTGGCAGTGTCAGGTTAATGGTTGGACTTGATGATCTTAAAGGTCTTTTCCAACTTCTATGATTCTATGATTCTGTGTTCCTGGTGCTAAAAGTTGCTGAAACCTGCAGTGTCTATAACCAATGTAGTATATCTTAAATCAAGGGTAGTTCTTTGCTATTTCTCTCTTCAATTCATGAGCTTATCAGTCAAAATGCCCGGAAACAGATTTTTGAGATCATATTCATTTCGATGTGCAGTGATGAATCAAATGCTGCTCTTTTCAAGGTTCCACAAAGGTTTACTTATGTAAGTGACACTCAGAGAATTGAAGAGGCAAATTACACTAAGGTATTTTTGAAGTATTAAATTCAAAGAAAAGCCTCCTCCTGTGTACTTGGTTTTGTAGAGGCCATGAGTGTCTGAGAAACTCTAAATATCTTTAAAATTCTACAGCAGTTTCTGAGCAGACTTGGTAGGTTCCCTCCCCCATTCTGTGACACTACAAAGCATAATTGGATTAGCCTACATCAAGTGGCTATCAATGGTAAAAACAATACATTAAAAAAATCACCTAAAAATAATGTTTTTCAACCAGATGTTAAATCAAGTAATTTATTTGTTTTATTGCACATTTGCATAATAGGCCAAACCAGAAATTCTCTGTAACAGATGTGCTGGTGGCAGGGAGATTTGATTACTGGCATCTATTATTAATCACTGCACAAATCTTAAATGATTTGTTTCAACAGTTTGATCAATTTACATCCAAGTACTTGCATTTATGCACAAAATGTGGAGATAAAACATCTGTTCACACCTTTACTACCAGCCCTGATTTTTTAATAAGGTTGAAGTTTGTGTTGAGGAAGACACAAGAGACTGACAACTTTTGTTTCTGAGAATAACTCATAACTGAAAGGCATTTCATGTTGGCAATAATATCTATTTGGTGCTTCTTTTGACTTGAAAAAATAAGAAAACAATTTTCTAGAGTTATCAAAACTTTCACAAATTTAATTAAAGACATTTTTATTACCTTTTGGGATCTGTGTACAAATTGTTGACTCTGGTAAGTGATAATGTGTATCTTTAACATGAAGTATCTTGAATTTTGTAACAAGTTTCTTCTACCTTAGAAATTTACTTGTAAGTTCCCAGTGGTTAAAAAAACAATATTTTGTTTTATTAAATATTTTATTATTTTAATTGTTCCAAAGGAGGCAAAATTATGCATATGCAGAACAGACTACAAATGGTGGGATCTTTGTATTTTAATACATTTCAAACAAGATGTGTAATCTTTCTGCCTAAGGATCAGAACTTGAAATTGTTTATATTTGTCTCATTAATGCATCTGAATTGTTGGATTGACTATCACTGATGGTGAAGGTGATATTGTAGATGGTATAAATCTTAACATGACATGAAAGCCACATTGCCAGTTGTATAATATGTAATTTCTGCCACCACAGAATACAGTTCATGTTCACGTTGACACAAAAGTGGATGAAACATAGTGCTGTCACATAATTTATTTCAGACAGAATCACAGGGCAGATAGGTTTCTAACTTTCTACTGCTTTTAAGAAAAAAAGAAAGAGATGCAGATATCCCTTCATGATCTTGTGTCACACAGAAAATCACGAATCATGCTGGATCTGTTGCTGTCTGACTGTATAGGTGCTGTGCTGCATCTCTTTCCACTGAGTTCAGGTAACTTCTGAAGGCAAATTACCTCATAACCAGCAGAGAAGATGGTACTATTGCCTAAGGGTTAAATTAATTTTTTACCAGCTGACCACATTTGAAGCATAAGTTTATAAGTATACCAGCAAGGAAAAGTGTTAAAATGCTCCAGATCTGATGGCTGCAAATATGAACATAGTAGTCTTATATGCCATATAGATGACTCTCATACACTGAGTGGATCTGCCTGAGGTACATACAGTTTTTCCACAGGAAAGAAATTGATCCAATCAGTGTTTCTAGGTTTTATGCATCACATAGATCAATCAGAGCTAAAAAGTGAATTTGTTTCAAAATACAGGATTTCCAACTGGCATTTTAATAGATCAGATTTTATAGATTTTATTATATGTAAAAAAAAAAAAAAAAAGTGAAGAAAGTATCTTTTCCTCATCAAATTGGCAACTATTTTGACCTGATAGCATTCATGATTGTTTCGGCTCTGAGTTAAAAATACCACCTGCTGTGATTCCCTTTATAATTTCATACACACTCATCTTGTAAGAAATATTTATTTTTGTTTGCTCTTTAACTTTTATTATTAGAATTTTTTTTTCCAATTGACAAAATTTTCCTTTAGAAGTTTTCTCAATGTATGCTCACAGCTTCCTGAGGGGCAAAAACCCAAACAGAAAAGAAAAAATAACCAACACAACAGCAGCAGATAGAAATACAAGAAAAGGTTTATAAATCAGGGTTGTGAGTGGTTCAGTAATTCCAATATGAGCTATAGGACAAAATGTCTAAGGGAGTAAGAGGGTAATGCAATCCAGACAACAAACTTAACTCTATTACAGATACACAGCCATCGCCAAAGCTATTACTACAGTTGCCTGAGGTGTCTGTCGAGAAGCCAGATGTCACTCCTCCATAACTTAGTGTCTTATGATTGTCATTTAATCTGAAGGAGAAGGAAACATTGTGTTTAGATGCAGGAAATATAAACCCTAACTTCTTCTGCATTCCCAGTTTTTTTATAAAACCATAAAATGTGAATTTCAAGGCCACCTTTAATGCTCAGGTTATCTAGCTCAATTGTATTCAACAGCTAGCCTTATTTTTTCCAGAATATTTATATTAGTTTTGATTCTCTTGTATCCACTGAAACTCTCTTATATTTTCATGTGACATCCCAAAAGCATGTAACATATACTCTTGAGGTCATGTTGTAACAACCAAACTGACAGACTGTGGTAAAGCCTTCATATTATTAAGTAAGAAAGGGCTTAGGTCTTTGATATCTTAGGTTTCCAGACTTCTTTAAAATGTTACAGGTCTTGGGGACACAGAAAGGAAATAGTGATCTTAATTCTCTAATTTCTAAAACTGAATGTTAACCTCCAAATAAACCCTAATATTAATCCAACAGAAGAAATCCACTCCAATTAGAAAAAAGAACAAAGTTGTCTGCATCGTCATCAGCTTTTTCTCAGGGCTGCAGGCTCTGGAATAAGCTACTCTTACAACACTTTCCATTTCCATTTCAAAAGATATTTTGTTTGCCATACCTTTGAAGTCATGGCAGTATCCAGAATAAACTGGTCATTTGAAGTGCTGGGTTTCCAATCCATAACTGTAACACCAAACCTAATCCCAACACACAGATAAAATTAAAAGCCCCATCTGCAGAAAATAAATGGCAAAAGATATTGGCTTATAAGAGAAAGAATGTTCTTGTCAGCTGAAGCCAAAGACTTATATTCTCTATTGTTCTACTGATGAGTTTTCTAACCATAAAACAAGGTTAGGGTTTGGGATTAGTGTTTGGAATGTATATATATCTGCCTAGTTTATTGCTTTATGCTATACACCCCCAAACACAGGAAGAGATCGGATATTGATTGGCATCAAGAACTTCTGCTACTATTTTTAATGGTGCAATATTTCTTTTAGTTATTGCTAAAGTTAAGACAAGGGCAAGCAGACAAGAGTGTGCATACTGCTTAAAGCCAATGATTTCTTTTCTTCTTCCTCTTGTTTCAGTTGGTTTTGTGGGCATAATGCAGTTTGGGGAAGAAAAAGTAATCTCCAGAACACAATTTTTTAAATGAATTTTTCATGGACTTATAAAATAAGGAAGAACTAGAGGGCCTTCACCTGGGTTCTTTTTTATAAAACTTATTTGTTTATGAACAGATTTGGCCTTATTTAAAAACACAGTGATTATTTTGAATATGAGTTTTAAGTAGAATACAGTTTTCATCATAGTATGGTTTGGCTGGGAACAGACCTTAAAAAACACCTTGTTCCCATGCCCTGCCATGGTCAAGGACATCTGCTAGACCTGATTCCTCAAAGCCCCATCCAACATGGCCTTGAATGTCTGCAGAGATGAGGCATCCATAACTTCTCTGGAAAATCTGTTCCACTCTCCCCACACTCTCAGAGTAAAACATGCCTTCCTAATATCTGACCTAATATCTAACCAGAATCTACCCTCCATCAGTTTAAAAACACTACCATTTGTCCTATCATTACATTCCCTGATAATTAATCCCTCCCCAGTGCTCTTGTAGTCCCCTCTAAAATACTGCAAGGCCACAAAATGTACATTCCTTTAGCTCAAATGCCATTTTCAGTTTTCATTCATGGAAAAGAAGGAAAGACCCAAGTTCTATTGACATGCAATGATTCTTGAGTGGTGGAAATATTTAATGACTTTCAAAATCCTTACTGTATCCCATAACCATAGAGTAACTTTATTTTTTACCCATTTTTGCATATCTGAAGCTGTTTAACCAAAATATGGAAATAGATTTGCCTTTTTCTTCCTCTGAAAATGGATGAAAAAATTATTTAAACCATTCAATCATCATTTTTCAATTTTCAGTTTTTTCCTAAGCAATTATTTCTCAAGCTGAAAGCTTCCAATCTTGTAATAGCCCAGAAGTAATTGTTTGAGGTTTGGAAACTGAATTATGTGGCTAGCTATTAAAGAATATAATTTGGTGGGAACAGAAAGGAATAGGGAGAGGGCTTAATCCCAGTTTCCCATTTCAAAATATGAAATGTACTGCTGTTTTCATAAATAGACCAATGTTTAAAGGAACAGGTGTGTCATTCAAACCTTATAGTTTCACAGTCTGTGGATGGACTGATATCTGCAATCATTAAGTCTGCTTCATGTATTCTTTTTGGGTCTGAATTCAGGCGTAGTAAAACATTGAAGAGATTCTTTGTGTGTAAGGTAAGCCTCTTTCTAATCTAATAACAGTGACTCTAGCTGAGGAGAGCGCTGTCATGCTTGTTGAGTTTAACACCTATTACATTCCCTAGGCCTTTGTTTTTTCACTAACCTGATGTTTGAGACAGGCACAGAGGATGCTACTAGCCCAAGACTGCTGCATTATGCAGACTCATGGGCTGCACAAGCTGGTGTGTCCCTACAGTCTGGATGTAACAAACCATACAGACTTCCCAAGTGTGTCCTGTACCCAGGGCCTGTCCCATTGTCCCAGCCACAACTAGGTAGGTGGGGACAAATTAGGACAGACGGATTGTTAAGGAAAATCCATAGTGGCAAGATCTGTCTGAGGAGAATTTGGGAAATGAAGTCAGTGGGTCCAGTCCTGGAGACCATAGGGAGGGTCAGACACAGCGCCACAATTTCTGGGCAAGTCTATAGGCACATCAGAGTTCAAGCTGGGGTGCTCATTACCTGGGTCAAGTTCAGGGTCCAGATCAACAGGGTGCATGACTGTGACATAGTTTGAACTCTATTTCAGGCACCTTTCAGAGGGAGACCTCTGGCTTTTCCTCATCTATTATGAGGAAGGAGTCAGAATAAAAGTTACACAATTTCCACTATAAGAGAAGTTATATATGACCATTTTTGTTGAAATGGGTCTGATATGACTTCTTTGGTATTTCTCATTTTGCAATATAAAATGGCTACACTTGAAATTTTAAGAATCTGTAATTATAGCTAGACTGTAGCTCTTTAAAAAATGTTATATAGTAAAAATGGCAGAATAACATATTTTAAATATTTATTTTTCCCTATAACATCTTGTGCTTTTTTCATACATTTTCCTTGAAAATACTGAAATACTAATGTGTAAAGAAGATGGAGGTGCATGTTTTGTGAAAGTGAGATTTGCTACTGAAAAAAAAGAGAGATTGAGTAGTGTGGAATGCACTGAACCTTAAGGTTTGTTGAAGCTGTTTTTCTTGACAGACCAGTATTTACTGATATGATATAGCTACCTGATGCAAAAAGATCGTGAACCTGAATGAACACAGAAAGGTTTAAACATGCACACAAATCATAATGACTAAATATCATTGACTAAACTATGCCATTGAAATATATGCACATATGTAAAAAGGCAATTGTGCTGAATCCATGCATATGCATGAACAAGATGAATAATTGCATGTGCAGGCTACCACCAGTGCGTGAAATTACCTGTTTTGCAAGTGTAAATTAGTGTTTTGCATGCCCGTTTACCTGTTTGCTGTCCTTATATTTGTTGTGTTCAAGTTAACTGACTGTCTGATAATTTGTGTTTTAGGAAACAAAGAAAAGAAGGAAAGCAAAAATACCAATATTAATCTTCAGAAGAAATAAAAATGAAAATATTTTTCATTCCTATACTAGAGATATAATAGTCACGTCATTGAATATCTGCAAAACATATTTGTAAGATATATTAAAACCATATAGTGTTAGTGGTATCCTGCAGAACAGCCAATGCTTCAGAACATATGCATGAAGATTGATGCAGTTCATTGCACGGTTAAAATAACTAAAAATTGCAATAAGAACATGGCTGTCATTTTATTGCTAAATTTTAAAAATAAATTTAATTTAGAATAAAGAGAATTCAAAATAGTTACTATGCTTGAGATTAAAAAGCTTCATGAAAATGAAAAAAGAAAATCAAATATAAAACCCATTTGTATTCAAAATGCTGTGCAATTAAAAAATATTTTATAATTCCTAAATCTGCTTTGTATTGACCTCACAATTTACCTATGACAGTAAGTCATTTATGGCAATCGTGCAGTTAAATTCTATTCACTACAGCATTTCCAGACCAGAACAAAATACTAGGTTTTAGTTTCATTCTTGGTGAGATAGCAATTCAGTAATGCTACCACCTGATCTCAAAGTAACTATATTTTACTACTTTTAGGAACACAGCACTATCATTTCCAGTTTTCCTAGCATCCTTTGAAACTACTACTGTGTAACTAATTTCCTTTATGTGCAACTGTTATAGTCCTCAGAAGACAGCGCAAATTAATTCAAGATACAAAGATAAATAATAAGTTGGAAATCAATAGCACTCATATTTTGTTCTTCCTGTTGAAGCACACGGCAGTATTATTACCTGTGAATCTTCATTCTATACATTCAGGACACTGAATTAATTAAAGTAGAGACAGTCTCTTTTTTATTTCTCTTAAAGTCTCTTGAAGTACTCCCACTGAAAACAGCAGCAGATTTATGTTAGGGGGTCTTTTATATCCTCTCTAAAGGTTCAGACAAAATATCTGACACAGCTCTTCCCCCTCCCCACAAAACTGAATTAAGTGGCATCATAAAAAATGTTCAGTTACCAGTACCAAACAATGAAAGAAAGCTTTAATTTGCTCAATTTCTACAAGAACAAAATGAGCAAAATATTATGGACTTATCTCTTAAAGAATGTAATACACTGAAAAAAGCATCCAAAATTTTTCCTGAGCCTAAAACTCTTGCAAGTGTTTTGCAAATTTCCCGATTGCTTTTTGCAGAATTCTGTATTTTTCATGAACGTATGTTGAAGCCAGTTTTGGAGACAATTTAGCAGAGGCCCTCTGTGAAAATATCAGTGCTGAATACAAAAAGTACCTTGAGGACACCTTAACCCTTTTGCATGAAACTCATTTGAGGTAGAAGTATTCAGTCCTGAAACTGACTGAAGTAGACCAAGAGTTCATTCCCCATGTGCTTGAAAAGTCCAAATCAATGAGGAAGATGAATTTTAGATGGATAAAAGGAAGTGGCTTCTTTTTGTGGTAAAGAGAATTTGGACCCAGGCTGACTCTACAAATCGAATAATGGTGTCTAAAATACTGGTAGTGGTTTGTAAATGTTGCCTTGGCTCACAGCTTCTCCACTAGTTAATGTGTATCTGACACAAAATTAATTGTAAGAGTGCCAAAGATAAACCAGGCAAACTACATGAAATTGTAGACATGCAACACTACAATGGAAAGCTACATGAAAAGATCTTGGGATGGCATGTTCATGTTTTGGTCTCATTGAGATGACCTTTTTACCTAATCTAGAACTGATTGAGTCTTCCTTCTATGTTTCCTTAAATAATCCAAGTATTCCTGCTTGCTTCCTAAAGCCAGAAGTGGTTCATATGAAACCCCTTATCTCCTCACTTTATAAGCTTAGAGAAATACACTGCAGAAGACATTTTCCTTTACAAGCCTCATTTGGGTATTGCCAAAGTTATTCATCAGAAATCCAAAGCATGGATGGCCCAGCTGGCAAAATTCAGGCATTCAGTATTAATACAAGGGAAAGTATTTCCATATGAGATCATGAACAAGTCTATCTTCCCTCTCCTTCCTTCAAATTGCCAGTTGCTAATTTTCTGGCACTGCAGAGTACTCTGTTAAACCTCCTTATTGCTTTACTCTCTGTTTAATAATAAAGTAAAATTGACCATAGTCAACCTATAAAATAAATGATACAGTAAATCTCTGCCTCAACAGTGTAACATTAAAGATTTTGCATGCTTATGGTTTACTTTTATCATGCTTTTGATTTTTTGGCCTAGAAAATAATTAATTGATAACAGTATCTTGTTTACTGAAACGTATTGAGTAAAGAAGCCCACACAAATGACGATAGCCTCTTATTACCATTCTGTTTAGTTTAATGAAAGGCCTGCATCAAAGGGTCTAACCCCAGAGGATTTTCTAAAATAGGATTTATGCTTTTCTACTTTAGTCTCCTTTTTTTTTCCCCTGAAGCTTTAAAGGTTTTCAATGTTTTGGGCTCTGCTGTTGTTTCACTTGGATAATGTATATTGTAACTTTGAATGACCTCAGCATTGCCAGCGTTTCACAAACCTTGATTTGAGCTAACTCAGCCACAAAAGTATCTGAAACAATAAGTTTTTAAGGTTGTAACAAACATTATGTTTAATGAGTACAGTGCACAAGTAATGATGCACTGAATCAGTATGAAGCCTCAAAAAATGATTTCTGTTGGCACTATAAAAGGAATGCAATTTTTCTTGTTGAAATACCATTTTTCAGTTACTGCATGACTGATGTGGTAATTATCCCCTACACCTGGGATTTAAATCCAATCCTACAAGCCCATTTTCTGTTTGCAAGCTGTCAGACTGATGCATAGTCTTTGTTCTTATCTGGCAATAGTTGAGGAATCAGTAATTCAGAAACAACAAAGCCACTGATGGGTCATCATGTAATCTGCACTGAAAATTGCAATCTGTAATGAGATTGGAAACACAGATGAGGAAGCTAAAAACTGATTACCTACCATACCTAAAATTTTCAATTTTATTGCACAAATATGATCAAAGTACCTCATAAATTTAGGTATTAGTTGAGAAAAAGTAAAGATTACTTTTAAATTAGGTGAAAAAAAGATAAGTTATTTAAATGTAAATTATTTGTTTTATAGCAATTTAATTCATCTCCAGGGTGATTCACATCTTTACATTATTTTATCTTCTATTTCAGAATATGGTGTATCTTGTTGATTAGTCAGGACTGGTGTAAAATATTTTGTTCCCTTAAAACAAATGTAAGTTCAATGATGAAAAAACCAAATAGTGGTCAGCCAAATTTCATATTATAGCCTAGGAAGATATAAGCTGCTTCTCAGCAAAGTAACCAAAAATAGACTTCACATAAGTTAAAAATGTAAGTTTTATTGATGTTCCTGACTTCTTTAATGCCCTGACAGCAACTTACGGATGGATGCTACACTGTTGTTCTCAACTCAAAACCATTAATTACTTTTTTTCTGCACTAATGAGATTATGACTAGTATGATGAATGGCAATAAATTATAATAGATATTTCCAATAGGTTTCTGACTAAGCACTATGCTGAAAAAATAAAATAAAAAAAAATCCAATTATTCAGGAGATTGATTGATGCATTCTTTTCTTCAAACTTTCTTGAACAAAATCGGTTCTTTTCTACTATATTTTCCTTTTTTCTAAAGGTAATCTTTGGCTCCAGAAAGTACTCTAAATTCTCCATTAGTGTTTAATGTAAAATTCTAGAAAGTCTTGAAAAGATAGGTCTGTCCAAGAAAAGAAAAACTAATCCATTATTCTTTAACAGTGCTGGATAATCCATCCAGAAAAGAGTTTAGAGGCACACAAGCCATTCAAAATCCCTATTTACTCTGTATATGACATGCATAGGTCCATAAAACCTATTTAATTTACCTTGCTCATGTACCCAACTTCAATCGTTGTCTGAAATTAATTTCAGTTTTATTTTATTTTATTGCTTTGTTTCTTTTTTACCCTTTGTCTTTCTTGCATTAAGTTTATAGTGAGAAATTGCCTGTGGAATACATTTGCCAACAGCCAGGGTTCTTTAATGGAGTTCTCTATGTCTTTGCATGAAAATGACTGTGGGTGCTAGTCTAGTCCTTGACCATAATAACATGGTCCAAACATATCTAGTGGTACAAGTCTTTGAAGGATTTACGTACAAAGACATTTAGCTCATAAGTCTCTAACTAGCTTGGCTGCTTCCAAGATGACCAGTTCAGCTGTGGTGGTATAGATTCTAGCAGGGGATAATAATTCCATAGATCACGTTTCAGTTTTCTCCCGGTTTCCTTACAAGTGAGCCCTCAGCTTACCTGTCTTCTCCAGCTGTAAAATAAGTCCAAGCAGATGTCATATATAGAAATCATGTGAGAAATAAATTATTATAATAAATCATTGAACTGTTGGAAAAATACATCCAAAATATTTGCTTGCATGCTTACTGCCAAATGGGGACTTTTGGAGTCAGTTATTTTTGTCTGTTTTTATGTCAATAACTAAAAAGACATACTGCCCTAAATCATTCCTGTTCTTGAAATTAATCCAGAAATTCTTACTGTAATAGAAAATATGGTAGTAGGTTTTAGATCCAAATGTTACAATACATAGATACCTTTTCTCCTTTAAGTCTGCACACCTGATATTCACCGGTGGAAGACATATAACAGTATGTTCTGTATGTCTTGAAGTGCCAAATTAACAAGCTTTAACTTGTAAAGTCATTATTCCTATTACCTCCAAATCATCCAGAGGCTTATTTCAGGAGTATAGCCCTTGGCTGATGTGTGCACAGAGTTTCTCGTAATGCATTTACAGAAATATTCCAACAATTGCCAATGCATACTAAAAGTAATAACATAAATTAATCTGAATAGGTAGATTGTATGGAGTAGATTGCAGATTTGAGTAAAATATCAGATACTTTCTATGATGAGATATGTTGACCTTATATGAATCCATCCAAAATGTCAAAGGGGTAGTTAGAGATTAGAATATATTCTGCAGATTCTTAGTCTGAGACTGACAAAGTACCCAGTGGACAGAACTGCCATATTCCAAAATAAGACAAAAAAATTTAGGTTTTATTTACAAACTAAATCAACCAACCAAATCAAAGATCCATAGAAAACACAAACACAATTAAAATAAATGTGCAACTCATACATTTAAAACAAAGAATTTAAAAATTCCATTAACATATCAGCTGCTATTTAATAATTTTAATTTTGTAATTAATTCATTACTGTTCTTGCTGAGAGTGATAAAAGGATCTTCTAAGTGACTGTCTTAATTAACATTTGTTTGTCCTTATGCTACAATCCTAAATATTAAGTATTATTCTTTTCGGAAACCATACGTATTTTTAGCTGAAAACTACTGATATAAAGAAGAAAATTTGATTTAAAAAGACTGAAAATTTTTTGAGACAAACTAATATTGATATAAAAAATTATATACCTGCTATGTAAAAACAAAGTATTTTACAGACACTGGAGAGCAACTGAGAGCACAATAAAAAATCAGTGGCAGTAAAAATGAATAAAATATATTAAGTTAAAAATATTTCTATTTACTAAAAGCTGCAAACATGTAAATGAAATATAGAAATATATACAGCAATAGACTTTATACACTCTTGAATGTTTCAGAAAATCAAGGTATTTTATTTTGTGGCCTTCATGTATAACACAGAAACACAATACTTTTTTTTCAAAGGCAGTTTATGAACTTGAGATATCAAATTTTGAAACTGATTTTTGTTACCCACAGACTTCCATTACGTATTCATGTGCACCATTACTTATGAATAGTTACATGAGACAGGATATATGTCAATCACTCTCTATGTAGATATTAGTGGTAGACATGGGAATATTAGATTTATTGTTGGTCTTAACCTTAAGGATCTTTTTCAACCTAAATGATTCTATAAACCTATGATAATTTTTATCATACAATCTATGGTTTTCTTTACTGTCTTTACTGTCTGGAAATTCCACTGCAAACATTGTCCTGAAATATGAACTGAGTCCATTCAGGACCCTGTATTCTATGCAATTGCTCTTGGTACTGCTTTTGTTTTCCTTCACCACAGACACACATAGTGAGTAGACTGAGTAGCTTGTTTTATCTCACAGTATTTTGTTTCATATGTCCCATGCCCAGTGTTTTCGTTACCCATTCAAAAAGTTCTTATGCTTGCCAAAATTCTCAGCACATCTCTGGTATGGCAAAACAATTCAAATTCTTCTGCCCATCTGCTGTTTGCAGATCTTATAATTGCCACTTAAGCCTAAAGACCAAATACAGTCAGTATGCAATCAGATTTGATGCTTAAGATTGTCTGTCACTAATGTAAAGAATGCCAAAATTAAAGGTGCAACAAACATAAAGGGGAAATGGTACTTATCTGCACTTGTGATTCAGGAAGATAAGAAACAAGACGAAAAGAAATGCAAATGTTTCCATCCAAAGAAAATTAATGGCAGATCAAGAGAGAGAAATATCTGACTTTTACTGAAGGGAGAAATCTTAGGTGATAATGACAAGTACAGAGAATAAGATGTAAGGTGTTATTTCTTTTCAGACATTATTTCAATTTTCAAAAAATTCTTCAAGTCCTATTTCTGTAAGTTTTAAAGGCTACTGAAGAATGAATGCCAACATACTCTTCTATTTTGAAAAGATGTGGTTAATGGTGTTTGATGACAAACAGAAAGGCATTTTACTTTTTATACCTCTACAAATAAATGTCCATGAAAGTCTTTTTCTCACAGTCTTTCACAGTCACTAAAATGGCTAGTTTGGTAATGGTGTTGAAATTTAATAAATAGGTTAATATATCAAATCATGCCAAAGTATTTTTGCTATTGGAAGGAAAAAAGATCAAATTAAGTTTCAGTGATCACTGATTATAATTCAGCATCCAAGTGATAACAATAGATACTTACATGTCCAATCACATTTTATAAACGGTTCAAGAATTATCCATAGTATTTCAAATCTACCACATATCAGAATTAATCTTTCTGCTATGAAAGATCATGTCTTGCAATGTCTCTGGTGTAGTGTACAACCAGCCACTAACATCTAATAAGCTTTTTCTATCCTTCAGAAATGTGAATAATCCCAAACAAAATTTTGCAATGGAATGATTTCCTACAGAAAAAAAACCACCAAAAAACAAAAACAACAGTGGTCTTGATGTTATTAGTTGGTCTTGATGTTATTAGAAATTTCAACTGTGTAAGCACTTATTTATTCCAGAATATCTGTTATTGAAAATATGGCCCAGACCAAAACATCAATCATATTTTTGCTTTTTCTAGAATATTTGACATGCCTTTGGAAGTTCATGGTTTTTTATATAATCTTGTTACAAAGCAACAACTCTTAATTCTTTACAGGCAGCTCTGTTTTGATAAAATTTGTCAGACAATGACTGTGGCTTGAAGGACAAGAAACACCAACTTGTCAGTACTGCATTGAAAAAATTAGAGATAAAGAAAAAAATCAGATTTCAGAAAGGACCCTTTAGTTATTTGTTTTACAGACATAAAGAAGCATTTTGCAATACAAAAACGCATTGTAGAAATAGGGAAGGAAGTTGATTATTTTGTCAGTCAATAATGTCATGATATAATTTTATTTTTCATTATTACAACAGAAAGTCATGTTTTTAGAGTTCATTAGTGAATCTAGCCTTCATTTGACAGAAAGAAAGAAAAAAAAATCATATACATAACAATAGAAATGAGAAGAACCTAGCAGTTTCCTTAAACTAAGAATACCTTTAAATAACTTGCTGAGAATTTTATTAAGAAATACGTACTTGCAATTTGTCACAGAAATGTTACCTACAATGACAACAAGACATACCCCTCTCCACAGTAAGCTTCATTTCACTATCAAAGAATAACAATGCCTGCAAGGTATGAACAGAACATTCCTTCCATTTTTCAGCTCTGTCACACTCTTTTATGTTTTGCTCATAATGACAACTGTCTTGGTTGATGTATCATATAGATGTTCTCACCTGCTTGTTGTCATTCAGCTGCTAAATTAGAAGAATGAATATGTATAATTCCTCCAAAATTGCATTATAATGACACAATCTGGCATATTTTATTATACATCCCGCTAGACCCTGATTGTTTTGTGCAGTTGGCTTTCAACTTACACTACTGGGTTTTGATAGCTCTTGCCAACTTCCTCAATGCAAATGTTAAAAAGTGAAAGCAATGGGAAAAGTCTTTAAGTATAGACTTGATAGAGGGGTGAAGGAATGGTAACATTTCATTCTTCATCAAACACAATATAAGTTTGCTTTAACATTTGAGGGTTTTTATAAATAGATATTTTTGGTGCCGGAGTAAAGGACAGGAATAGTCTGCCTTACATATGTGGGAATACAAACATTTCAGGCTTTATTTCCTCATAGGGATTTCTCCTGCTTTCCAATAATTAATTGTCTACTTTGGTGCCATGAAAATTTTGTGTTAGTAACTCTGACTTTTGATGTGGTTTAACCCCAGTCAGCAACCAAGCACTACGCAGCTGTTCGCTCACTCTCTCACCAGTGCGATTAGAGAGTCAGGTAATGTGAGACCTAGAAAATTTATGGGTTGAGATAAAGACAGTTTCAGAGATAAATAAAAGGCTGCCCATGTAAAAAATGTAAAACAAGGAATAAATTCAGTTCTTCCTATGGGCAGGCAGGTGTTCAGCCACCTCCAGGAGAGCCTAACCCTGTTATACATAATGGTGACTTGGGAAGACAGGTATTATCAGTCCAACCTTCCCCCCTTTTGTTCCCCCACTTTCTATACTGAGCATAATGTCACAAGGTATGGGATATCTCTTTGGTCAGTTGGGATCAGCTATCCTGGCTGTTTCTCCTCCCAGTCTGACATGTATCCCCAGATTCCATGCCTGCATGGCAGTATGAGGAACAGAAAAACATTGGCTCTGTGTATGTCCTGCCCAGCAATAATTAAAACATCTCCACATTATTATCACTATGTTAATCACAAATTCAAAACATGGACCTTTACTAGTCACTGTGAAGGAAATTAACTCTACCCCAGACAAGACCAGTACAGTGATATTTAGCTTTTTAAGGGCTTCTGCTGAAGCTATTACCTCTTTTACCCAGCTGTTTTTTTAACTCCAGTTCTAGTCATTGTTAGAGGAAGCTGAAGTATTTCATGACATATGTACAGCACCAGTCTAAAAGCAATCCTTATAAAAAACAATCACTAGGGTTTAAAAAATATATTTACTATTACTATTATTATTATTATTATTATTATGTTTAATTGTTTGTTTGCTTGGTTTTTTAATTTCTTTTTTAAATCCTACAGTTTCTCAAAATGCTAGCTTGATGTACTGTTTTGGGCTGGTATAGAGATAAATTTTTTCCCAGTAGTTGGTAAGATGCTGTGGTTTGCACTTCTGATGAAAAGGGTGTTGACAAGACAGTGGTGTGTTATTGGTTGCTGAACACTACGTGCACAAGGTCAGGGTTTGATTCCCACATGGTCCCACCGGTGTTTGGCTGGGAGTGCATAGGAAGATGAAAGGAGAAACACACAGGAAAGCAGACCCCAACTGTCTAGAGGGACTCCCAGACCATATGAGATTCTGCTCAGCAAAAACAGCTGCAGGAAAAAATAAGAAAGGGGGCATGCTCAGTGTTGTGGTGTTTATATTCCTAAGTAATCATGATGCATGATGGAGCCTGAATTAGTGAATTCCTTCCTTGGGGGTTTATTTGCTTGTACACATAGCTTTTTCTTTTCGTTTCAGATGTCTCTGACTCCCATTCTGCTATCTTTCTCTCTCCTCAATTTATCATCAAGTTCTGAAGTAATAAGTTCATGTATTTTCTCTTCCACAACCTTAGTCCTTTAAAGAATGTCCTAATTTAACTATCTTCTGTGTCTCACTGAATAACTCCTTGAAATTTAATACTGGGGCTTCTTCAACTTTTTAGCTCTTACAGTATTCTCTGTAATATTTTCACATTAAAAAATCAGAGGAAATTGGCATCTAAAATCCAGATGTATGTATAGATCTTCACTTATCTAGAACTGTTTTCTATCTTTTATTTAATTTAAAATGCTGGGTGGGTGACAAGGTGTTTTCATGCTTTACTTTCCTTTTTTGAATTCTCCTTGTCAGTGCCAGTACTACTATTGATAGGCTACCTGCAAGCTGAACAAATATCCAGGGAAAAAATTCCAGGTTTTTTATTAGCTCTTCAAGGTTTAATATTTTTCTATTATTTCAGCAGTAAAAGATCATTTTACTGAAAAGACCATCATTCAATACTTCAGAAAAGAGTGGAGCACTTGCTTTCCCTGGCCCTTTTAATACCTTCTTAGCTGTTCTGAAGTCTTCAGGACTAAATATCATTTATCTAGTTCAGCAAATTTATCACCTAATACTTGTAATTCTTTGAAACATGTCATGCTGAATGGCTGCTGTCATGTGTAAAGAGAAGTTTTCCAATAGAAATTCTGCTAGTTAAGGAAAAAATGCATAAAAGATTTTAGATTTAAACCTACAGAAGTATTTTAGGCAAAACTGAAATAGCATGAAACAAAACAAATTCTGGAAGGCTGTTTGTTAATCTCGATTGGAAAATGAAAATGAAAAAGCTGGTTTTAAGCTTAAATTTAAAATATTGATGTGCTTAACATATGGGAATATTAAATTATGCCATTAGGTGATATCATTCAGTGATAAAAATGTGATAAGTGTGATAAACCACTTTTTTTTATAAATTACTATTTTATAAAGGCTGAAAAATATAATGCCCCCTTAGAAAAAAAAAATAAAGCCCAAGTAAACCTGTTTCATTGGTACGTCATTGAAAATTGAGGTTAACAGAAATATAAGTTACTTTTTTTGTTTTATCCAGGGTATACCTGTCAACAACCAATTTCATTTCATCTCCCAATATTCTTCTGAACCTTGCTGACATAATCACCTGCAAATGCAAAAATAGCTGTACCTTTTCAGCTTATTGTCAAATCAGCATCATCCTGAAATGCCACAGGTACACTCATACTCAGTCTTTACCTCCCTAGGCTACTCCTCTCCTTTCTTCTGAGGCAAGCCATCTTCAACCTCATCACATCACTGCCCTGTGTCATCCTTTCCTTGACAAGAAGGTTACCTGGCTTATATCTGAAACAAATTCATGTTTAAAATATTAGATTTTAATGGATCAATGCAACAGCTATTTCTTTCAGTTGAAACCAGGTAGGCCTATCATAACAAATAATGTAAGCTTATCATATCAAATAATGATTTTCCTGTAATCTTTGGTTAGCATTTTTTTCCCCCACAGGCACGAACCCTAAGTAAGATATGCAGATCAAGCAAGGAGTTTGCTGGCTTACTTTTGTTTACCTCTACTGTCAGGGTAGCAGTTTCATTCTGGCAAACTCAGGTTCAAACCACATCCTTGCCTGAAATTTAATTGCAAACAATTAGCCCATCAAAGTGCCCATCATAAATGTACACATCTCTCCTCTCTAAAAGTACACATTGTTTCTAACAAGCAGAAAATTGCTCTGTGGTTGAAATAGCATCACTTTTTCCAGCCTTATGAGTACCTGACAGAACATAGTCATAGTATGCTGATATTTTCTGAGCTCCGTTTCCATCAGAAATCCTGTCATACAGGGAGTAATTGAGAGCAAATGTTACACTACCACTGATGTTTTCCAGGACTGAACTTATTTCCATTTCTTTTGTACCCAGAAGAGTCCATTGGCTCACCCATAATTGAAATACCAGTGATCCTCATCTGTTTGCCAATCTGCAAACTAAACAGAAGCTTAACCTACTTCTGTTATGCCAGTCTGCTGATGTTTTTCCAGCAATGCAAACCATGATATGAGCTGGCTGTGATTCCCTCATTGGAAAGAGGTTGAGCCAAACATCACTTTCTTCTTCTGGCAGCAAAGCAGGATTTCAATACACTTAGCTTCAGAAGAGGCTAGAAAAAAATGAACAAAAAAATTTCTCAGGTCTCAGCAGCATGTTACCAAAATAAAGTGTACCTTTAATAAAAATTAAAATGTGTTTTTCCGTCAATACACATGACTCAACACATCACCCTCCTAGGTGCAGGTGGAACCAACATTCTAAAATTTTGGGTTGAATATATGCTTTCTATCATCCCTCCAGGATGCATTATTACAATTTAAAGGACACAGTTTTCTGTCCTAATGGTGCCAGACCATTATCATTATCAAAAAACGGAGCAACAGAATTCCTCTAGGCAATGATTCTGTAGTTAGTTTTCCAGGGCTGAAGGAAAATGCACTTGTTTTGAAAACTGATGGCAAGCCAATGTTGCATATTCTTACTCCTGAATAACCACAGTTTCTGAATGCAGCTTTGACTCAAGTTCAACTACTTCATACAGATGAAAATACTATTTTGGCCCGAATGAAAAATATTGTTTGGCCCTGTGGCTGTGTTATCAATATGTATGTTGCACATAATGTGAACATTCCAACATACATGTTCACTTTCTTTTATCATTTATGATCAGTCTGCTTATCTTCTTAGGCTGTAAAAGATACATCTCCAGAGATTTTTTACTCTCCTTATGTGTTATAGGTTTTTTAAAAAAAAAGAAGAAAAGGAAAAGGGGAAGTCCAATTTCAAGTGTGCTCCCTAGTGTTACACTCAGTAACACTTGTGTTTGATTTTAGGCAAAGCAACATTTACTTCTCTGCTTCAGATGTCTGTCTGTAAACTGGCAATTGCATCATACTTCAGCTGTGGGAGATGAGCTGCAGTACACAATTTAGGGATTAGTCTCTATAGGAAAAATGCCAGCATAAAGTAATTAATTCTAATGGTTGGGCCAAAATACATCTGAATCAAGGCCTTACCTTTGGATACAGGTACTATAAAACAATCGTCTGCATGTCAACAAACTATGCTGAGACAGAAAAGCAAGCTTATTCACTCACAGACCTCATTCCATGATCCTTTTGAGTATCATCATCTCTCCACAGCTCAAACCTTGCTAAATTAGTCCCGCAACAACAACGTTCATTTCTGTTAGGTAATTAGATTTCATTTATTATTGCATTATTAATTATAATTTAAGCTGTAGCGTAGACAACTCCCTAGATCCACTAGCTGATTGTGCTGATCAGGTATTGACTGAAACAGCTCAGAGCAGATTGGCTCAGAATGGGGTTGAAGAATAATATTAGAACTGGAAGTCTGACATGGGTTGATATACACCTGTGATAAAATATGTGGTTAACCTGGCCATAATGGAGAAGGAATATTGGCTTGCAGAATCATCACATAAAGAGGGATTTTTCCAAACCTATTTAGTCACTGCCCTTTCAAAATATTTTGTCAGTGGATATATAGGTCGAGTTAGTCTTTCTTGAGTATAGACATCATATTATCATAGAAGTGGGATAAGGGGCTGTGATATATATACAGTGACAGAGAGACGTTGCTCTTTAAGTAGGTTATAAATAAATTTTAAGAATTTGATTCTTAGATCAAATATACCACTTTTATATTTATATGTTATGTGTTTACAAGTACCACAGCAGATAAACCCCTTTCCATGAAAAACAGGGACAAATAGAAATATTTTGCAGACTGCCAGTAGGCCAACTCCTCCTACACACTCTGCAACATAAACACTACACATTTTGAATTAATTTTCAATATATCCAAATATCTACTGTATCCAAATATTCAATTATTTTATAAAGCAGGTGGTGGTTTTATTAGCCTTTATTTTCATAATTATAATCATATACACTGTATAATTTTATAATTAATAAACATTTGGGGTTTTTATTACATATATATAATTTATTGTAACCTTACCCAAGGTCAAATTAAAATATATTGAGAATATATATTGAAAATCTTTTAAAATATTTAGTGGATTTGAATTTACTAGTTATCCAGGTTTGGTAGTTAAATTTTTCCAAAATAGCTTAGGTTTTTTAGGAGCTCAAATTATTCCTGATATATCACTATTTATTCACTGGTGAAGAAGTGAATTAAAATCCATTAAAAATCATGTTGCCTACCTTAAAAAAAAATTGCCTATCTTCAGCAAAATTTGGCATTTATATTATCCTAAACAGAAAGAACTGAATTTTTACTTGTTGTCTACAAACATTATGTTAACTGAAATTAAACTTTCTGAGCCATGCTTGTACTAGGTTAAACTACATTTTCAAATAGACCTAGTCAAAATTTCTTTTACAGAGAAGGAAATTAGACAGGTAAGGAACAACAAATGAGCTGAACTTTGTCCTCAAAGAAAATTGGTTTTTCCTTTTCAATTTCATTTCAAAGAGATCTGACAACTGTCGCTTTGAACAAACTTTAACAGCACAATATCCTTTGTGCAAGTTTCCCCCTGTCAGCTTTTCCATTCCAGCAGGAACTTAGAACAAAGTGTACACTGCCCTTTGAGTTGAGAACTTCATCAGTTGAATGAACACTGGTATAGTGCACTGAAATTGAGGGCATACTCTCTCTGTGAATCTGAACAGTGTACTCTCTCAATAAATATAACTTCTCTATCTTTTACAAGAATAAACTAACCATCCATGTCTTCTCATATTTTCTCTGTTCTCCTGTCTTTACTGAAAATGAAAAGCCATTTGAAAATCCATATGTTTAAACCTAGGTGGGGTAGCAAACAGTCCTGATTGCAGCACGTTTCTTTCAGAATAAATCTGAACTTACTAATTTCCAATACTTCTGAAATCTATTTATGGCCCAAAAAGTTCTTTTGCTTTTATTTTCTTAAGAAAATGCCTAAGGCAATGAAAAATAAAACTTAACCAATTTAATAAAATAAAAAAATTGTAGAAAATCCATAATTTTCTAGACGTCATTAAAAATAATCAACCAAGAGGTGAATCACATTCATGTCACAAAGTTGTGTCATTAAGACCAGTGATTAAGACCAGTGATTAAGACATGTGATTAAAACCAGTGCTGTTGCATGTTGTCAGAAGCAGCACTCTTTCTCAGGAGTACTTATGAACTACCATGTTTGAGAATACTGCATTTAGCATTCATGTGCAGTCTATACACCCTGACATATTTCAGTGAGACATGGAAGCAATTCTCCAATATGTCTTCCAGCTTTCCTTCTATACACTAATCTCACATAACAGAAGCAGGATGTTTCTTGAAAAGCTTAATTAGTAAAACAGAGCTACAAAAAGAAGCATTGTTTAAATGATCAGACCCTGAGTAGATCTGAATTCATGAGAGCTCTCCAAACAAGTAAAATACAATAGAACATTGCATTAAAATAAGTATAGGAGAGATTTTTCATAAAGACTTTGATATTTGGGTGCATTCAGCTCTTTCAAACACAATTTACTAAGCTCATCAGCTCACAAATTTTGACCACGAAATAGGTTGCCAAGAATTATGGAATCGTCATCCTTGGATCTACTTCAGAAGCAGTTTTTGTAAGTTAGAACTTAAGGTTCTGTAAATTTTGTCATAAGTATCTATACTTAAAACACTGACCTGTAAAACAGTAGAATATGTATCTAAGAAAATTTGACAATATTACAGAGAAGGTGTAGCACCCAGCATCCAGTAGCATTACCAAATCATCTCCTGTGCTGCGCCCAAAGCAGCAGGGAGAGGGAATTAATTCTGCTCCTCTGCTCTGCTCTGCTCTGCTGAGACCCCACCTGCAGGGCTGCATCAACTCTGGGGTGCCAGCACAGCAAGGGCATGGACCTGATGGAGCAAGTCCAGAAAAGGCCACCAAGATGATCAGAGGGATGGGGAACCTCTTCTGTGAAAAAAGGCTGAGAGAAACTGTGCTGCTCAGCCTGGTAGAGAGGAGGCTTCAGGGTGACCTAATTGTGGCCATCCAGAACTTAAATGAAACTTGCAGGAAAGACAGAGAGAGACTATTTATGTGAGCATGTAATGTAATGAGAGGGAGGGAGGAATAGGTTCAAAGTGAAAGAATGTGGTTTTAGATTGGATGTTAGGAGAAAATTCTCTCCTGTGAGGGTGGTGAAGCAGTCACACAGGTTATCCAGTAAGGTTGTGGATGACCCATCCATGGAGGTGTTCAAGGCCACGTTGGATGGGAATTTGAGCAACCTGGTCCCTGCACACACCAGGGGAGTTGGAAGTAGGTGATTTTCAAAACCCCTTTGAGCCCAAACTATTTTGTGATTCTGTGACTCAAATAACAGTTTTATTTTTCAAATATATAGTAAATGTGGATTTTTCAGGGTGTATTTCTGTGTGGATAACATTAAAAAAAAGTTTAGAAAGCTCAGAAAATACTGAACTTTTGCTGCAAAGTAGCTTTTAATGATATATTAACTAATTTAACTGTATTTTTTTCCCAAAATTTTCATATAGTGCATGAAATTCTTATTTTTCTTTTTATCAAATCTGGCAGTTTTTGATTGATGCCATTCCTTTCTCAGCTGCAAATGTAGAGGAGCTAAAAATAAGACAATAGAAGTAGTTGCAGCTTTCACATTGATCTAAACTAAAGCTAAGGTTTACTGATCATAACACTAAAATAAATAGGATGGAAGGTTGAAATTTATCACAAAGACATCTATACAAACAGCTGTTATATATGTAAAAAGCATGAGTGCTTCCTTCAAACCAGAGCAGTGAGTACTTCAGAAGGCTTACTCTCCTTTCAGGGCATGTATTATCTATGCCATAGGATATCTTCATGGTGTACTGAACCAGTATGTATTTCAGCTATTAAAAGGAATATTTTATGTATTTATTTGACAAATCAAAACAGACACCAGGAAGCCATTCCAGACTCTATTCATTCATATGCTATTTTATATGGCCTTTAACCATTAGACTGGAATGGGTCTTTAGGAGCTGTTTTGGTTAATCAGGACATTAGGCATTAGGGATAATGCATCCTTGATACAACTCCGTGTTCGTATTCTAAAGGGAATGTACTGCCACTGTAGCCTATTTTAAATTGGCTTTTTACATACTATACACAGTGCTGTATGCAGCTAGGTCAAGTTTAATTCTAGTTTTGGAGGCTATGTTTTTGACAAGTGAAATTTTTGGAATTTAAAATCACATGTTATACATATCTTTATTGTCTTCAATTTGCCTAATATAACTCAAGAACAGTTCATTTTGAAATCAGTATGATGTCTTTTGACAATAGATCTATTCCAGTTGCACCTCTTGTCATAGAAGGAAAGATTATTACATGCAAGTTAATTTTACAGGAGAAAAGGTACAGAACAGTGTGATCAAACAAATTTCACTGCACTTAAAATGTTTGTATATTTTAGTGGTACCTTCTCTCATGAATATTGTATGTACTTGACCAACTAGCAAGTAAGGCTAAGGAGAAATCTGCATGTTTGTATAGATGGGAAACATTGACTCCATTCCCATGAATGCCTGAAAGCAATCAAGTTTCCTCATTTGTTCTTGCTGGGGATGAATAGTCCAGGGCCATTCTCTTACCTTTAGGGTTTGGGGTTGTTTTTGGTTTTTTTGTTTGGTTTTTTTTTTTTTCAGAAAATAAACAACAAAATTGAATATGCTAGGAAACCCTTAAACAGTAGCATCTTTCCAGTCATATATTGTCCGCATACTATAAGACCCCTTACCTTATTTCTCTTTCAATTATTTTTCCCAAATAAATATACTTCTACACATGCATAAGTATCCCTTTCAATTTGGAAAATAGTCTCCCTCATGTGGCAAATCTTACTAAAATGTTTTGAAACAAACAGTGTTCCTCCTTAAAACAGGTTTTTAAGCAAAAAAAATCAAAACTAGAAACAGTGACAGAGTCTCAAAGACACATTTCGAAATAGCAATATTCTTTATGGAAGAAGATATAGAGTATCTATTAAGCTCTTGTTTATAATGAAATTTCATTTCAAGGTGAACAAAGTGATCATCTAAATAAATGTCACTGTGAGCATTTTACTCTCCTGAAGCACTGCACAGTGAAAGGGGCCAGCCTTTGATTACATAAATGTCCAAGGAAAAGCACCCATCAACTAAAAAAAATCCATAACATCAAACTGAAGGAGAAATGCTTTGTGCTAGACTTGTTTAGGATTGGTTGGTTTTGGGTTATTTTGAGGGAGAGGGTGGTGATGTCAGTGTAGCTGCTTAATTTTCCATTTCACCCATTCTTCTTTTGTTCCAGACTATTCCAGATCCTACTCTGAGAGGGTGTTTTTTTCTTCCACAAGTGCAAAACTAAAGCTTTGAGCACTCAGTTGCTATGGAAACAAAAAAGACAGAAATAGTTTATGTATTTCAAAAGCTGTCAGCCTATATGCTGTGGATTTTGATAACTAAACCTAAACATGATCCATCTTTTCTAAAAACCATTGTGACATTTATTATCATGCATGACTGTTGCTAGGGAAAATAAGGCACCATTTTGTTTAGCTTTTTGCCCATCAGTTAATGTTTAGGATTTCAGAATTAATTTTTGTTTGTCATCGGTATTTAGCAAACAAGAAGGGAAACAAACATACAGTGAGCTGACAAACATTGCAGATTTCTCCATGGTTAAAATACAACAAATTGAAGCACAGCAATTCAAGGAAAGACACATTGAGAAAGACATGTTTTAATACTTAAAAATATATGCTCAGCTTCCTTAAGAAAATTTTAAGAATGAATAAATATTGTCTTTTCGACAAGATATAGCAACAAAATAGTATCTATGTGCCTTTCTAAGCCTCAGAGTGACTTCTACACAAAAACTGGATATTTTCTGAACTGAAAAATCCTTCTCTGGGGATTCAATTTTACCAGACACTAAAATTGTTCATTCTATTGCTGTTCTTCAGGAAATTCTGATATTCCCAAAACTAAGGTTTCTATAAAAAAATCTTTCTACCAGAATGTCATGATCCAGTTAAAGGAATCAAGACCATTATGCAATAGTAACTTTCTCAATAGTGCACCATGATGAAGGCCTAAAAGCAGTACAAAATTCATTTTCCCAGAATGTATCACGGATAGATTCAGATTGGAAAATAGCTAAAAATATATCACACATAAAGCATTTGCTTTTTTTCTACAGTCAGATTTTTTTTTAATTTGGTCATTTTGTACACAATTTTTTTCTTTTATATCTACAGTTTTTGAGACCACAAAAAAACCTGTGATTCCAAAGATGTTAGAAAATATTTAATAGTGATAGTTCCTCTTCAAAATCAAATATGCTGGACCCGCTGCTGGCATGTTCCCTTTCATTGAATCAAAAGTACAATAAAATGGGTGTTTCACAATACAAACAGGGATGTCAGGACTGTTTATTAAACAATTTCACTCACTTTGCCATTTAGAAGGAAAATGGAGACATTGAGATAATGAAACAGAACAATTTCTAATTTTCCTAGGAATGAGATATCTAAATATTTATGTGTGTTATGTATTAATTTCTCAAATTTAAGTGTGCTTAGTCCTGAAAACTCATTCTGAACCTAAAAAAATGTTCATCCTGAACCATAAAGCATTTTAATTTTTGTTAATTATATATTAGTTCAATAATGGTAATGCAAAAAGGGTCTATTCTGCAATAGTCTAATAAATTTAGTAGTCTAAACCATGTAGACATCATTGACAGGCTAATAATTTTTAAAGACATTTTATTTTAAGGAATATAATGGCACAAATTTCATACAAAACTCGGTGTGGAACATCTTGTTTGTGAAAGTGTTAGAACACCAACCTGGCAATCTGGTTTATTATAATGAGCACCATGGGGATTGCTATATCTTTTTTCAAATAGTATTAGGGCATGATATAGAAATTTTCTGATTGAGGAGAATTATTGAAACACCATCACATACTAGTTCACTGGGTTCTCTTGTAATTAATCTACCATCGGTCAGGGCTGAAGCCTTGGTTGCCCTGGAGTAGATTAAATAAATCAAATTTTATCACCTTCGATGAAAGCAGAACTGTACCCACAAGCTCAGCCATTTGCACTGTCACATGATCTTAGGCAAATTAAAATTGCTATCCATTAAATAATGACTCCAGTCCCCCACATCTTTGCTCAGAGTCAAAAGGACGTTTTCAAGGTCATATTGTTGATAATTTTTTGATTGCTGGGCATTTTATATGCAATCAGAACTAGAGATTATGAAGAACTAGGAGGCTCTAAGAGGAAACTGGCTTATTTACATGCAGTAAATTCTACAGGTTTCTGTAGAAGCAGGACACAGACTTCAGCATACTCAAAAATATATGTCACCAAAAAAAGAAAATTCAATAAATAGTTCTTAGATTTTGGGTTCACAACTAAAATGACGTTAAAAATCTTCAGAACACACCCATAATCAGGTTTAAAAGGTACACAAGGTAAACAGAAAGGGGAAAAATGAATCTATTTGTATAGGTTAATTCCTCCCTCAATAACACTGAATTTTCTTCATGTATTTCATACCTCAGGCAAGACAGTGTTACAAAAGATCTGTGAGAAATAAAGTATCCTGAAAACAATAAGTGGTGAGGCAGATGAGTTCTTATAAGGACTGATAGAGCTAATAGCTAGATTAATTTAACAAAACCGAGTGAACAAAGAACTAGAAAGTGAGCTGTCTTTCAAAATCAGATTTATCAGAAAGAATATCCTTATCATTCTGTTCCAGTCCTACCAATAATCATGAGAGAGTGAAAACAAAAACTAATCAGGGCACTGTGGTGTGTTACTCACAAGCTCATAACTGGCAGTAAAATTGAAAGGTCTCTGTCTGCTCTGGTGAATAATTTCTACACTGAGGCCCAGAACAGACACATCTCATCAGTTGTAACATCTGCCTCAAAAAAAAACCTGAGCCAAAATGAGCTAGTTAGAAAGTTACCTTTCCTCCTTTTACTCCAAGAAATTTGGCTTTAAAGAGCCTGCAGGGATTATAAGTTTTGCGAAATTTTTCTAAAACAGATAAAATGTGTGAATTAGAATATAGGTGGTAACTGGAAATTAGGCCTTTCATATAGGTGCTAAGTGGAAATTTGGCCTTTCATTTTGTGAAAGTTGATTATTTTTATTATACACTAGAA
Organism: Passer montanus; assembly: GCF_014805655.1. Taxonomy (NCBI): domain Eukaryota; kingdom Metazoa; phylum Chordata; class Aves; order Passeriformes; family Passeridae; genus Passer; species Passer montanus. The sequence goes on from NW_024365381.1 coordinate 3,379,531, forward strand.
ATATCATGTAGAAATTTGTATTTTTTTTTTAAAAACCCCACAAATGATAATCCAAATGTAACCTAAAATAAAAGGCTCAAGTAGACTTGGAATTAGAATTATCAGATAAGATATGTAGCAGGAGCTCCTTTATCACCTCTCAGATAATGATTATGCTGTTTTTGCAAAACTAACTAGCAATATATAATTATATAGCTGCGAAGATTTTTTTTTTAAGTTATTATATCTACAATAGTAAGAGGCAGTTGGACCAGCCTGCAAGGTGAAGTCCTTCCACAAACCTTTCCTCTTATTCTGCTACAAATGTAGAAAGGACTCAAGCATATTAATAACACGTGCAGATGGCACTGATAATGTTGATGGTGTTTAGGTTGCAGCCGTGATTTGGCCTTTTGGCTGAAATTGGCAATCTGGAGAAACAAATGACCTGGCTTGGCTTTTGTGGAGGTGTGTCACAAACTGTTTACAGGGCTGATGAGGTGCTGCTGCAGCAGCAGCTGCTGCATGGTCCCCTGTGTGGACACCCGATAGGAAGAGTGAGAGGCCACCCTCAGACATAACACAGTGATGAGACCCTTGCTCTGAAACAACTCTACCTCTTCTTTCATCTTAAGTACCATTAGTCAATTCTAAGTAAAGCAGTAAACAAACTTTCTCAGAGGCTAGGCTTCTACTGTGATTACTAAAACTCAGCACCACCACCTGCTGTCTTGTACAGCAGCTGAACACCCTTCTGCAGGTAAGCATATCTTTACCTTGTTAAAGGCCAGGAGATGCAGCCAGTGGAAGAGCAGTGAGCTAAACGGCTGATGAGATATCAAAATATACAAATATTAATGCACAAGGCTTTATCTTGTTATGTAGGACAATTTAGAGGCTTTATGCAGTTGTAAATAATATTATAGAATAACAGAATCACTGTTGAAAAAGGCCTCTAAGATGAATGAGTACAACCTTTGACCAGTTACCACCATGGCACTGAGTGCCACATCCAGTTGTTTGTTGAACATCTCCAGGGATGGTGGCACCACCACCTCCACAGCATGACAGCATAATTTAGGACTTAGAGCTCTTGTGTTATGAACATACAAGCCACTTGCTATTTTAGGTATTCTGTTCTATCTGACACAACATTTTGGGAATTATACAAGTAGCAAAGAATAATATGGGAAAATATAAAGGAATCTGCTGACGTTAGTAACAGTTCAGAGTTTCCACTGTCTATAATATGACTGTAGGATCAGTGCTGTCTTACACTGAATTGGTGCATGGGGGAATTTGTATTTCTGGAAAAAAATGGGCTGATTTTTTACTCTTTGACAGCAGTACATTAAATACCTTCCTTGTAAGATATTCTTTCTGCATCTTCCTCTGGAGATATAAATGTTGTCATTCCTGGGATCATATCTTCCATAATAGCGTTTATTTACAGAAAGTGGTGACTCTCATAAGCTCCAGAGAAAACTCAGATGAGACCTCAGTCATGTATCTATGTTCTCTGTAATGAGATTTATGAAAACTAAGCATAGGGAGACTTTAGTTTAGCACAAGGGGTCATGAGCTTTTTACTCTGTCAAACCAGCTACCAATTTCCAATAGAGGGGAAATATGAAAGTCAATGGAATCAGTGAACTTAAATCCCACTTCACAGGAAATATAAGACGTCTTGCACAAGAATAGATCATCACAATAAATTTTCTTCTTTATATACCATCTATATGCTTTTAGTTTTGTCCGTGCTTTTTTCTTTTGCTTAAGCATTTCTTCTCCCTCCATGGTGATTGCACAACTGGCATATTTTTTGCAAAAAGCAGCCATAACTACTATGGGGAAAACAGACAAAATTATTTTAGTCTCCTTTGGTTTACACAGCTCTAAGATACTTCCCGTGATCATTCAATTTTTATTGTTTACTAATTTCTTTCTTAAATGTGAACATGACATTCCAGATGATGCCTCACTAGAGTGAATATTATCTTGAACACCTTTCTGGAAAGCTAGTAGCCATAAATAAGTGCCATGTCATTCAAATTTCACTTTCTTTTTATTAAAAATAAATCCATTTGAATTTGACCTTCTGCATCAAGGTTATGATTTTCTAATATTCTTCAAATAAGTATTTTTAGAGACAAATTAATATAGACTTTTGGTGCAGATTTGCCTGAAGTTCATTAATTTCAATAATAAGTATAATTACTTTTACTTATTAATTTCTGAAATCAACTTATTTGTCCTGAATATATTCTTTCCTTGAATGGGTAACTACACTAGCACTTTAATAAATGGAAATGAACTGTGAACAAATATTTTCCTTTTAATCATCTGGCTGAATGAAAGAATATGCATATACTATGATAGTATTATAAGTGTTTGGATAAGTTACTGTTTCTCATATCTGTAACAGGTTTGGCTGACTTGATTTCTGCTATTAATTCAAGTCAGTAGGCTCTTGGCTAGGTCCAGCACCTTGTCAGGGTGGTGATGTAAACTAAACTCAAGGATTCTGTACTGATTGATCAGCTAGGCTGAAAAGGCTTCACAACCCCAAAAGGAGCTCTCAGTAAAAGGAAAACAAATTTTGCATTCTTCCACTTCTTTTATTTACCTGCTACTTATATTTTAAATGTAACCCAGTTTGGTTTTTTTTTTTCCTGTGCAGCCTACATAACAAAATCAAATACTAAAGCAGTGTTTCTCAGATGGCTGTATGAAAACTTGAATAATCATGTAGTACCAATGTCTTTACACAAGTGCAATCATCAGTCCTAACTGTAGTGCCTCCAGGTATAATTTCTGGTTTGCTAGCACTCAGTGCAAGACATTTGATAAAATCAGGCTTTTAGGTGCATGTAATTGTTTGAGTTACTCAGAGGCAAGAAAAGGCGAATTTGCCTGAACTCAAGTTTCAGGCACATATGCCTTTAATATTGTCAAAAATAACCTTGTTTAGGATGTCCTGCACTTTCAAGTAAACTCTTCCTATTTAATCTGGAAAATTTATCCATAAACCCAAAGTTATCCCAGTGTGAGCAATGCTTCATCATCAGCTAGAATCAGAAAAACTGGTGCAGAGTATTTGAGAGGACATACAGGTATTAGGAGTTTTTACCCGCTGCAGGGAAGGCGTAGTTTTGTACCTTTTGAGCAGAAAATTAATTTAGACAGTTTTGATACAGTTAAATGGATATATCAAAAATATTTTAGCTGAACTCTTGATAATCTTTCATATCTAAATATGTTTGAGCTTCACAAATGATTTCCCAGTATGAGTAGATACATTTAGAGAGCATCCCTGAAGAGAAAGACTTGGAAGTATTGGTGAGCAAAAAGCTGCAAATGAGCTGGCAGTCTGCACTTGCAGCCCTGAAAATCAATGTGGGCTGCATCCAAAGCAGTGTGGCCAGCAGGGAGACAGAGGGGATTGTTGCTGCTCTCATAACACTCCACTGCACAACTGCATCCAGCTCTGGAGTCTCCAGCAAAAGGACATGGACCTGATGGAGCGACTCCAGAGAAGGGCCACAGAGATAGCGAGAGGGCTGGAGCACCTCTCCTGTGGAGCCAGGCTTGGAGAGTTGGGGCTGTTAAGCCTGGAGAATAGAAAGCTTCAGAGAGACATTATAGCAGCCTTTCAGTACCTAAAAGGGCTACAAGTGAGATAGAGAGGGAGTTTTCACCAGGGTAATGTAGGAAAGAGGGAAAGGCCTTAAGCTGAAGGAGGGTAGACTTATATCAGATGTTAGGAAAAAAATCTTTACTGTGAGGATGGTGAGGTGCTGAAGCAGGTTGTCCAGAGAAGCTGTGAATGCCCTAGCCCTGGAAGTTTTCAAGGGCAGGTTGGATGGGGCTCTGAGCATCCAGGTCTGGTGGAAGGTTGCAGGCAGCGGTGAGGCAGGGGACTTGGACCTTGAGGTGATCTTTAGGGTCCCTTCCAACTCAAAAAATTCAAACACCCTAACATGATAATCTGAAAGAATAGGTAGACTGGGTTCAGGAAATACAAAAGTTTATTTTCACTATGGTAACTTTGTTTCTAAATTCCATTTTCTTATTTTTATAAGCTACTACTTTTTATTTGGGTCAGTCTAACAAATTTTTACAAAGTTTCTCTCTGGAGTGAGGGTATTCACTTACTTTGCAGTAAAATAACTGTAAGAACTAAATAAACATTTTCCATCACACCAATTATTTCCACAAAACCTGTACACATTATTGGTATGTAGATAAAAGGGCAGCATCTTGTATAGAATTCGGATGCAATGTTTTGTGTAAAAGGCTGAATTTAATATTTTAAGGAACACTGTCTTACACTCTTCATGAAAAGAACATTTTGAATTTCAAAAACCTGCTGGAAAGTGACAGAAATACTTTCAAAACAGTAAGATTTAATCTTATTAGCTCAAACCTCTGAAGCTCTATGGATTCTGTTTTTAACATGTCAAAATGTAGTTTGACCACTATTTTTTCTTCAAATGCCTACACAGCTGCAGTATTCTGTGCTTCTGATGGAATTAATGGGATTCTAAAGCAATGAAACAGGATTAGAAAAGAATACTTGAGAAAAAAAATAGTCCTCTATTCATGAAGGTTTTTTCCTCAGTTTTGGTTCCAAGCAAAATGAAGATGGTAGATATTCACTAAATTCTCTTTATATTAGGGTTTAATTAATCCAGAATGACAGTTGAGTGCGCTTTCTTAATGCTCCATTGTAAATCATCTGCAAAGCTTCAGTTAACTTGAATTTAGACACATTTCTGCACTGCAAAAATGAAAACATTAATCTAGAATTATCACTATGGAATAAATGTAATTCTATTACATTTCATGCCAAAAGCCTCCATATGCAAGTCTTTAAAAACTGAGGGATAATTTTGAAATAAATCTAAGGATGAAAAAAGCCATATTTTACCTTCACAAAAAAAATTATAAATTATGCAGAATTTAATTAATTATTAATATGCTGGTTTTGGTTTCTTCTGGTGTATTAAGAGGTAGATTAATCTTGCAGTCTTTGTCAATTTTTTACATGCTTAATTATCTAAAAGAACAATAATAATTGCAATCATGTTTGTGGTTTTGGCCAGCCAAAGGCATGCAGCTGATCCTGATTTCCTTTGAATTTTTTTTATATTTAACAGCTGAATTGACTAGAATAAAAAGGATGAAAAAAGCCATATTTTACCTTCACAAAAAAAATTATAAATTATGCAGAATTTAATTAATTATTAATATGCTGGTTTTGGTTTCTTCTGGTGTATTAAGAGGTAGATTAATCTTGCAGTCTTTGTCAATTTTTTACATGCTTAATTATCTAAAAGAACAATAATAATTGCAATCATGTTTGTGGTTTTGGCCAGCCAAAGGCATGCAGCTGATCCTGATTTCCTTTGAATTTTTTTTTAAATTTAACAGCTGAATTGACTAGAAGAAACATTTTTTGAATGTGGATTATATGAAAATTACTTGAGTATATTATTCATGTCGTGCAGTTCACAAACTATTATATCACTGTATTTGAATACCTTGAGCATATGAATCATTTCAGAGTAGAGAAAACTAAACAAAAGAGCATGCCCTTTGTCAGGAAATATTCAAACAACCATTTACCCTAATTTTTATGAAGTTTGTTAATTTCTGATAGTCTGAAAATTTCTTCATACCATCAGTGTTCTCTCAAACAATAAATACTGTGGCTCAGGATTATAAACAAACAAATTCTGCTGTATTTAAGAATTCTATTATTTACTGAATTTTGCTGTCTTGTATGGCCTAACATATTTACTGAATTTTGCTGTCTTGTATAAAGACCTAACACTTTAACGACTCCCTGAAAACATTGAGCATTCTGCTGCTTTTAATAGTTTAATGAGAGAGGTTGTATTGTGTTACTTTTCCTTTTGTTTTTTCTTTAAATATTATGCATCTCTAGCGTAAGGCCATCCAAAACATTGCATCAGCTGCAGCTTTCATTTCTCTGTTTCACCCCTTAGAAACTGTTCTTTCAATATGTACAATAGTAGTTCCTTGAACAGTAATTATACAGTAATTATTACACAATTATTAAATATTAGACCCCTCCACATTTTTCAGAATGTTTTTGAAAAGTCCTGGCTGGTAAAGACCTAGAGAAAATCCTTGTGCTGTCCATAGAAAAGGGAAACTAATTTTTTTAAATAGATGCAGAGCCTTGGCCTGGTAGAATTAGGCATATATCTTCTTCATATACATGTCTTCCACTACAAAAATCTTCTGCAGGCAAACACTTCCTAAGGAGAGGTGTGAGGTAATGAATTTATGAATTGAAGGAGATTTTCTTAATGAACTTAAGGAGATTTTCTTTATGGAGAAATACCTGCAGAGCCAACCGGACAATGCACCATATTCAGGCCAGCAGTACTGTTTCTAAAAGAATTTTGTTTAACAATTGTTATAACATTTATGTTATAAATAATTGTTGTAACAATTATGATAGTAATGCATGATTTTGATTTACTCATAGCTAAAGAAAAACAACACTTCATGGTCTCAAGGTATGCACAAAATTTACTTGTTTAAACACTGAAAATCAAAGCAGACTCACAATTACAGTTATTATTGTTAATGGGACCAACCTTACCAATCAGTAATGTTACTGTGGTTGGAAAGAAATAAAGAAACCCAGAATAGCTGTCTTAAGGTATTCTGCCTCTATCAGTGTGAATATGGAACAGGGTTAATAACAAACTAAGGGGTTTCATGCATGTATTGCATAAATAAATTTTTTGCCCTTTGCTGGTCAAGGGAAGTAAAGTAGATCACAATGCATGAATTTAGAGCATGCTGTTTCTTTCTTGAGTCTATTTCTGCAGCAAAAATATTTTAGCATTATTTTTGTGGAGAACATGCATGACCCATAGAGAAATTTTCTATCAAAGAGCTCTTCTTTGGGACCTAAAATGTAACAGTAAACAGGTACCAGTTTGTATTAGAAGGACAGAACAAAATTTCATTACAAAACAAACTGCTCCAGTTGCTGGAGATTAATGGGGTGTTTTTCCCCTGGCTTGTTGTGTCTTGTAAAATATATGTCTCTGCATGCTTATTAAGGAGGGATGAGGGACTACATGCACACAGAGAGTGTATTGCACTGCTTAAAATTGCTCATCACTGCCTTGCTGAAGAGAGTTATGACATTATGGTATGTTAGGAGCAAAGCTGAAATCCATGGCCATTTAAGTCACTGTCAAGATTTTAAAATGTGATTCAGCAAAAGTAGTTAAATAGCTTGCCAAAAATGTAAGATAGAACATCTTGTACTATTTTTTTCCATTCTCAGGAGAGTCCTGGAAAAGAAAGATGCTTTACATCATTATGTATAAAACTAAGGACTTTAAGTGAATGAAAAATAAGTACTTTTTAGTATAATGTGCTCAAAATGATCCCTAGTGAGATAAGGCATTATTTATCCTAATGAAATTTTTTAGCAATATTGTATTTCTCTTTTAAAACTGTGTTAAAATATTCTTTATCACATGCATCCACATTTTCTGGTTTTGTTGCCCCATTTTTTATCAGACTCTATTTTCTGTAGATAGTAGGAATAAGGGATATTTCCATCTTATTAAGCTTTCCCAAGAGAGGCTATGCACAAGGTCAGATGCACATTTTTCTGGTTTTGCCCTTTTCTTCAATGTAGATCCATGCAACAGAGATAAGGACATGTCTGTGAGAAAGCTTATGCTTGCCAGAACCCATGATCACCTTCCTCTCAGCCATATTCTTGTCTAAAAAACAAGCCATAGCTCAAGCTCAAAGCATTTGTAGTAAATTTAGAATAGCAGACCCCAGCTGGTAGCACAGAGCAAAGCAGAATGCAAAGCAGCAGCAGAGCATATTGGTGGACTAGTTCACTTTTGTTCAGCACTGCTTGTCTCCACTTTGTCTAGACTGTATGAAAGCAAATTTGGAAGTGTTTAGGAGCCCCAAAATATACAAAAGCTATCTCATACTGGTTGTTGTACAATTAGCTAGATCCCATGGCTGACTGTATTTGCAGATGGCCACTGTAGAGTTAACATTATGAGCTAAAAAGAAGTTACTGCAGAAAAAAATCCAAACAAATAGAAATCAAACAAATAATGTCACCACCACCTCCCAAACCCCAAAAGTAATAGCATTTCAATTGTTGTCTGTAAATACATTCTTACTTTCAGTTGTTTCATAGAGACCTGATGTTTCACAAAGATTTTCAAAAAAATTTAAAGCAATGTAAAAAGGCTTTATTATTCTTCTAAAAATAATCATTGTTCAGAACTAAAAATGCATAATAAAATATACATTCAGCATTAATAATTTCCTGGTTATCAAATGTTCTTAATTTTTATTGAAATATTCTGTGTTGTAAGCTTACTATCACCCAGTCATGATATTGCTTTATAGATGGTGGCTTATATACTTCTCAGTAGTCCTCATGGATAAAGATTGTTATGACAAACATTCCATGAAAATAGAGATATGAATTCACTCTTGTTAAATGGTGTATTTTGGTAGTATTTTACAGCTAGAACCTCAAAGCATATATAAATGAGAGTTAATTCTCAACAAGTTCCTTTAAATGGTAACTAAAACTATTGCAATATTTCATACATGATTATATCAGAGTAGAAAGACAATAGGTGACAGGATAAGTGTCACTAAGCACTGGAATCAAGAACAAGATGAGAACACAGGACACAAAAGTCACAGCATCCTCTGATCACATTAGTTTATTACCTTCTGTGGGAACTGTGCTTCTTTTAAAAGCGTTTTCTACTGCTTCCAAAAATGCTTAGCAACACTCTGCTTACCATCAAAATATTTTTTTTAGAATCCCTGTTAGTGATATTCCCCAGAACCAGAATGTCACAGATCAAATATTTATCACAGATGTTGAAAGAGAATAAGAAACTCCTGCTCTTCTTGGCAGAACCAAACAGGTTCAGTACACAATCCTTTGACTCCAAAGACAAAAAGGGTTTGGGAGGAACAGCTAGATTTTTTGTAGTATCTTCAGGAAATTTGGAGTAATCCTAACATTTTACCTCTCTTGATACTGTCACATATGACAGTTCAGAAGGGCTGATGTCCTCGGTGGACAATGAAATTTAAACTGCCTTTGTCTGCTGCATGAATACATCTATTTGTGGTGAAATAACACCATTCAACTTGACCTGGCTTCCAAACATGTCCCAGCAGCTTCAGTTTTCAGCTGCATTTAGTAAGGGATATTTTCACAGGATCAAACAGCAGAAAATGTCCAGGACGCAGTGTCCAAAGACTCAAGCCTTATGCATGTCAAGTTTCCACGTTGCAGCTCATATACCCCACAGAAAAGAAGCCAAATATGGAACCCAAATGAAGCCAAAATGAAAGCTTTCCTTGCACACTTTGGCACTTACTGTTCTTTGAAGTAGAAATATCTCAAAGCTGAATTAGTAGTGTTGTATCCCTTTGAAGATCAGGTTACCATTTTAGGATTGACAGCTGTTTAAAAATTCCTGTTTGAGAATCCTGCCATTGGCAAACACCCTAAATGTACATACAGCACTGACTTTTGGCTACTTCTGTCCATCTGTTGAGTTCACCCTGTGCCAAGTCGTAAGTGAAAGTGTCCTCCCCAGGCATAGAAGTTAGGCTGTGATTGGGATAGAAAAGCAATAAAGATAGCAATAAAAATAACCTCTTTTGTAAGACTTTCCCTTTTGCCAGGGCTTAGTATACATAAGCTTTTTAAAATTGATTATGCAATTATTGTACCAACCTATTGACAAATTCCCTTTTTCAGTGAAAATATTTGGCTTGTTACTGAGGATTGCGTTAATTGTGAGAACTGAAACAACAGCTGGTTACTTATGAAACTTTTTATGAATACCAACAAAATAAAATCACAATTGAAATATGTTGTTATTCATCCAAGAATTGTGTTTTTCTCCTGGCATTCCTTTTCTACAACAGATAGATATTAAGCATTTACCTCTCCCTGTAAAGGATTAGAAAAAGTCTCACACAACTTAAGCTCTTAACTAACCATGAATATTTGTGTATTAAAAGGAGAAAACTGAATAGAACCATTGTTCTTCTTTGATTTATTCAAAAGCATTTCGTAAATACTTGAAAATTATTTGCAGATAAGAGAAAAATTGTAAAATAAATGGTAATTTTCAAAGAAAAGGTTTTGCAACATTTGTAAAAAATGTTTTATGTTATACAGTGATGAATGCATGAATAAATGAGCATCCTTAAATATTTGAAGTTGTATGTATGAAATTTCTTCCTTAAAAATATTCAAAATTGTGTTAAATTTTATGAAACTGCTTGTGTGTAGTGTCATGGTTTCTGACTGGCACATTATAATGTTTTATAAAATCTAATCAACAAATATGTAAAAAAGGAGGTAATGGCTCCAAAGAACATGAAACTTAAGGTACGGTTTCAGGTAAAAGAAAAAAAATCACTGTTAAGCAAGCAGCTGCTATGGCTGAAGTCAAATCTAACTTGAAAACAATAGACAAATGACACAGAATAATCAGGGGTGACCTTACAAGGATTATTTTAGACTTACTGCATAGAAAATCTTTAAGCAGTCTGCCTTTGTTTCAGTAGCACTCCTGATTATGGTTGTACATAGCCTCAATAACCAAATGTTTGCTGTTCCCTATTTTTTGGTATAATTTTGTTCTGTTGTAAGGTTTCTGTATTGAAAAGTGAAGCAACGAAAGCTATTTAAGTTTTGATCCATGTTTTGAGACAAACTAAATCCACAGTTCAGTGGAATTACTTCTCACAAGTTTTCATTTTTCTATTTGTTGGATTGAAGTATTTCTCAGAAACACCAAAATAAATTGAGAACAAGATGTACCTCTTACCTGAACAAATGAGGATAGACCAAAGCTGTGTTTTTTCCAGGGATAAAAAGCCAGCATTCTGGAAATGCATTTAAAACATTGATTATCTCATCATGTATCAGACACACTTAAAATTAAAATAGGCCTAAGAGTAATTCAGGAGAAATAAAAAAAATATTTTCCTTTTAAAAGTGGGCAAAGTGGTGACAAAGATTTTTTTTTTATTTTCCTGGTATCTAGAGGAGACTCTGCCCAACTATTGCAACAAAGAAAGTAATAGATTGCTGGAATAGTGCTGAACCTGTAAAAAAGTCCCTTGTATAAGGAAACAGCAGACAAACAAGACACTTATAACATGCCAAATTTGTTTCATTGCAAAAGTTTTTTTTTCTGTTATTTTTTCAACAAAATTGAACTCTACATTCAAACACCTTGGGGGTTATTAGTTGCAGGTGTATCTACTCAAAGACTGGCTATCCTTCATGTCCCTAAAACCAAAATCCCGAAGCCAAAATCCAGCTGCATTAATGCTTTCCAAAATCTCTTGCAGGAGGATGTTATTATGACCCATTTATAAAGAGATGCCTCTGTCCGAATTAAGGTGCAAACAACCACAGGCTGAAGTCAATAACACGGATTTTATTTAACAGTAAATATAGAGAGGCAGATAGAAATGGGAGGGGGCAAGTTGGGGGTTGGGGGGAGAGACAGAGAAACAAGACAGACTAAGTAGAAGGCTGTAGTGGTTTTGGTTTGCTAATCTCAGTCACGGCACAAATTAATGTAGTGGGTTGAGTGCTGGCCAAACGCCAGTGCACCCATTAAAATTATTTTCTCAATTTTTGCTGTGAGATAAGGATTAGGAGAAGGGCAAAAGCAGGCTCAAATCTTTAAAGGGTATAAAGAAAGGTTTATTAACAGAACTAAAAGAAGAATAATAAGTAGAATAAACTTTCACAACACTTCTCATCTCCTCAACTCCTCTTTCCTTCCCCACTGCCAATATAAAGAGAGAAAACTTGGTATTTTCAATCAGTTTACCATCTTTATAATAATCTTCATTCAGTTCACTTAGGGAGAGAAATCTCTCTTGTCATTCCATGCAGACTTTTCCACAAGAAACAGTTCTCTTGTGGTTTTAATTTTCATGAATAGCAGCCACCCAGAAATCTGCAATCATGAAGATCCTTCCACAGTTTGGTAGTCTTCCCACAACTACCATCATGGGTCATCTCAGCTTATTGGGGTACAATTTTAAGGATGAGCAGCTCTAGTAGAAAAGCAAAAGTTCTTTTCATTTATCTTTGGAATCATCTCCATCTCTGGGAACAAAGATCTTCTTCTTCTATCTTTGGGGCAAGTTTTATCATCTCGTTTCTTTCTATTCAAGCTTCTCGTCAGATCACAGCTGCTTCAACATCTGCTTGCTTCAACATGTGTGCCTTTGCTCATGGCTGGGGTTAGAATGCTACATTCACCCAATGCATTCTATGAATTACGGGATAGAGTGTCTGATGTATCAATTATACCTTTACTATAGCATTACAAGAGATTTTTAGCCCAAGATTAAGGCATTTCCTAATTCTCCTCTTATTTGGGATTTGACTCTTTCTTCACTGGCCTCAGCGTCTCTATCTTGCTTTTTTAACATGTCTTCACCCTTCCCTTTTCAGTCTTTCAGTAAAGCCTTTCAGTAAAGAATGACTGACTATAATAACAAATCTAAGGACCTGAAATTTGAAGCATATTCTACAAAATTTTGATTAGGTCAATCATTGTTTTATAGTGGTTATCTCATCAGCTGGATCAAGAATCTGTTTCGATTTACATTAAGGAGTTTATGCAGAAAAAGGGATATTGTCCAGTAAGTAATAAGTTAAACTCAAGTAAATTATGGAAACAAAAAAAAGAAAACTGTAACAGATAAATCCAAACAGATGTTTCCACAACTGCTTGGGAAACTATGCATTCACTTCCTGGCTTTGTGTTTAAAACAAACTGTATGAAAATCTGAAACAGAAACAAAATAGCAAAATACAATAGGAGTTGTAACTATTTTTGCATGAAAATATCCTTTCCTCCTGCCATATATACCTCTCCTCTCTCATTTTCAGGAGCACTGGAAAATACATGAGCACTTTGGAGCCAATTTTTATAATTGTTACGAACTGGAAATAGTCCAGTGCAGTGCAGCTTCACTAACTGCAGTGGAGTTCCAGCCAGCTAATAAGAGCAGCCAACTTGCTCATTTACAAGAGTGTTTGGATTAATGGCTCTAGCCCAGGACAGCTTCCTACAGTTGTGCTGAAAAGAGCTTTGACTTCTGCTGGCTTTGTGAGTTTTTGTGTGTGTTTGGGGTTTTGTTTCTTTGGTTGTTAGGGAGTTTTAAATTTTTTTCAATATAGGAAAGCTCCAATAATTAAACAATTTTCTGTATTTATTCCAACAGCATGTTTATGTACCAGTCTTTCTCACAGCTACTCTATTCATAAAACTAAGAATAGGCAAGGGGACAAAAAGTAATTACTTCCATGTTTCAATTTATTGATTGAATGAATTTAGAAGAAGCCATATCATTTTTTGCTTTAAAATTTACTGCCACTGTAGCAAAGATCCAAATAATATTTTAAAATATATTAATAAAATTAATAAGGTGCTAAGTAAAATAGACTGAAAATAAATACTAATGAAATAAATCAGAAATAAATAATGTAATAAATAGAAAATTAATCATGGAGCAAACAGTTTGCATGTACAAAATTATTTTTAAAATGTCTTTCTATAATATTTCTTCTTTTCATAAGCAATTAGTATCTCAAGGCCTAGGGGAATGAAGAAGCCTAAATAGCGATGCGGATGTCCACTGTAAAAACAATAATCTGGAAAAATTAATTTCTCAATAAGGAGCTTCAAATATATTCTTTCACAGGAATCTACAATTAATTAATTAATATCAGTCATTAAAAGCTTCTTCTAATATATTAAAATGTTTTTGCCTTACACTTTTCATATTTTTATAAAACAGAACATAAGAATTTTTTATTTAGACTTGTCAGAAACACCCCAATAACACCCTGGTTTGCATTTGAAATAATATATGCTCATTAAAATGTAAATCAAGGGTCCAATCAGAATATGATGGCAATCAAATTGCAGTATTCAATGAAGAGGTTTCCAGGCTGACTTCATTAATAAACATAATGAATTTCAGGTTCTTACCGGTCTTCTATTTGTTTGTACAACTTTAAAGGCTCAATTATGAAGCTTTGAGACAGTCTAAAAATAACATCAGCCTAATGAAAATTTCAATTAGATTTGTGAAAACCTTTCTTTATTTTTTATAATCTCACTTTTCTCTTTAACTGTTGCAGATGAGCTCTTGGGAGAAAGATTAGCAAATGGGATGCATTGTTATATTTTTTATTATGCATACAACTAGAAAGTATATTCTAAAAGTTTGCATAGTATTTTAAAACCTATTGTGTCTATAATACGTACTGGTTAATGCATTTTAGATTTTTGTTAGCTTTTATATTTTACTCAGTTAATTCATATACTTTAACAGCTACAGATTTCTGCTTTCATAAAAAATAATCAAGCATTTTTTATTGCCCATCAAAGAACCAAATATATTTTCAAAAATTCAGTCCTGAAAAAATATATATATTTTTAAACTAGGTTCCTATATGAAATCTTTAAAATTCTGATATCATGTCTGATTTTATCAAGTATAAAAAAAGAAAGATAATATTCGTAGGTTTTATTACTTGAGATATATCTTCTTTCAGCCAAATTTGGGTTCAAGTAATCTGTGAATTCACTCAATCAAAGACTCACGGCACTAACATGGCAGGCAGCACATCACAGAAAGCAGAAGTCTTTGGGACTGAGTAGACAGTGGAAATACCTAAGAATTTCTTGGTCCCCAAAGGTTAATTGGACACCATAGTGTCCCTGATTATTTACCAAGCCCTTTTTCAAAACTTCAGTGTGCCAGCTTCAGTGGCCTTTATTTATAAGCATATACCTTGGAGCACAGCACAAGAGAACCCATCTTTGGAGCCAAGGACTGTAGGGATGTGGCTACTGTCCAGCTCATGGGACCACAGGGCACACAAACCATTGACAGCAGGTCCCTGAAGTTACCAAGATAGAAGGTCAACTCATTCTCTCCTTCACTTCAAAGAATTTACCGAATCCTAGTCCCAGAGTAACTTCTTGCAATCATGTTGGATTTTGCTGGGCTGTATGAATGAATGAAAAATTCTTTAGACAAAGAATCCTTTAATTAAAATCCATAATATACTAGCTCACTAATCTTATATTTAAAATCCAAAAGCCATAATCAAAATTAATTTAAAACTACCTTTGTAAGTAAAATTAGGACAATTCCCCAAGGATTTATACATCTGGAAAGCATATGGCACATTTTAATTTTAAAATTTTTCTTTTTTTTTAGCAAGATAAAATTGGAATTTTTTTTCACACACTAATATGATATTGTTATTAAAATGGTATCTCACTAAAAACTCTGATTTCTCCCAGATGAAGCAGGTGTTTTGGATTAAAAAGAAGTTTTAACCAGTGTTACATGTGGTACAACAAGCATACTGCCACAGCTATGGTCTTTGGAGATTAATAAGCATTTCAAAGTGAAAGGAACCACCCTAATGTCTCTCCTTTGACTGCAGAGTGAGGCTGGGTCGACTATCTTAGACTTAGCAAATATTCAGCTATAAAGATCTGTGCTGGTGAACACCATCCTCATTGTATGTAACACTTCACCCTCTGCAGTTTCATGAAAGAGCAATGGTTCTACATTTGGTGCCATGTAATTCAGCCCTGTTTTTTATCAGGATGAGACAACATGTCATTTTACTCCTTTTCAGCTTGAAAAGGACCTTCTATAAAGTAAGCAGTCCAATGACACTGTGCCAAAACTGTCAGGATTGGGAAAATCTGGTTTAGCATCTGGGCTGCTGTGGGAGTACAGGCAAACCTGGCATAAGGCAAGGGCAGACTGGAAGGGTGAATCTGCAGAATCTACACATGTGCCAGTCTCACTTTTTTCTGGCAGTTTAAGCAGACACTGTGTAAATTAAATTATCATCTGTAAATTACAGTTACCGTTCCTCTTAATTTGACATTATCCCATACTGTTATTCTGTCATGTCCAGATAAGAAACAAGGTTCAACTTTACCTCTTTAAAGGATGTTTCTCTGTTTCATTCCAACAAACTCATGACAGATATCATGTTCTTTTGTGAGTCACTTGGATGTGACATGGACTGCTCTCACAGTATATGTTGTCCCTTGTAAATTGAGTTATCTGATTAAAAGAAAAAAAATCTTAGTAGGGAGAGGCTTTTTAGCAAATGTAAAGCAGCCTTTTGATAGATGCCCCTAATTGTTCTTTATGTCTGTAGAAACGGATACTGAGGCCTAAAATTTTGGAGGATTTCTGTATTAAGTTAACATAATGAGAGGATATACTATGTATGCAATGTGTAATATATAGCACTACTCACTGAAATAATAATACATTATTCATGAGGTGTCGATAAGTGCACTTTAAAATAAATTAATGTTTAACTCCCTTTCACTCTGATTTGTTTTAATTAAGCCTGTGATCTACTTGTTTCTCAGTTTTAAGTAATTTCATTATTTCATTTCAAAATTATTACAGCTAACCACTAAATTTTAATCACATAAAGGCTTTTCTTTAAATTTTAATCACATAAAGGCTTGTATTTTTAATTCTACATATTTTACAAAGTATAGGAAAGCCTGTGTAATGGACTTATCAAAGTTGTAATTATTCTTCACACTGAGATTTGGGGCTTGTGTCTCTGTTGTTCATCATTCATTAATGATACAAACAGGCTTGTCTTTTGACTGTAGAAATCCTTTTTATAGTTTATAATTTATGATGAACATGGCCTTGTGTGATAAAGACTCATCAAAGTCATAATTATTTTATATTTATATTCATTGAACTGTGCCATCTGTTAAAATGCTTAAACTCCTTTTCTATCCATCTATAGTCTTATTATACATCTTTTCTGGCAGGCTTAATTTCTATCTTAGTCTTTATGGAATCTCCCAAAAAGAATAAAAACATCTGTTCAAATACTTATGAAGTTTTAAATCAAAAACCATACTATCTGTTCTTTACTTTTGCAGTAGTGTTTAAATGAATGTTATTCAGCATATAATACATTGATCTTTAAACTTCTTAATTTTCTGCACTAGCAGCCTATGCCAGCTCTCTTTCTGTTGCCTGGTGGTACTGCCTCATCATACAAAATGGGCTGAAACAAATCACCATGTTCTTCATTTTATTCCTGCATGTGTTTTCCACCATGCAATGTTCCACGCACTTTTTACTCTAACTCATTGGGTTTAAAGGAAAACAAGTTTTTTGTGAAGACTCATTTATCTGTCTTAATTCAACTCTCTTTCTAGTCTGGTGGGTTTTTTTGTTTTGTGGGGGTTTTGTTTGTTTGTTTTTTGGTGTTTTTTTGTTTGTTTGTTTGTTTGTTTGTTTTTTCGGATGTACTCTTGTGCATTCACCAAGGGATAAAAAAAAGGACCAACCAAACTGAAAAAAATATATAAAAACTGTATTATGTTCATGAAAGTCAAGCTTAATAACATTTTTTGTTTATCCATACCAGTTTATGCAGGCAACTTTCCTGAAACATCTCATGAGATTTCTGTACTTCTGGTAGAATCTGCCAGCATATAAAAATCACATTTTATGATTTTTTGGTGAATTCCTTAAATTTAAAGCTGGGATAATAAGTATAGAATCACTTTCATATGCCAAAGGGCAAGATAATTAAATAATTTGCCTTATTTCTCTTACAAGTAAACTGACTTTAAAAAGAAAGTTTTCTTTTAATTCCATGTAAGAATACGAAGGAAGGAAGGAAGGAAGGAAGGAAGGAAGGAAGGAAGGAAAATACTTGTGGATGGAGATAATGGTGCTGGAACAGGGAAAGCAAGATCTGGGCATACCAAATGGTAGATGAAATTCAGTGCTTCATAAAGAAAATACAAACTAGAAAGAAAATTATGCCACATATATTTCTCATTCTAGAACTACATCAGGAACTCAAATCATAATTATGGATACTTCTGTGAAAATATTTGTTCAGCATATCACAACCATATGAATATATCTATACATATATATATATTTACAGATATATATTTTTGGATACTTATCCAAATTGACAGATTCATGCTCAGACATTAGTAGGATCATGAATGCTAAGTTTTAGTCTGCAGAATTCTGTTTTATACATTTTTAAAGTGAAGTCATGACACTGAAATATAGCAAAAAATTCTTGCTTATGCTGCTGTCCAGAAAGGTCTCATGTTCCATGCAGTGATTGACAGTTGGGCAGACAGGCAGCAGGATTTTCCACACTCTGGTCACACAGATGACTCTTCAACAAATAGCATGCACAGACTTTGGAAATTATACAACTTTTGCAGCCTGACCTCAGGGCAAGTAACATGTCCCTTTTGTCTTTTTACAAAATCTATTGATGAACTTGATCAAATGCCAGTTATGAGTCACCTGGCATGCAACCTCCTACAGTTCCTGGATTTTCCAGTAAATTTCCATAATGAACAATTTCTCTAATGAAATATCATTTGGGCATTATCAGAAATACTTTCCTTAAACTAATGGGATTGAAATCTTCAAGTTCATTATTGACTTTCTGCCCCAATACCTGCAAACTATAATTTCTCAACCTGATGTTTTTTCTAAATCACCACAGAGCCTCTCAGATTATTTGCCATACAGTTATTGCCCTTAGGTAAACAAATTTCTTTGCTAGCTACTAATCATTATTTAGTAAGGTCTTGCTACATTTAGATTTATAATCATCCCCTACTTCCTGTATATTAAAGGAGCACTTGTAGTTGCATTCTGCATGTCTTCAAAAGGTCAAGGTTTTTGCAGTACCTGTAAAACCAACAAGACTACTAAGATGCAGTTGATTGTCGATCACAAATATTCAGCTTTATTTCTCATGACATGCGATTCATATTAAAATTTCCATTTTCCATGTTCAAAGAAATGAGAATGGTAATATTTTTAACTTTTAAGCTCTAACAACATTTCAAACTTTCACTTTTAGAATATAAAATGTCTTCATTACATATTCCTCTTAATAATTTGGTTTAATGCTGAGAATACAAACCCCATCTCAATCATTTTGTGTCAAAAATTTTGACAGCTGGCAAGAAACTGTGTTCTTTCAACAGCTTCACGTATTTTCCTATAAGATTTTGAATGAGTGGAGATATGTACAGTTTCTACACCTTAAAGTATCTTATGTTCTCACAGATTAACAGATGATTCCAAATACATGTCAATAAAGTTTCTTGAGACATGTCTTTGTTTGCCCTTCAAAGTAGCTAGAAGATACTGAAACCTGTCCTCTCTTCCTACCAATTTTTATTAAAATAATACAATATGAAATAATAAACATTTTTTTCAGATTTCTTTTTCATTCATGTCTAGAAGATTTCAACTCTCAACTAGCATATTATCACTTGCTGAAGTGAGCCAGATCTTTAGGGGATGCAACTACTAATGTAATGAGAAATTGGACCATTGCTTTTGAATTTCAGCAAAAGTGATTTAGGAACACAGTTTTAGGTTTAAAGCAAACGTTCATAGAAAATCTGGATCCCCTAATATCCACATTCAAATAGAGACACTGAAATTTCCCAACTCCCTTCCTAAAGAATGATCTACTCCTAGAGATCAATCTGTTAACTAATTATTTATAAAAATCCAGAGCAATTTTAAGTAACTGATTGCCAAACATTTTCTGCCAGGGCTGCCAGAGAATTATTTCAACCTTCATCGAGGAATCAAGTGCCTATTGATTAATTTTGAAGGTACTGTAACCTTGAAGATTGAATGAAAACATCATGCTGAATACAACTGCAGGTTTTCTAATGGAAAGATATTTTCCAGAAAACATTTTTGACAAAGTTTTGTAATGCAAATTAATTGTAAACCCTAAGGTCCAGAAACTCAGATTAACTGTAAATTTGGATATTAAAATTAAATACAGTATGAGAATTTTAAATGTATGGAAAGTTAGTGAGTGTGAAAAAGCACAGTGAGGCCTGTGCATGTGCTTTGAGTTTAGAAAGGTGTTAATGTGTATCACTGCTGAGAAACTACAGGAGAACCAAAAAGTTGAAACTTTAGTGGTACTTCATGGTCCAGTTCAAAAGACATCCTAAATAAAAGAACAGTTTGTGAAAGTATGAAAGAAATTTTGTGGAATTTGATGAAAACCTATTTTGACAATATTTTTCTCTTCAGTGGATGTGTTTAAAAGTACTTCCTGGTCTTTCTAATTAACTTGTATCTTCCAACAATATCAATTCTATACTCTTGAAGAAAGGTGTGACCAGGTTCCCTGAGTCCCCAGACTGCTGGAATCTTCCTAAAGCTGAGATCTAGAAGAACTGAGAACTGATGGAAGCCTAAATGTAGTTAATAAAAATCACTGTATGGCCTTTCTTTTTTGTAATTTAAATTTAATTTTTATATCTATATGCATAGGCATCTTGGATCCTTGATCACTCAGGAGCTTAAAGTTTATCAGTAATGAATTTCTCCATGATTGTATGGAAGAAGAGATAAATATTGCCATTTTATTCCTAAAAGTACAATACCAGCTGGAAGAACCATATTCAAATAAAAGCTCATTTTCAGGAGCCTGAGTAATAAATTATACCAATTATAAATTACTAATTCATGAATAAACATTTCATCTGTCCAGTATTACTGGAATCGGATGAACTAGTTGGGCTGATGATCAAATTACTGATTACAACCTAATTAGGAGAGATTTTGAGGCAGAAAGAGATCATGCAGAGGGAAATTCTCACTATTCAAAAGCAGTTTCCATGGCCAGTAGGCCTAAAGAGATTCACAGACTAACTCAGGTATTTCCCCTGGCTGTCTACATCAGGCAACCTTAATTAGTCCTTTCTAAGTCACTGACTTCAAGTGTCTCTGACATCAGATTAAAGGGAAACAAGTGTAAAGTGATGTAGTACTGGCTTCCTGTGTCTATATTGTGCCAGAAAACAGGGCATACCAGGCATTTCTTCATTTTAAAGGGTCACGTCAACAGGATGAAAAATGAAATATGAGCAAAGAGTAACTTTTTACTATTGCATCACAAAAACATTGTGTTCCCAATCCCACACAAATAAAATACTGTTTATGTCAGGAGTAGCTACTCAACCCTGAGTGAAGTTTATCAAGAAGATACTATTTAAAGTAAATATTATGATTTCAATTAAAAGGTTGGGTTATCATACGTATAACCTTATTATAGTCAATCCTGTTAACTTGCATAGATTTACCAGGTTCAGTCACAAACTAGTAGAGCTTTTTTTTTTTAATTTGATGCCATTTAAAAACCCCATGTCTTAATAGCAAGAAACTCATTTCTGCTTTTCAGTCTATGTACGTTCATGGGTTTATTAAATCCTACTTTTAGATCTTCAGGGATTTTAATCCTATTAGTTGTATGTTTATGGACAAAATGTGTTCACTTTGCTACATAAATAATTCAAAGCCATTTAGATATCTTATTTCATAGGTCCTTTAATATACATTTCATCCTACAGATTTTCTTTGAAACTCTATTCATTTGTGTCCATTTTTCTTGACCCCTGAGGTTTAAAATTATGAATGGTATTCTTAATGAAGTCTTGTAAGTGTTTGTATAGTAACAAAAATATTTTCCTATGTCAGCTGGAACTATCTTGATTGATAGATTTCATTTCTTTATTTCATGGCCACAATACCATTAGCAGAGAAAGAGATTCCACATGGAAATTTAATCTCCTGTAGTATTTCAGACAATGAACTTTCTCTTTCTAAAAAGACCTCTATAATTTTTAATCTCTAACTACATGATTCAACAATTCATTCTGTAAAGCCTAACTTTTCTATATATCTGTAATTATTTTCTTGTTTATACACACTTATAGATACTTTTTTAATACTTCATAAATAAAATTATTCCCATCTCTCAGTCGTCAGAAACTTACATGATGACAGCAATATGTTTTTATGCCAGGGTCATATTTTATAATATTAAATGATTTTATAATAAATTAATGCAATTCATTTTCATTCTTAAGATACTTAACTTATAATTTTCATCCAGTCTTTTCCCTTTTTTATTTTAAAGTTTGTCATTCCGTAGTAACTTCATTTAGATAATTATTAAACTATGTATGATATATATTTTACACTTTTATGAATGACTTTCTTTTTTATATTTTAGTTCTATTTTTCTCAGTCTACCTTTCGCAGTTTAGAACACTAAATAATATCTACTAGATAATAGAGGGCTCAAAAGGATGTCTGAAAAACCTATAAAATAATTATTTACTTCTTAAGAGACTGGAACTTGAGACTAGATAAATTCAGATTACAAATAAATAATATGAATAATTTGGACATGATAAAAAGTCTTAGAAGGATAAGGTAGATCTTATAACAAAAAAGTTTACATTTGTATTATGAGTATATATATGTGTGTGTGTGTGTACGTATGCTCTCTTTCAAACATGAATTAACTTGTGGGATGTCTGTGACCAAGCTAGAACAAAAGATGTGACCAAATCATCAGGAATTTCCCATCAGACTTTATAATCTGTGATTTGATAAAACCTCCAAAACTATTATGTTAGTTACTTAAGCTTTATGAAAACTAATTATTATAATGAACAGAAGACTCTATTCAACATGAAAGACAAAGAATAAAAAAGGTAAAAGAAGAAGCAGAACACAATACTAAATGAAAAGAAGCTTTGGGTACTCTTAACAGCTAATTGATGCATAAGGGATTATGTAGCTCCAAAGATTTCAAATCAAGAAATTTGCATCTTTTTACACTTGTACACTTTACAAAAGTGTATCATAACCTGGTGCTAAAGCCATGTTTTCCAGCACTCTTTTTTATTTGCTATATTTACCTATTTCAAACCAAGCTAAATTATTTTGAACTTGGATATGTCAGATTGAAAGAAGTTATCTTTTTGCCTTTTTTTTAAAGTATTATAATCAGAAGAAGCTAAAAGTGATTTGTGAATCTTCTGTATGCATTACACCACTATGGAATAAATATAAATATTTAAGTAGTCTACTATTAACTGACTGGTAAACATGTAAATAACTAAAATTGTAAATGAGACATAGTAAGAAAAGCCTACGGTTCTTCAGACTGCAATAAGTAATTACCACTGAGAAACTGATAAAACATAAACAAACACAACAGCATTATTGTAGTCTGTATAATTCCCAGAGATAGTGGAGAAAGACATTAAAGCAGGTTATTTATTTCTGTGCCTAACCTTTCTATTCCAGAGAAAAAAAATAGGAAATAGAATATCTTCATAGGCTGAAAGCATTCTAAGAAAAAAGCACAATTGAGATACATTATTAATTAAAATGTTTTGATTAGATGGAGAAGTCCCAGAACAAAGGAAACCCCAATAGAGTACATCTCCACATTTCCAGCAAGTGCATACTGGTAAGAGTGACTCTTCATTCCACTACTCTCTGAAGTATTTTTAGAAGAAATGCTATGTACAATCTATATATGTTACAAAGGAAGAGATTTTACATGCTAAAATCCACAGTGGGATTGATGTATAGCAATCAAGGACTGAATATTCCTTTGATACCTTTTTGCTAGAGCTACGGCAATAGCTTTCAAGACCTTGCCCAGATAAACAGTTTGTCAGGAGAGCAATTAGCTGAAATAGAATAGCCAACCTATTTTTACCTGATTCATTCCCAGCACTTGCTGCTCATTATGTTTAATGAGAACTCATTTACTGATTTAGTCACTTACCAAAAGCCCCTCAGGTGTAGTCAACAGAACATGTAGTCCTTTGCTAATGGTTCTACTTAAAATCCCTAATTATCAGTTCAATATCTCAGCCTCATGTCTGCATATTTCGATAAAATAATAATATAATTCTTTAAGCTCCAGCTTTTAATCATGCCTGGAAATGAGACTCAGGGATCTATCTCTAAGATACTTGAATTGTGCCATGACTGAGAAATGTAACAAACCATTGTTTTAGAAAGAATCAGCTGAAACATTTGGAAAAGGCTATACTGTAAACAATAAGTACAAATATATGTATCCTAATTGTTCATTCTGAGAGTACCATGGACAGGAGATTCCAGAGTGTCAGCTTCAGGAAAATAATACTTTCTCCATTTTATTTTCCCAAACTAGACTAATTGTTATGGGAGATACAGCAGAATTTTCTGTACTGAAGAAAGTTTCTAGTTCTAAACAAGTAGTTAGGTTATAGTTAAATTAGATCTCCATTCTTCTGGTTGTGTAGGCATTCTATTTATTGCAGCTGCCTCCTGTTCAACAAGGAAACCAGAATCTGAATTCATTCTAAACAGTAATGAATAGAACAGTAGAAACTGTTTGTTACATATAATCTTAAGTTAATTAATTACCCAAGTACTAAGTAAAGTCTTGTGAACATCATGATTTGGTCAAGACAATCATAACAAGTAAATATGCACATTCATGAATTTCCATTTGCATTTTACCAGCAAGAGCTGAATCACTCATTAAAACTACATAAGAATACTTGTATATATTAAACAAGCTCAAACAATATGAAATCTGTTGCTAGAAAATTTTCTTTCTTTAAGAAAGAAATGGGGAAAATTTCTTGAATTATTACTATTATTGAATGGTTTGCCCAGTTCTAATTGTTTCACAAACCAAAGTGCTTCAAAGTTTTCTCTATTGTAAATACTGTATAATGTATCAGAAATTTCCCTTTACACTTTGCAAACAGTAAAGGAAAAATATCTGACCGCATCTAATTTTCCTCAAAAAAGATACTGAAGTCCTTTAAATCATATCTATTGTGGACACTCTCAGAGAGAAACAGATAGTTTCCCAGACATTGTCCTGGGGAAATTGTAAAAATCAGACAAAAGAATTAAAACAATTATATTGGTCTCTGCAGCTAGCGTTTGTGAACATGTGGAGCATGTTATATAAGATGTTATAGAAAGATGGTCTTGTGTCTAATTAACCAATGGGGTGTCAGGTGTTATTAGGAACCAATCAGGTTCTGGGTGAACTATGCTGCTTATAAAAATGTGAAGTTTTGTAATAAAGTGAGCTTTTATACCCTCTGAAAACGCATGCAGTTGTGTCGCTTTCAGTCCCATTCCTGAATCAATGGTGACATCTTTTACATGTTTTATCCAGGAAACTCAGAAATCAGCAATATGAATATCTTTCCAAAATTTTCAATATTCACAATAATGTATTAACTTTCTTTATACTTCAAGACCTTCCTTACCAGAATTTCTCTTCATGAAGAAATAGCCCACCATTTTCTGAAAAGGTCCTCTGCACTAAATCACTGTTGTTCTTCTCATGAAATCTCTGAGCCTCCAGCTCCAATATCCTTCTTTTCCTTTTGGTTCATCAATGTCCTGAAATATTTAAAAGCTTATGGGAGTGAAGTTTGACACAAAGTGAATATCAATGTGGACGTAAACATTAGTATCTCAAAGCTGGTATCATTTTTGTGTACTGTTGTGTACGGTATATAAAAAACGCACAAAATGGACTTTAGTGTTTTCACCCTGCCATTGATTATAGTACCCAAGAGATGTTTTTACATACAGATAGACAATAGCCACACAAATTTATTCTTTCTCTTAATGCTGTGGGTAATCTCTGTATTTTTTTGTGATTTCTGAGCACAGCAAAGGTAGTTAAATTAAAGTTGTCAAGACTCTTGCTGTGGTTTTATTTATTTGTGAATCACAATTTTTTTGGAAGAAAGACTTTTCTAAACTTAAATCGTCAAAGGTAATGTGGTTTTGAGATTGAAGTATCCTGTTTATATTTTGAAATCCCATTTTGTCTGTTTGCACACTTCCATAAGGTGGCTTCAAATGCCTACCACCATCTGCAAGAAATTTTAGGAACGCTTTGCCTACCATAATAGAAATGTAAAATCAGTGCTAAAATTAAAGGTAGACATTGCGGGGGGCCGGGAGGGAAGATAAAATCTGTAAGAAAAAATAACTTTTTTCTTAAAAGTACAATATTTTCCTATTAAAATTAAAAGACTGCTCAGAGGCTGGTCCTTCACCTCTAATGTAGGTTACATCCATGCAAATTCTGCATTCTAGATTGATTTTTACTATTTAGTAGTTCACTTTGTACTGAATTATGCAAATATATAAAACAGTATGTGATACTTCTGCTACTTAGAAATGTTTTGTAGTTGGCACCTTGTACCAGTATTAATTTTTATTTTTTGCAATAATACAGTGAGTTGTTTGGCCTCTGCCATATGTATTTGTGTCACTTGTAAAGGGGTGTGGATGCACCATTTTGTTTTGATTTGTTTTGGGGAGGAGAAAGGTTTTCCATTTGTTAGATTTCTGGACTAAAATGCAGTTTGAAATCTTAACAGGATTTCTGCTGAATGATGAACTGTTCATATCTTTGCCTTGGTTTCTAAGCCATGAAGGATTCCTCAAAAATGTAAGTTGAGCTAAACAGGGATTATAATAAATCAGTGGAAATAGATGGATACATGAAGCACTTTGCAAAGCTAAAAGGATTGTAGGGATTGTAAATTAAATGTTTATTACGACTGCTATCTGCCAAGATTCTGTATAACTCACTCATAAACATGAACTGTAGTTGCATAAACCCATTAAATTAACTCTCAAGGACTTTCTGAAAAATTCAAGGTTACATGAACTAGCCTACAGAATAACTGCTTGTCCTGACTTGATAACAGACACTAACAGAGCAAAAATGACAGTTTGATTCAGAGACAAATACGAGTGAGTCTTGAATGCCTGGCTTCCATTTTTCTGAGACGAGATAGCCGTTCTTTATAAAGCTTCATTGGTGAACATCCTGTCAGTTTAAAAGGTCAGACATTGCAAGTTATCAGCAAAAATGATGATGTACAGACCATTGGAAGAAAGAATGGTTCTACTATCTTCACTCACCTGTTATATATTTACTCTGCTGCCCATCCTCAACAAGTAGGAAGCTTATGGAAAAGAATAAAAGATGTGCTGAATGGTGAACTGGTTTCAGGTGTGATGCAGCATATTAGATATGAAGAAGATGTTGAAAACCATGGTGAGTGGGGTGAATAATTCTGGATTATTTTACCTTAGAAAAGTTTTACCTTTTGCAACAAATATTATAGATTTAAATAGATTTCTAAGTTTAATATTTTATTCACAGCAATGTCTTATGCTATATGGAAAAATGCAGAAAATTAATCTGTTTTTTCTGTTTCTGAAAAGTACACTTAGATGCAGGTCCCTTACACACAGAATAAGTATCAATTAAGGACTGCCTTCTTTAGCCATTTAAAAAAAAGGAAAAGAATAGACAAAAATAAAGAAAACAATAAAATAGGTCATTATTTGACTTTGCGTTTGATTCTATATACTGTGGTGGTTGACCCCATCTAACAGCGGAGCATCTAAACTCTTCCTTGCTTACTCCTTGTCACCCCTATGAGCAGAGGATGACAATAAAAGACTGTCCTTGAAGACGCTGAAGATTGTAGTATACAGCTATAAATCACTTCCTATCAAAAATGAGATTTCTAAACCACAATATCAGTATCAATGATCTAGTCATTGCACAGCAAGGTGTTATATGATAGTTTTTAAATAGAATGTGAAGAATGTTTATTGGGTTATGACACTGCTATATGATACAAAGGTTCAGTTCTCTTTAAATAATTTGTGTGCTAGCCTTCCATTGATTAAATGAGATGATTGGATTTCTTCTCTGACTTTTACATTGTGAAGATAAACACATTTATGGTAGAGGAAGCTGTGTGACCATTCAAAGAAGCAGTTGTAAGTGCTAGCTCAGTGATTTTTAAAGGTTTAAAAGTAATCTTCCAGCAACAATGAAGTCGGAAAAGTTTTTGAAATGTTATTTTGACAAAATGAACATTAGAAGAAAACCCATTTTTTAAAACAATGAAAGAATATTAAATTTTGT
Organism: Passer montanus; assembly: GCF_014805655.1. NCBI lineage: Eukaryota > Metazoa > Chordata > Aves > Passeriformes > Passeridae > Passer > Passer montanus. The sequence goes on from NW_024365381.1 coordinate 3,407,513, forward strand.
GAACGTTTTTTAAAACTATATAAACAACATAGTTATTTTGTGATGCAAAAATAGAAGCATTTATTTTCTAAGATATTTTACTTAAAATTTTCAGAAAAGCACATGGGTGTAGAGTATTTTTTTCAAAAGACACAACCATGTATTCCTATTAAATTCTGTTATCTGTGAGAATGTAAACCATCTAGATTTGACCAAAAGTTGCTTTTAGTTTTGATTTTCTTCTCTAATGGTAGACATATCAGTGACATTCAGACTGCCAGGGTATCTTTACTTTGAAAGTATCAGTGGGTGAAGTACTGTATTTTAAATTCTTAAGTCCATTTTCCCATTAGAAAAAACCTTCACCTATGAAATCCCCAGATAATCACCTAGTTCCTCTACTTGTATGATGAATTTTGTCTCACATTTATCAAGAAACAAGCACTACTTAAAAGCAGTAATATGTATGGAGGTGATTACTCTGGAGATAGTGAAAAGATGACAGGACTCTGGGACGTAGAAACTGTTCTTATGTGATTTTCTTTTTGTTTTAACTTAGTATTTGATGAGAGACATGGAAAGTCTATTGAGACAGAAGAAATTCTTAACACTCACAAAAGAAATAACAGAAATCATAGAAACAAATATTTAGGTATTAAGAAAAAAAGAATCTTCAAGCAGTCCCATAATATTGTCAAAAGAAAGCAAATAATAGGAAATGTTCACATTAACATTGATGCACTTGAAATCTGCAAGAAAGTTGGGCTACCACCTAAGACATGAACATTTGGGTATCAAACACAGATTTCCTCTTTTTACTTAGCTGTTTCTAAGAAAATTTTTTTGGAAAGAGGTTAAATATCTTCTCTTTAGAGAAAGAACACATATATGCTACTCTTTTGCAATATTCTCTTCTAAATTGTAGTGCAGAGTTTATAGCAGCCCTGAAGGTAGCTGAAAACTTATCATCTTAATCAGAAAAAAAGCACAGTAAAATATGCTTTATCCTTTGGAAGAGGAATAGTGTGTGAGTTATAAGGAGTTAGGAGGTGATTATAGTTTGGTCTGATGTGATTTTTGGAAGAGAGTGATTTTATTAGACATGAGGGTAGCAAGTAGGTGACTAATGCCTTTGAACCTTTGTTTTATTTATGGGATGGCTCTGGGCTCAGTAAAAGAAGGCTGACATTTTATGTGCCGTTTATTTGTACATACTGGGGGCATGCTGAACTTACAGGTTGTACCAACTGTCTTTTTCATGGATCCCAAGGGACCACTTCTATAATGAAAATTGTGATCACCCAGATGCCTAAATCACTGAAGAAACAAACCATGTCATGAAACTAATCAGATTTCTGGATCATATAGTGATGGGAAAAATCTAAGAATAAAATAATCAGCAGGCAAAATTGTATTTATCTTACTTAGCTTTTAATAATTAATAAATTATAAATTATAATTTATCTTTATACAAAATAAAATATTTCCACATCTTTTTAATCTCTCAGCATGTTTAGAGTATCTCTTCAAATGGATACAACTGTCTTCTAGATATATACCTGTTATTTTTACAACTTTGATTATTGTACATTTTTATATTTTGAAGTATTTCAAAGTAAAATGAAACCCAGCATTCATATCTACTGTAGTGTTATATGTTTCAAGTTATAGGAGTAGCTTTGCCAATCCTACTGTAAAATTAGCTACTATAAGTACTCAAGACATAGCCAGCTTCTTCTTATAGTTAAAAGCTACAAACATGTCTTGTAGCCAAAAGACATTAAGAAAATTCCCTATTCCTTAATTCCAGCTGCATTTCTCTATCTTTCTGCATATATAGCACACAAACTGATTCCACATGACAGGAAAATAAAAAACTTTACATCTCAATTTGATACATCGTTTACTTGACAATGTGCCACAGTATTTTTCAAATTGATGTCCTCTCTTTTATTATGTTACTATTTATGCATTTTTCCACAGTCTATTAATTACTTTTTCCTGAACAACACAACACCAACGTATACAGTAATTTTGAATATCAACTGTGTTAATGATAATGATAAGATCCCCAAAAAAAGGCTGAGGCCTTGGATAAAACTTAGTACAATTGACTATGAAAAGTCATGATGAATTTTATTTTCTGTTATAATTTTTTTAAATTCATGCTTTTTATACTTTTTTTTGTATTCATGCTTTTTATGAAATAAAGTGTTTCATTTTCACAAGATGAACTACATTATGCTTTTTTTTCAGTAGGTGTTACTGCAAGATGTCAGGAAGAAAAATGCAAGCCCTTGAACATTATGACTCTTCTCAACTGCGTTGTTAAGAATCACTTGGATGCAAACCTGCAGCTCAGTCAGCCAGTTCCTAGACTAGAAAAGATTCTTTTTTTTGTCACTTGAAAAAGGTATCAGAATATCAATCATAAGTCAGCTAAGTTGTGAAGTAAATTTGCATGATTGCAGAATAAATATTTTAAGAGGAAAGAGATGTGCAAACAGGTAACAAGAAGATCTTTTTAAAGCAAACTTCCTGGATAAAAACATGCTAAGCATTGTCATACAAACTGTGTAGTCAGCAAGTGTATTTCTGAGTGTTGTGCTTCATTAGAGAGCAATAGTTAATGAGCTATCACAGTAGGAAGACTACCTGAATTATGAACAAAACATCTTGCTTGCTTCTTAATAAGCATTACTGAAACTTTTCAACTGCTACAAAATACAGTATTTTCCTATAAGCTTGGTGCTCTTTTCCCATTCATGAATGCCCATATACAATTTTCTTTAATTTTCCTTACTTAGAGCTCTAATTTTGTAATCTTATCAATAGACTTCAACTTCTGTGTCAATCTTGTCTCAGCTTTGAGTTACAATATAGCAACTTTTACTGGAAAAATATTCTGAGCCAAATAAACTCCAAATCCAAGTCTTTATATTGCTTATGAACTCAATAAAAGAAAGACATAGACCTGTTGCAGTGTGTCCAGAGCAGGGACACAAAACAGGTAAGGGGGATGAAGTGTCTCTCCTGTGAAGAAACCCTGAGAAAGTTGGGGTTGTTCAGTCTGGAGAAGTCTCTGGGGAGATCTTATAGGAGCCCTTCAGTACCTAGGATACAATAAAGATGAGGACAGAAGTTTTAATAATGATAGAAAAAAGGGCAATGGTTTTAAACTAAAAGGGTGTTGACACAGACTAATATAAGGAAGACATTTTTTTATGATGAGGGTGCTGAAGCACTGGCACAGGTGACCCAGAAGGATGGCAGATTCCCCATCCCTGGAAACAGATTGTACAATGCTCTGAGCTATCTGATTGAGATGAAGATGACCCTGCTCATTGCAGTTGGGTGGACTGGATGAGATTTAAAGGCTCCTTCCAACCCAAATTCTTCTATGATCCTATGATTCTAAGTCAAATTATTGGAGAAAGGGGTTTGTTTGATAGAACATATCCAGGAAAAAAAATAATAATAACATTATTGTTTGGATATTGTTCGAATATCCAAACAATCTGCTCATTGCAGTTGGGTGGACTGGATGAGATTTAAAAGCTCCTTCCAACCCAAATGCTTCTATGATCCTATGATTCTAAGTCAAATTATTGGAGAAAGGGGTTTGTTTGATAGAACATATCCAGGAAACCAATATCTTGAATATCCAAAATGTTATTAATCAGCAGTTTATATGATCAAAAGTCTTGTCCATACTAGGTTCTTAAGAAATCTCAGGATATCTATCACATTTTTATTTTTATTTGAATTTTCTTGATTAAGAAAAATCCAAATATATTAGCTTGTGTCTTTAACTCTGATTGCCCATACCCAGTTCTTAAGAAATCTCAGGATATCTATCACATTTTTATTTGAATTTTCTTCATTAAGACAAATTTAAATATATTAACTTGTGTCTTTAACTCTGATTGTAAATCCAAACACATGCATTGATCTGTATTAACCACTGATGTCTCCCATTGTTGGCTAACAAGCTATTTCATTTTGTAGAAATCAAGATGCTAATTCATTAAAGACATTGCTTTTATCTCCTATTTCTCATGCAAAAAAAATTCACTATTATTTTCTTTTATTTACCATATGTGAGTTTATTCTGTACATCTGAATTTTAGAGGATAAGGCACAACTATCTATGCTAGGAAAAAACAAGTCTAGGACTACAAATTCAGGGAGTCTGAAATTGAATGGGCTCATTAGACATTTACCTTTGAGCTTATAACTTTGAATACTTAACAAGAAACATGATATATATATAAGCGTATATCCAGCACTAAGTTAAATTTATTTAGTACAATATCTCATTTCATCCTAAGCTGATACAAAGTTCATACTCAATAAATCCTCTAAATTAAAAATGTGTGCTATATAGAGGTTTGCTTTTTCACCTCTATGATTTTGTGAATACAAAATGCTTTGTTAATATTTTTGCACTGTGATCTTAAGAATGTTATTCACTTAGTATCTTACCAAAACCAAAACATTTGAATTTTTGAATCAAGTGGCTTGATTTTAATGGTGGAATGATTTTTTTTAGTAACACTGCCCATGGCAAACGACTTGGAACCAGACAATCATTAAGGTCCTTCCAACTCCATACCTAAATGCAGTTATCTCAGTATTATCGGTCTATTTGTGCGTCATCAAACAGAGAAACAGGTTGCCCAGGGAGTTTACATAGTCAACAGCTCTGAAGATATTAAAAATCTCACTGTGTGTGACACTGGACAACCTGTTCTAGCTGTCCCTGCTTGAGCAGCAGGTGGAATTAGATTATTTGGAGAGGTCCTTTCCAGCCTCCACTATACTGTGATTGATTCTGTGATTCTGATGAACAGCTTTTATTGAAGACAAGAGAATTTCTATTTCTGTCATGCATTATATTTATTTAAAGAGTGGGATTCTTCTTTCTAATCTTGTTCTAAGTGTTCTAGTTCTAGATCGTTCTTCTAATCTAACATCTAGTTTAAAAGATAAATTAACCTTCTTTTAAATTAAAAAAATTCTACAACAGTACTCTGAAACCGAATTGATCATTTGAATGAAGTTGTCCTAAACCCGATTCTAATAAACTCTGTGAGAAGGAGGAAGCATGTACTCATCTCTTTAGCCTATAATAATAACTGATAGTGTGATCCAGAGAGGTAAAAATCTATTTGCTTTGCCCCAGCAGCTGCCTCATTTTTAACTCCTGTGATTGATATAAAAAATGCACAAAGTCATTAATTTTGCTAATAATCATATTAAATCCATAAGAATTTGAACAACAGAATAAAAGGAATCCAAAAGTGATGAAGATAAGGTCAGGCCAAAAGTTGGTTGCTAGGTCACAATATGTTACAACATAACATGACAAAGACTTTTAGAGATCCTGTGTGTCTTTGGTCTAATTGTAACCCAAAACTGTGGTACATGAGTTATGAAAATAATAGAATCATAACATTAAAAACTAATAAAATAATTTGAGTTGGAAGTGACCTTAAAACTTATCTCATGCAACCCCTCTGCAATGAGCAGGATCAGCTTCAACTAGACCAGGTTGCTCAGAGTTGTGTCCAACCTGACTTTGAATGTTTCCAAGGATGGGACATCTGCCACTTCTCTAGGCAGCCTTTTCCAGTATTTCACCACTCTCATTGTAAAATCTTCTTCTTATATCTAGTCTGAATTTCGGTTTAAACCATTACCTCTTATCCTATCACTACAGATCTTAGTAATATATCTGTCCCCCTCTTTCTTACAAGGTCAGTATTTCCAAGAGTCCTGCTTTCTAAACCTTTTAATAATTGGACAAAGTTTTTCCTTTTTCCTGTCACCTGGAACTTCACCTATTGCCATGACTTTTCAAGATGTCAGGATATAAAGTCCCAGACTCACTCGATGAGATTCCTAAAGGGGCTTAGGTTTTTTTATACTCTAAGGCAGGCTCACAGGAGAAACATGATGTTCTCAGGAAGTTAAACAACAAATTGTAAGCAACACTGCTTGAGTTCCAACCTCCCGGAGGAGGATCCCTCCTCCTGGGGCCCTCTCACCCAGGTGGAGCTTCAGGTGTGCCAGTGACTGACAGAGAGTCTGGGCTGGAATAGAGGTTCCGGGGCAGGTGGGGTGTGGAGCAGTGCACATCCCACTTTTCACAGAACATGCTCTGTCACCTACCCACACATCACCCCATCCCCCAACACACACAACCTTTTGTTGTTTTGAGACAGGAATCCGGTAATTTCTCCAGCCTCTCACACACAGAGTTTCTTTCCTACTACATCAAGCCAATTTGCTTGGAACTCTGGGATGCATCTCATCACATGCCATAAAAACCTCTAAAAAAGACACTAAATTTTCAATAGGAAAAACATTTAGATGAAACACACTAATCTTGACAATCTCAGACATTTCAAAGCTATAATGTTTTAAGATAAAGATACTGCTCTAAGTAATATGCTGAAGTGTTTACAAATATTACCTCCATTCCAATTTCCTTAAACATGCATTAGGTTCCATAAAGTCTAACAATTCAATAGCCATTAGCAGTTACTTGGCATAGCTTTTCATATGTGCTTTACCTGAAGAAGATGTATATTTTTAGGATGATTAATACATCATTTATAGTACCAAGGTCAGATATAGATCGCAGCAAATCCCTGTACCAGTAGTAAAATTAATGACATTTAGATTTAAAAAAGAAATTATGTCGAATTTCCTAGTAGTATTGTGCTGTTATAGTTACTTTGCATGGAGATTATTGTATTTTCCAGTATAGATTATGGGAGGTGCAACAAAATTTTGAACACATTGAAAGGATTTGTCAGCCATCTGTCTTTACACCAAAAGCACCTTGATAAGAGAAGAGATGCTATAGCATCTCTTCATATAGCCACAGTCAATCAGCAACTGATTTTATAATTGATTCTAAAACTTAAAAATATTTTAACTAATGTAATCCCCTAGATATTCCATAAATAACACAGTCTGATCTCTTGTGTGAAAAACCAACTTCTTCATAATGATAGAACAAATATTCTATCTTTATTAATATATGTCTTTAGGGAAAATTTAAAAATACTTTTACTGGTTTTGTTTCTTATTTATGAAAATAAATAAGTAAGCACAGTTAAAAATAATTCTTTTTCTCTGTCCTGTTATACGACGATGTTTGCTGTCAGCCTAAAGATAGATTCTCAATGTTCCTTGCAAGAGTAGAACAAAATACTATCCATATTTCTCTTCCTTCACCTGCTACATAAGACCTGTGAAGCCTGATGGATTTGAACAGCCTATTAATTTTCCTATGTCTTAGTATTTCTATCGCACTTTGTTCACTAAGGTTTTGAGTACAGAAGCAACAGTACCACAATAAAAATCAGAATGATGAATAGTTTCAAGCCAGGCCCTTATTGCCCTGTCTCAAGTGCATTCAATATCTCGAAACCATCACATTCAGAAAGTTTTCAGATCAAAAAAATCAATAAAGCACAACAACCAAAACAAAGGGACCTTCACCATATGTCTTTTACCTGGTTTATTTTATCTCCCATGGCTCCAAATCTTAGAAACTCTCAGCAGTCTAGTAACTATATTTCACAGTCTTTTTCAATCATCCATTTCTTTCTCTATTGGCTTCATATTCCACTTTGGCCCAAAGAGAGACCCTCAAGCTGCAGTGTGTGCAAGAGAACTAATTTTATACACATAAATAATTTAAATCCAGGAAAATGTAGCTGTCTTTTTTAACTACAGGTTTGGTTTTGTTAAATAGTTTATTACCTTAAATACTATTTGAATTATTGTGTTCTCATTAAATTTTAAAAATTGTTTTTTCTTTATAGATTTAATATACTAATTGTAAAGGCTACTACACTGCCAATGAAAAATGTGTATGTAATATAAAACTGTATTGCTACAATGCAGTGGTGAGCTACAGGAATGTATGCTTCCTAAAAATAATTTCTGTGCATTAATTATATTTGTAAACTCATCCACAAAAACAAATTGCAAAACAACAACTTTCTTTCTGTGTTTTCCTTACTGTAGCTAGTTATTTTTACACTGAGAAGAAATAAAGGAGAGGGAAAATTCTATTAAATTGTTATTTCAGTTTACTGGAGTTCATTTTTCTAGACATCCCACACATCACTGTGAGAAATACCAGACTTTAATTCCTCTGTTGGCCAAACCCTCACATTCACAGCACTGTGTGCGTGTTATACATAAAACTTTTTCAGTGACTCTTCTGTGGACACAGAGCAACAGAGGTTGTTATACCTCTCACACAGTCTGCCTTCCCTGCTGTCCAGAGGACTTCTTAGAGTTCTCTCTGACTTTTCAGGTAAAGCATTTTGGATTCCCTAACAGTGAATTAATTTTATATAATGAGGAAGAAATCTCTTTTTCTACTCTCAAAAAAATAAAATTTTAATTCATGGCATATTTTAAGAAAAAACATAAAAATCTGAACAAGATTAAAAGAAAACAAATTGTTCCGTTACTTGCATAATTTATAACCTTCAATCCAAATCCTATGCCATCACTCAGATGAATGCAGTATTGAAATGAACCCCTCAGTCTGTAGAAGCTCTTGAGTCCCACTATACAACTCTGGGCTTAGCCAGAGTAGAATTTCTAAGGTCTATCTTAAGCACAAAGAATTACAACCTTAGACCACAAAAGGGAGAAAAAGAAAACCTAAGACACGCTGAGTGAGAATTTAATTTCATTTCATGTACTTCATGAGAATTTAATGTACATTAGTAAGTACTAGATTTCTGTACACAGAGAGAAAACTGTAACCTCTTGTAAGGAAAAAATGAAAGCAAGTATTAAATGTGTGTATTGTAACAGAATTTTCAGCTGACTAGCATGCTAAAGAATCTCCTGCTGTTGGAGATACAGGACCTGGCCACTCAGAAATCTCTCTCTTTGACACATAGCTACATATTCCACAGGAAATATCATCTGTTATGAAGATCCAAATTTTCTTAGGAATGTATTTCACAATGAATAGCTTTCAGAGTGCAAAGGACGAGCAGAGACTGGAATAGCTTTGTAAAAATATTGAATAAATTCAATAAAAAATATTGAATACACTCTCCATGCCAGCAGTGCTGTAGTGTTTCCTCCTTATAATTTTTCTACCTGCATCTGAATTAGAAATGTGAGAAATACAGTCATTAAGCATAAAGGTCTTCAATATTTAGGCTTGCAATTGTGATAGACCATGTCCTGCTGTAATCACCTAAGCAACATTCTAGAGATACAGTTTTGGTTTTTTCATTATTAAGAAGTGTGAAAAAAAATCCCAGAAATTTTCTTTTTTTCCACTGCAAAAATATTTTGCTTTTTTGCAATGTTTTAAACAGTTGTATGCTTTACCTGGTGGAATGTATTAATTACTTATGATCTTTTTTACACTTAATTAGATCTCACAGTTGGTTAATTGCAACTTATTATATAATATTAGGTTTCTGAAAAACATTTCTCTTGAAAATCTCATTAGCTTATTTAGAGATTTGACAAGAGTTTTGAGGATTGAAGAGCAACAAATGACTCAAGAAGCATACCAACACAAAGAGGAGACTGTGTGCCCTTTGCTCGAGTATTAAACCACCTGTTTTTACAGAGAATCTAGAAACTACAAGATAGTGCAGAGATAAAGGCAGAGGCAAAGATATGAACTACAGAAGTTAGGTGAAAAAGGATTCTGATGAGAGAAGAAAAAAGGCTCTCCAAATCCATTAATCTTTCTTCAAACCACAACAAATGACACTTTATGATTCCCCAGAGCAGCAGATGTAGCACAACTGAATACCTCAGCAAAATGATGGCTCAGATGGTTTTCAGTTGCATTCACTTGATCCTTCAGGGAAGACAGTAAAGGGGACAAGATAATGAAATCAACAGATAAATCCCAGGCAGGTGTTATTTAAATTACATGCATATCTGTTGAGATACAGAACTAATGGATGTACTCTCTGAAAGCAGCTGGCATTGTACCTCTTTGGGGTTTCAGGCTGGTGTTGATGATAAGAGGAATTGTAGAGAAAAAGAATTGAAAAGAAGACTGAGAAAGTGACTGGTATGAATCCAATGCAATTTTAATTTGCAGAGGGAGGTAAAACAAAACTACAACAGAAGTCAGTCCCATACCAATGAATTGGAAGGAAGGATGTTAAGAACAGAAATAGTACTCATATTGAGTAATCAGGGAGTTCTGACTGTGCCTGTTGTTACCATAAGAGTTATTATTTCTAAAAGAAATGTCGTAAATATTTGTGACCTAAAATGTCAGCTCGACTGATGAAATGAGAATTTATACTGTAGGATATAAAACCAAATACTCTGAATGGAAATATGGAAATAAGAGAAATTGACAGTTTAAATTGGGGGCAAATAAAGAAATAAAAACTGTAGCAGAATAGTGTTATTTTACCTATACATTAGATTCTAAGAAAATAAAGGATAATATGGGTAGAATATCTGTTTGATTATATTTTTCTTTTAAACATATAATATGACCATATTGAAATTGAATCCTATGGAAATAAAAACAAGTTATCAGGCAAACTGGACAATAAAGAATTTTAAAAATATGTTGGGAGGAGAAAACTATTGAAGTGGTGGGAAAAGATTTATTAGAGCCATTAAAGTAAATACTGTATAATGTATAGTACACATCTACAAAGCCTAGTATTACAATTCAGGTCTGTATTTTTACAACACTAATTAGAATAAGGTTTTTTTATAAATTAGACTTGTCCCAAGAATACATAACCACATTCTTCCAAGACAGCTAAAAAGCTAAGTATTTCTTTTGACATAATCATAGATGACATAAAAGTGTGAAATGAAAAATCTAGCAACCTAAAATAGTATTGAAGGAGGATGGATCAGATCATCCTGCTGCAAATTTTTTTTGTATTGCTTAACTAAAATTGTATAAGAGGAAGTGAAAAGACAATAAAAACTGTATTTCAGTGTTCTGAGGGATGGTTAGTCACACAGAAATCCAGATTGCAGAAGCACTGACCCTGGAATACTGCATGTACTTAGGCAACAAGTCAAAGATGATGATAATTGAGGACTAGCAGTTCAGTAGATTGTTCTTGACCACTCTGTGCCCACAGATACAGCTAAGGTACTGATTAGGCTTCACGACAGAATGTCACCCTTCTTGAATCATTTTAACATAATTATGCTCCTTCAGCTATCATTTCCCTGTACTTGGCATGGACAAAACCAATTTAAATGCATTTCCTGTAAATGGGCAATTTTCATAGGTATTGGATGTGGTCTTGGACATTTAACGTTCAATATCTTTGTCATCAGATAGCTTTTGCATGGATTTACAATTTTGTGCTTGTTGGGGAGCTTAGCTGAGTATTTTAACATTCAGGCTCTTATTCTTTGCAACTCTTCCCGAGTATAACAGCCAGAGAGAAAAAGAGAAAGTGACTACATCTCATATGTATTCCTCCTTATTATTTTTAACCTTTTTTTCTAAGAACTTTAATTTTTTTTATATTTTCTTGATTTTCCTCTTCAGTAAAGGGAGAAATATGTCTTTGTGTTTGTGTATATATGTAAAAAAAATCAATCTTCACACATTTGAATTGTGATTAAAATGAAGGAATTCAGAGCATTTTCAATAGCTGAGCAATTGTAAGAAATTTTAATGCACTCTAAAGTGACAAAAACAACAATATACCCGGCAAATACCTGGGAGAGAAACAACAGTTCTCACTGTATCACTTTCTTTGATTTTATACACCACCCACAGTTGCCTTTCTCTTGGGCCAAGAACATGAAACAAAACAACTCAAGTACAACTCAACACTACAGTTCATTCAGACAATAGGTAAAAGTTGGGTTGAGTAATATGACAAATTTATATAATAGACTAGTACTATAAATATATTGTAGTAGACTAGTATTATAATATACTAATTCAATAATTAATAAAAAAGCATGATAACACTAAATGTTTTAATTTAGATGTGATGCTAGATTTTTGTACCAGAATTAGATAAGTCTGTATATAAACAGAAAATATTACTCTTGCAGAGTAATATTGCAACTCTTCTAAGAGTTGTCCTAAGCTTTTGAATTAATACTAGTGATCATACTGAATGCATGGGAACTTTTAAAAACCGCATACTGTACTGCGTTTTCTTCCTCCATGAATAATTGTGGACCATGCTACTTTTCACACAAAAGCTTTTAGCCGTGTTGCATCAAAATAATTGAGAAAAACAGTGTAACGGTTGCATAAATGTAAATGCATCACTCATTCTAGAAAAAGCCAGTTATGGAAATCCTAGTGCACAGTTTCCTAGTAATAACTGTATTTTTAAAATTCAGTTACAGTCTTTTATCATCTGTTTATATAGATTATATTTAAAGATATTTTGTAAAAATATCGAGTGGTCTGACATATTTTTTCCAGTTTGTAATTTCATCTCTACCCTGTATATCTTTATTTTACTTCTACAAATTATATTTAGTTTCATAGCATTCAACTGCTTTGTAGTGTTCATTTATACTCATCCAATGTAATTAAAATAATTGCTGGGTTTTATAAGATATTCAGTGTTCCATATTTCCACACTTTCTCTCTCCCCACCCAAAACTATTTTGTTTCTCTACTTAAATCTTTAAAAAATCTTTAAAATGTAGAAACAATTGTCTCTAAAGTAGATTAGTACAGAGGCAGAAGAAAGCTCACATTTCCCTCTAATCTTACCAATTAAAATTTTTAAATAAAAACCTTTCTCTAAAGGAATCAAACTCTAATTAGGTATCTTCCATAGAGTCAGTGACTTAACTCATGCTAACAGAAAAACACAGATTTAAACTCTGTTCTCAACACCATCCTCTTATTACATTTCAGGTCTTTGAGGGAGTGAAACTATATACCATAGTGTCATGTCAATTCACCTTGGGGTAAGATTGTGCTAAATTGTGCAACATTGTGTTCTCCCTATTTTGTTGCTTTTTCAGTTAAATTTAACCCTGTCTGATGACCATCTTTACTTCCTCTTGGTGTCATAACTCTCTAAAGTGTAATAAATTTCAATATGCAATTTTAAATCTGTGAAAGTTTTGTTTCTTTAAAACAGAAGAGCATTTGTTATAGAGAGCACTCACACATATATTTGTCTAATTTCCCCTGATGTATGTGCAAACCTAAATAAAGATATTAAGTTATATATCCTCCTGAGAAGCTAAACCAAAGTGCTGTAAGGGTATGTTTGAAAATTGATCATAAATATGGGCCTCCTCTTCAATACATTGTGATTGATCAACAAGGATGCAAAGTGAAGCTTATTAATTCAGAAACTGTCTTACTGAAGGCACTGAAGGCTGTGGGTATTAAATTACAAAATGCTCATTTTTTTTCTTAATGGAATTTCTTAAAGCACATTAATAATACCCAAAAAAAACCAAACCACATTTAACCCAGTTTTATTCCCAGAGTATTCCCAGTTTAGCCTATTTGAAGAGATGAATTGTCATTAAAAGCAAAAGGGGGGCAAGATAAAGACAACAATATTGGAGTAATATATTTAAGGTCTGAGTGACTGGGGGTTTGTTTTGTTCCATGACAGTTTACTTGTTTTGAAGTAAAAGATCAGCAGAACAGAACAGTCTTTGTTTTCTTTATCCTGCTATTTCTACATAATATTCAAAGCTAATGAATGGCTTTGACTAGCACTAAATGACTGGAAATTCAACAGGAAATCTGAAAGGGAAAAGGAAATTACTTTTCACATTCAAATAGACATAATTTGGAAATTAAGGAACAAAAACTGTTGAGTACGAAATAAACACTTAATCCTTAGAGTTCCACACAGACGTAGTTTTCAAAGACATAAAATTAAAAAAATGCATCTAACTGAAGTCATCTCTGATCCATTAATAAACAGAAACAGGTATTTTAAAAGCAATTTGGTGAAGGATTTATTTTAGGTTTTCTAGGTAAACTGTGTTCTACAATATTTAATGTCACTCACCATGTTTTCCTTGATAGAAATTGAAACACCAAAAAGGATTAAACCAGTTTTAGCATTGGTATACCTAACACTCATTGACTCAGGTAGTTTATATTCACCCTCAAAGGCATCCTCAAGGCCAAATTCCCTTATCACCCCCTCTGGCTCAGAGTCTGAGACTGTAATTGGACATCATGGGAGTGCTCATCTGGAAAGAATGTCAAGCCTAGTCAACATCCTCTGATGTAGTTTCAGGCAGTCTAGACCCAGATGTACATAAAGACACTTTCCAAAGAACACACTCTGTTATGCCCTCAAGCTGGGCTGTGGCATCAGGGTACCTGTGACTCTCAACACAGAGGAACTCTGAAGATGTTTCTGCTTTCTTCTTGTTTCACCACTAGAATAGCAAAGCAGAGAATGTTCACAGGAGCCAAAATAGCCTGATTTTTCCCAAGAGCCTCTGCTCTTGGAGTTTCTGCTCCAATACTGGCCAAGAGACAGGACAATAGCTGAGTTGTCTTTCAAGGAGAAGATGTAAAGCTTTCAGTAAACAGGCAAATCATTATATGCCTGCATAAAAACATAGCAAAAGTTCACACAACCCTTGCTACTTGACACCTGCTCAACTGAATTGAATGCAGTCATTATTTGTTCTTTCCTTCCTTGTCTTCATTCCAACTATTCATTTTGCAACAAGTAACCGTGCTGCTCATAATCAATAGGAAAGCCAGCCCTGACGCAGAAATAAAAACAATTAAAAAAGGAGATTGATTCTTTAACCTTTACTCACACAAAACAACCCCCACCCTAATGTGTGTGCCTCCCATGTGTCTGCATTGGTCCCAGTTTGCCCAGAATTTTTTTATTTCATTCAACTCAGCAGTGAAACCAATTGCTGAGTAAACAGGTAGAACAACATTCCCTATAACTTACACAAATGCTTGACTCCTCATCCAAGTTCTAGCAACCTTGGTCGGCGATGACATATTAGAAATGCAATTCAACATGGTCATTCATATAAAAATGGCTTTACAACTGCTTGGAAGACACATTCCCTCCCAGGTCTTTTTTTCCTCATTTCTATTATTACTCTAGGTCTATTGTAGGATAAGCTTGTTTTCCAATTCCCCTTCAAATGTGCCTAAACTTTCAGGTAGAATGTGCTTTACAGCAAAGTTGCACCTTAAGCATAGGGGATTGGAAAGATTGTAAGGATGGCCACTGGCACTCCAGTAATGAACAGTCTATCATTGTTCTGATAGACTGTTCCTTAGGATTCAGTTTCTGAATCTTAAGGAACAGTCTATCAGAACAATGAAGGAATTCCTTGAGTTCATTTCAAAGAGCAAAGCCAGTGTAGACCTCAGAAAATATGGGATACAAGCAAAATAATTTTGAGGAGAATTCACAGCCATCAGCAAATACATTTCTTTATTCCCACTAGACTAAGAAAATTATTTAGCAATTCTTAACACAGAGAAACTGAAGAGAGGGTTGTTCAAACCAGCAAAATACTCCAAATGTATAGCCAGTCTGTACAGTAAGAATAGTCACTAGGACTAAAAATCATTTCACTTACTGTGAAATGACACTGTGACCTCTCTATTTTTAAGGATATTACTTATTAGTATTTCCAAATGAGTTATGAAAATGACAGTAAAAGCAGCATATTTTTTTACGTCTGTTTTGGTGGGTTTAAGAGAGTAACCTCAAGGATCTTGGTTTTGAAGTCACTGCTAACATTTCCACTGGTTCAGACATCAAAAAATGGTAACAAATGGCACAAATGCATGAAATATTATATATCTAAAACATTCACATGACATGGACAGGATCAAAAGACAATGCCATAATACTGATATTCTGTTGGTAAAGTAATAGCAGCAGAAGGAAAACAGAGATGATAACAGTCCAGAGGGGATAAATGAAAAAAAAAAGGAAAGGAAAGGAAAGGAAAGGAAAGGAAAGGAAAGGAAAGGAAAGGAAAGGAAAGGAAAGGAAAGGAAAGGAAAGGAAAGGAAAGGAAAGGAGAAATTGAGACTGTATCAGGCTCTGAGTACACAAATCTGTGAAAGACTGCATATGACATGAAAAGTTTTAGCCAATGCACAGAAGGTAGAATTCATAAACAGTCATTAAAGAATTGGGTAATTATATTAATGCTAACACAAGAGATTCTTAACTACTTTTTCTGGATTTTCTTAGTTTTATTTACACAGAATAAACAACTTGCTATTAAAAACTTTTTGTTTTGTTTATTTTTTAGACATGGTATTCCCTCTTGTGTGCAAAGAATGTTTATGTAACTGTGGTTACAATTATATCTCTGAATCCAGACATACCTCAAAAATATCAATAATTAATTAGAACTAGTCCCTGGGTTTTCTCAGATGCATCTACAGAATTTTCTGCTTGATAAACCTCTTTTTACCTTATACACAATACATTAATTCCCATTCAGATTACACCTAAACCATTTGATTGCAGTTTAGCAAAGTAAGCTGTACACAGTTTTCTAAAAGCTTTTTTTCCTTATATATTTATTAAATATAGGTCTTAATATTAAAAAAAGCATAACTCTGGTACTGACTTTAGTCTTATTAACATATTTTAAAAATTCTCATTCTAAAAGCCTAACCCCAGGTGACTTTTTGGGGTTCATTATCTACAGAGGTATATTAAAAAACTCAAACGAACTAATCAAAAAACATCACTGTAGCAGGTGAGCTGTCCTTGGTCCACATGGCCCTGTGAGAGTGTGAACTGAAAGAAAATGAACAGTGGAGACAAAAAGAGAAGGTGACCTGGGGAGTAATGAATACTTGAAAAGCATGAGATACCTATAAACATGTATCCACAGAAGTGACATTGCGCATATTTTGTTCTTCCTTCCCTTCCAAATAAGCAAGCACTTAAGAATAGCCTTAGTATCTGGCTTTCTGCAGAGTATTGAGAAGGGTAACAATTCTGCATAGTGCATAGCTGTTTGTTCTGGAATAGTTTTCAACATTGGTAATTAACATGTCAAATAAGCCAACAGAGCAGCAGAAATGTCAAAGTGCCGTGAAGTCTTATTGCTAGAAACCCATGAGCTGCTTCATTAGTTCAGATCAAGACTCAAACAGAGTTTTGATTAATTTTTCTTTTAAAGTCATATAGTTAATCTTACACATGAAGGTAAATTGCTTGAGAAAGTGTTTCTTCTTCCATGCATAATTAAGTCGATACTCACTCATGTCAAAGCAAAATCAACCATCATTTTTGGTATACAAATTAGTAATGAAGAAGTGACTCATAAAGACTAAAAGACAGCTGGTAAGGGAAGGGTTAACTTTGGCACTCTTCTTTTCTATTCCCAATGGCAGTAAAGAATGTACAAAGAAATTAAAATAGTTTTCATTATAAAATTCTTTGTAGTTTTTTCAAGTTTAGTAAGAGTTAAATACTAAGTTTTGGGTTGTCTCAAGGACAACATTGTTCACCACTTTTTAGTTCTTATAGTTATGCAGAAGAACAATGTTACTGTGCTTTGAATTTAAAAAATGGAATCCAAAAACATGTCCTTGTAATTTAATTACCTAATATCTTTATCACCATACAAATCTGCCCACATGCTGTATAATCTGCCTATAGTCACAGGTCACAAATGCTTCTGCCACTGGCTAAAATGTTTTCTTTTAGGTATTGAAAAGTCACGATGTGAACACAACAAGCTGAGCAAAAATGCTAACACTAGTAACTTCAAAGTGCTGCCTGCTGCTACCCTTACATACAAACAGTAATAGTTAAATTTCCCTGCCCTTGTTACTTTCAAAAGCAATCACACAGTGTCCCATTAACCAGACTTCCCTACATACACTGGGCTGTATTGCTGAAGTTACAAGATCACATAGTTTCATGAAAATTTATGAAGATTACTGCTACTGTTTTTTGCAGTTTTACCTGCACCATCCTTGTTCTAGTTGAAAATAACTCGTCTGACCCTTTGGCATTTTGAATGCATGCACCCTTTAGCAAGAGAGGAGTTTGTGTGCCTGGTCCCTTAGTGGACAAATGATGAGAAGTTGACTACTGGCAATAAGAAAGGTCTGCCACAATTATCTCAGTCCCAAGAGCCTAGTTATCTCATCAACACCACTACAGAAAGGTCTGGAGCTGATGCAGAGGAATCTGAATCTACTTGCAGAGCATGAGATTGCAGGGGAAGGCCATGGAGGCAATGGCAAGGGGAGATAGATATCATTGTATGTAAATTTGGGCATATGAGTATGCACCATGGTGAAAACTTTGCAAAAGGGAGCTGGCCACACAAGTTGCTTTTTTTTCATTCTGTGCCAGAACAGCTCATAACAACATATTTAGCATAATTATAATGGATTTTTACAAAGCTGTAGATACTTAACACATGATACAAACAGATATGGCATAAGAATATCTGTATTTTTAGGAATATAAGCTTTTTTGTTACATCTAGTGATTGTAACAAATGCAGGATATCAAATGAGTCCATGCTTCCTGGAGTACAAAGGGTAGCTAATAGGTGTGTCCAAAATACCTGTTTCATTGTTATATGGAAAGTCTGCCAGAAAAAACACACAAAATATTCAAACCGCCTGTGTGTATGAAACACTTTTGCATTCTCAGTGGATTTGTCTGCAAAGCAAAGAGCTGTGCTGAAAAATGACTAACATGTTTTGCAGTGGAAATGATGGCCTATAGACTCTTACTTCTCTCATACAATCCTGTTTCGATCGGTTAGATTCTTTTTACGTTGTCATAGCAACAGAGGCAGAAACCTTACCACCCTGATCAAAATTCCCTGACATCCATCTTAAGAAGACCTCTAAGCAAGCAAGCACTTGCTCTCCTTACTACAATTGCTGACTTTTTCATCTATATCAGAAGTAATCCTGTCAGAAAAGTGTGGTTTCCTACTCTTGAACAAAAACAAGGGATGTTGAAGAAGTTTTTCCTATTCTGGAAGGGGTCAAACTTTGTGTGGGTGCTAGCCATGTACACCCAAAACCGTGTGGGGGTGACAGATGTGAACTTCATTACAGGTGTTTCAGTAGCTTGGTGATTCTTCCAAAATATGTTTGTTTGAGATTTGGGATTTTATTTTAATTTTTGGTGTCACTTTTCTGATTTATTGATGAGCAGTCATTTTTCTCTTCCTGATTAAACACCATCGAATCCTCTAGTTCCCACTTAGTTTCTGCCTAAAATATATTGAATGTTGACTGTGAGAAAGATAAATATACTGAAACAAACAGCAACAATCAACAGACAAAGTTTCTTACATAAGTCATGAGTCATAACATTGTATTTCGAAAAGATGACGAAGGCATGATCTCAGGGATGCCGGTAAAATTGGGATAACACAATGCATTATGGTGTGCGTGTGGATACTGTCTGCCAGATCAACTCTGTTTACAGACTTTCAAGAAACAATAAAGCAAGACAGACATGGCCAAATTTTAATATAGATTTTTTTTTTTTTGGGAGGGGGGGTCATCATCTGTTAGAATGACATGTATGCAAATCAAAACCTATACCTGAATAAGATTTGGGTTTATTCAGCCTGGAGAAGAGGAGGCTCCAGAAAGACCTTACTGCAAGCTTTCATTACCTACAGAGGGCTAAAAGAAAGCTGAAGGAGGACTTTTTACAAGGGCATTTAGTGATAGGACAAGGGAGAATAGCCTTAAACTGCAAAAGGGTAGGTTTAGATTCAATATTAGCAAGAAATTATTTCCTGTGACAGTGGTGAGGCAACGGAACAGGTTACCCAGGGAAGCTGCGGGCGCCTCATCCCTGAAATTGTTTAAGACCAGGCTGGATGGGGCTTTGAGCAACCTCTTAGAGTGGAAAGTCCCTCTGCCTGTAGGGGGAGGGAGTTGAAACTAGATGATCTTTAAGGTTCCTTCAAACCCAAACTATTCTATGATTCTGTGATCCTACTATACTTATTTTGAAAGTCAAATAGTTATAAAGGAGTGAAATTAGGAATTGATGTCATATTGACCTCAAAACCCCAAGCAGAGTTCTGTGGCAAATGGACATTTCCTCATCTTTGCCTTTAGCAGTGCATAATGGCACACCAATAGGTAGACATCCAAAATATCCAAAATCTTACTCCCAGAGTAAGGACCTATGTGAACCAGGACCTGATCAGCTGCATGATTTCTGGTCAGAAACAGAATTAATATTCTTAATCATATAAAGAAAGATATAATATATTAATTATTAATTTACTGATATTTAATTAATAATACTGTATTCTTTCCTGCAGTAGCAAACAGATGCCCCTAAGACAAAGAGTGCAAGTTTTATACAAGTCTTGATGCTTTCTATAGTGCAACAATTCTACAGTTAGCTAAAAAGATAGAAGAAAGAATTTTTTATTTATTTGGTGTCTATATGAATTAAACAGTGAAAAAGTGAAAAGTAAGGTAGTCAACTAGCAAATTCTTTTTTCCTAAGTAAAAATTACTTGCCTGAATGTAAATTTATACAGTAACTACAATCCAATGATCAATTAATAGAATTGTAGAAATCTAGATTCCTAGAATTTCACATTCATTTTTATTTCTTTAATGATATGAAAAATAATTAATTTTACACCTTAAAAAAGTGATAACGTATAGAGGCAATTAATCATATTATATGCTGGCAAGTAGGAAAAAATGCACTGTATAAAGCCTGAAGAACACATACACTAATGTCTGGTGGCACACATGTGTGGAGAGCTCATGAATAAGATTCAAGATATATCCAAATATATTTCACATAACTTTTCTCAAATTACTTTACTTATACCTCTGAACTTAATTCCAAGTTTTCATGTTGCTTTCTTAATTTAAATTACATTAATTTAGCTGAATTTTAACAGAATTCTGTGCAGCAGCAGAATCAAATTATAGAGAAAGCCGTATTTAGAAGGATTACTATTAATCCTTCTTTCACAAGTAGTAATATTAAATCATTATACCTAATTTTGTTATTCTAAAAGATATTCTATAACTAGTGATTGTATGTTCACCTAAAGAGTACAGTAAGGATATCTGAGAACATTAGAAGAAAATTACTATATAGACAAGCATAAATACTGTATCATTTACTGACTTGTCAGTCATTTGCTCTATACATGAAAAATCTATCAAAGATTTTTATCATTTAGATAACTCTGGCCTGGATACTTCAAGAAACTTTACAGCATGTGCCAGTTATAAGGTCTGAGGGAATTCCAGCCTTTGGAAATTTATTTAAGAGCATCCCTGCCATTCCAGATGCATAAGGAATATGGCTTATACCCATTGGTCCACTCTTCCACAGAATCTTGTGTTGGTCCTCACCTCAAAGCAATACTTAAAATAGCTATACCTGCCCACAGAAAGAAGAGGATGCTAAAATAATCTTTACAGAAGAGGAGTACATATCAAAATTTTGAATGCTAAGTAGATGGATTTCTTCTTGCAGTATAGCTCTGCAGGAACATAAGAATCGTAATGGATATTATTATCTATGTATTTTTTTGAGGAGCACAACATTTCTTTTCCTCTGCAGTGACCAAATTTTCTTCATTTCTATGAACCTAAACAGTATTCTTCCTACTCTTTTCAGAGTAGGAAGGAATTTTAAGTGATGTGAAATTATCTAGACACTTAAAGGTACCTGAAAATCACATTAAATCTCTTTGAAATCTGTTTTTTTAATATAGAAAGATCTTCAAATATATCATCTAACAGTTGTCTCTTAAACAAAAGCCCTTCTTAGATGTTTTTCCTGTTTTAACCCATTTAGAAAGAATGTAGACCTTACTTCAAGGAAGAAGGAATTCTGAATAAACAAAATGAAAGCCCTTTTTGCTAGCAACATGAGTGAAATACTATCTGCATATCACTTGAGGTTTTGGGACTTTATGTGTCTCAATCCACTGATACAAACAGTGTGATATGAAATATGTGGAATATTTCAAAGTCTATTTTAAAACTTCATTCTACAGTTTTATAAAGCCATAATAAAGAGAGTTCAGATTTAAAAATAAAAATAAATAAATAAAACCCCAGATTACATGTTTTATTGCAGTTCAAAAAGACAAACAAGGAGCATACTCATCCTTTTTATGAATAAAATTCTGTTTTGAATTAAAGAAGAAATTTAAGGCAGCAGTACTATTCTTATAATTAATTTGTTTTTCTTATTATTGAAAACAATATTATTTTTCCCAGAAAAACTACTAAATAAGGTTTCTGAAATGTGTCTGTTTCCTACCTCTAAAGTGCTTGGATTAATTACAGCACGATCTGCACAATAGGGAAGAGATAAAACTATGCCAATAAATTATGACACTTCAAAGAAATAAGAGAGGTTATTTGATATAGAATTCTATGAGCTTCACTGTACACAGAGGGGCCCCCAAGGCATTTGAATTCAGTTCAAGCCATTATAGATACATAGAATGCTTGAATGTGTCTCAGTCTTGTTGAACACTTTTGAATACATTAGCTGAAACCAAACTGCTATCCACCTATAATACAGATGTATTTGCATGAGTGATGCGAGAACTTCAAAAGGTTCAGAGTTCAAATTAATTTTGCTTCCTCAGTAAGAAATATCCATGCAGGTGGCATTTCAGCCTTTTGAACTTGCAGTCTAATTTTCCTCTGGTTTCCTTCTTGCTCTCAGAAGTTCTCTCAAAACCTGTTCCAATCTTTCTTTTTTTCCTTCCTTTTTATTCATGTAGTGGTGGAAGAAACTACTTTCTTTCATTATTATCAAATAGCTACTGCACTTCTTTTGTCCTTCATGGTTTGAGGCTGATGTCCTGAAATGGCAACTTTCTTCTGAGGTCTAGAATGTTTGGAAATGAAACAATGAGGAAAACTCTTATGAGCTGTACCACAAGTCTGGAAATTCCTCCCAAGACTGAATAGTGCTTTTGAAATTAACATGCATTGAAGCTCATGCCTTGCAATATGACATTCTGAGCATACCTGGGTGACATGAATCCAAATACTCCTTCCATCACATTGAAGACTTCCCAGTTCTGAGAGATAGAGATACTTCAACAGAACCTACCCTGAAATTAACATGCATTGAAGCTCATGCCTTGCAATATGACATTCTGAGCATACCTGGGTGACATGAATCCAAATACTCCTTCCATCACATTGAAGATTTCCCAGTTCTAAGAGAATATAGATACTTCAACAGAACCTACCTGGCAAAACAGAGAGAGATACACATTGGGTGGCCTCTCTGACACCTCTCTGAGGTGAAATCAGGCTGCATAGGTGGCTTGCTCCAACAGGAATTTTGAATTTAAAAAAAAACTAAAAAAAAAAAATGGAAAAGTGAGGGTCCTGCATTTTGGTCACAAAACCCCCACGAAACACTACAGTCTTGGGGAAGAGTGTCTGGAGTGCTGCCTGGCAGAAAAGGACCTGGGGTTGTTGGTTGACTCCTGGCTGAACACAATCCAATGTGTGCCAAGGTAGCCAAGGCAGCCAGTGACATCCTGGCCCATGTGGATCAGGACAGGGCAGCCACTGCCCCCTGCACTCAGCACTGGGGAGGTCACACCTTGAATCCTGTGTCCAGTTCTTGGCTCTTCATTACAAGAAGGACATTGAGGTGCTGCAGCGTGTCCAGAGAAGGGCAACAGAGCTGGGGAAGGGTCTAGAGAAGCACAAGCCTGATGAGGCGCAGCTGAGGGAGCTGGGGTTGTTCACCCTGGAGAAAAGGAGGCTCAGAGGGGACCTTATCACCCTCTACAAGTGTCTGAAAGGAGACAGTAGGAGGTGGGTGTCAGCCTCTTCTTCCACATGTGGCAGAATTAAAAGTGGCCTTAAATAGTGCCAGGGAAGGTTTAGATTAAATACTATGAAAATTTTTTCACCTAAAAAGGAAGCACATCAGTTCTTTATGCCTGCTTCTGGAATTTCCTACATGCCTTGTCAGGCTTATGTGCAGATCAGTGACTGAATGGAAGTTCATTTATTCCTGGAGATAAAATAGTCACAAAGAACAATTTTTGTGGACTTTTGAAGTCAGCAACAATGAATCACTGACTATTTCCTTTGAATATTTTCATTTCCTTCTGATAAGGAAGTAGGGAAAAAGTTAATCAGATTAGGGATGACAACTGGAATAAACCACACTCAAAATGTACATAAAATATGGAAGTTACAGTTAGATAGAAAATTAAGCAAAAACAGAAAGAAGACTGGGGAAAAAGAAAAAAAAAAGTATAAGCTCCCTGGAAAGATATTTCCAAGATATGAAGCCTAGTAAACAGCCTGATTTTTATCCTGAAGAAATTAGGACCAGAGATCTGTATTTTAGATACACATAGATTTTCTATAACTTAAGAACAAACTAACTGAAACCAGAAAACAAATTTCAAATGTCGAGTCATCAGCAAGACAGGCAAGGTTCTGCTTACTAGATAGACTGACACTTTTTTTCTAAAAATGGCTTTTATTCACATTGCTCTCACAAAATCTCTAAAGTATGCATTATATAACTTGTTTGCAGTCTTAATAACCCCTTTTCAACATGTGCTTCTGGTGCCATCCACAGGAGTTCAAAAATCTGTTTCAGCCACCCACACATGTTTAAGATCTCAGTGCTGTATTGCTATATTCCTGCATCTCAGTAAAAGAAGTGATTCGTGTTTTACTAATAGAAAAACAACAAAGGGAATTATTTACATGGGACCCATCTGGGGAAGAGATGGTGAAGGTATTCTTGAGAACTAATTGCCAAACAGTCCTTGAGCTTTAAGGAAAAAAATGGACTGAATTCTTGGCAAGAAATTTGTCAAGGAAAACAGCAGCATTTTTAATTAACGTCAAAGTAGGGGAACACTTTGGTAAAGCTAGTAAAAACATATTTTCAGTAGATCTGGTACAGAGGTAGCTTTGATATATGTCTCTGCAATGAGAAGTATGACACAGCCTTCATTCTCAGCAGTGATTGCCAAATATGTAATTAAAATAAAAGCGGTGTTAGAAATAACTACCCATTTTCTTGGAATACATAAAAAATTATCTGGATAGTTGTTTTCAGGCATGAACAGGAAGGATCAATATGGTAAACCACTACCCTCTGTAAAGACAATCTGTGGTGTGCAACAAACAAAGGAAAAAAGAGAATGTTTTGTCCAACTATTTTATAAGACAAAACTCTGGCAATTATTGTTGTTCAAATCTCACTTCTTTCCATGTGTGGAATCCTGACAAGTTAACTTATCTGTGATGCACTGACCATCACCAAGGAATAAATTTTCTCAGCTTCAGAACACTGAATATTGTAAATTATAGGAGCTTAAATGTAAAAACAAGAGCAAAAGCTGTGATGACTGGGAGAGCAATCACAAGGAAGATTAGGCATTGTGGAGGAAGCAAATTACTAGACTCAATATGGATTAAAACACAAAATAAGACAAAATATTTGTCATTTTCCATTGTTTCTTCAATGATATATGCAATAGAAAAATATTTGTAAATGTTTTTAAAATGCATGTGCGCACACACAGTTGAGGGCATAAAATTCCTTCTATTATAATGATGTGGAAAAGAAAAAAAAAAGGTAAATCACTCTCAAACATTAGACAAAATTAAAATTATATAAACCCTAATAATCCTTCTGGTTTTGGCAGGTTCCAGTTTGGGCAGTCCTGTGGTAATTATATAAAATAGACATAAACTTCTTTCAGGTGAATTCAAGAGTTATTGAAAAAAATTACTAAAATTAAAGGAATCCCAAACTCTTAAGTATTTCTTGTGGTATACAGTCACAATTTTCCTGGCTTACAAAAGTCAGGAATGCCCAATGGATATAATAATGTATAATAATATGTTTCATTGAAATAAAAGTTGTGAAAAACATTTTTCTTTCAAATCACGTGTTTTGCAAATCCAATTATAGCTGATAATACATTTGGGTGTACCTTGTCTAGGAACGAAATTGTACCTACACCATTTGTGTCTCTATATCAACACAAGGCTCACAAACACCTTACAGTAAAAGTCTCCTAAGTACCAAAACAGCTCAGTATCACAGACATTGTTTCAAAATATCCTTGGTGGCCAGTCTAAGCCTATTTCAATCCAATAAATTGGTAGATCACAGATCCTGCTTTAATTTCAATTTTTGTCTGTCAGTGAGGTCTCTCCATATCCCAATGCCCTCTGAGTTCAGCAATAAAGCCAACATAAGCCAACAAGATGGTCAGCAGAATGGGTGGCTATATGAAAAGCTGGATTTAACCTGTGTAATTATAGAAATTACAACAGAATTACCCCATAATAATTTTTATAAAATCATCAGTAAAACGGAAAAGGCATACATACAGAGTAAGGATGTCCCTCTTCTTGGATAGCTCCTGTTTTTCACATTGATGCACCACGTACCCAGGTAAGAAGGATGTTACTTCAAGAGAAGATGGGTAGTATGCAACACATTTCAAAGTAGTAATTTTTGCTGAAATGATGGAAGCATGTAATAAAATATAATTGTATATTATAAGCATTCCAACTCTAGCATTAAGTAACATTCTGTTCATTTTGGTAATTCTCTCTTTAATTTTTGCTTCGTAGAAGTGGTATGGCAGGTAAATGCAGCTATTTGGATAGGAAAGGAGCATTCAGTGATGCCGTTTTAACACTGAATGATACTTTTTTTGGTGCTGTCACTGCATTATCCACAGCTATGATGCAGCAAATCTGAAAGGAATAGTTCTTTACTCCATTTTCTTCCATTGCTCTGTCCTTGCTACCCTGTATACTCTGTTCACAAATCAGAGAGTTTGCAAAAACCTTCTGCAAACAAAATAACAATTTCACTTATGTTCATACCTTGAGAGGTATCAGAGAAAGATGAGCAGTTACTCATCTCATGTCCTGTTTTCTCTTCAGATACTAATATACTTGGTCCTGAAATGATGAAGTTGCCTTTTACAAGCATTTTCTACTAAGTGCTGGGGATTTATCTGTGAGCCCTAACATGAAAGATGCTGTGAATCATGGTTATTTGTTGGTGCACTGATTGCTGCTATCAGCTGTGTGTGCTTCTGGCCAGGGAGGCATCATAAAAGCCGTAGAAAGTTAGTCATAAAAGCAAAAAACTACACTATTATCTGTAATAAAAGAAAAAAAAACTCTGTTAAAAACATTTGTTTTACAAAAGCAAAAATTGTGAACAATCCACTTAGTAAAAAAATT
The DNA here is from genome assembly GCF_014805655.1 of Passer montanus. Classification (NCBI taxonomy): domain Eukaryota; kingdom Metazoa; phylum Chordata; class Aves; order Passeriformes; family Passeridae; genus Passer; species Passer montanus. Next base: position 3,434,724 of record NW_024365381.1, read on the forward strand.
ATACATATGCAGCCTAAACTGGGCATGTCAGAGATTTTGTGTTTACTGTATATGCAAACCCGTGTAACTGAGACGTAATTAGTATTACAACAGATGTGTTTGTGTTTGGGGGTGTGGGTGCGTGTGTGTGTCACATCATCTTTGCAAGGTCAGGGAGAGGAATTATTCTCCCTTAATCATAGGAACAGATCTACATAAAGATTAATCAGAAAGAGAGAAAGAGAGAGAGGGAGAAATGTTGAAAATCCAGCTTGAAATATCAGGAATGTTAAGGATTTGTTTAAAATAGACTATACTTTCTCAAACCAGGTGTTGAAAAAAAAACCCAGACTGTTGGGTATGTGGTAAACACCCTATGGTTTACATAGTATGTTTATGTCATATGGGAAAGCATTGTTAAAGGCAAGTAATAATTCTCTTTTTCATGGGAAGAAAATGATGATTTTAACAATTAAATCAATACCTCTCTTCTAAGTTCTTAATTTAAAATCTTTAACTTATCTACAAATGAGAATGGAATCTTACAGACACGATTCACCTTCAGAAGTCTCCCACGCTGTGTGGATTTGCTGATACAGCTATACAGGTTAGCATTTTCTAATCTAGACAAAGCATTCAGCTTCAGTGTGCTCTGCCTGTTGATGCACTGCATCTGGGAGAGAAGGGGAAGATTATTTAGTTTCTCTAACCAAGTGTAGGAAGGAACAGCTAAACACAGAAAAAATCTACAGAGAAAAATTCAGTTTTATTATTTGAATATTTTCATGTTTACAGACTAATACCTGAATGTTTTCCTGACTGCAGCTTTAAGCAAAGTATATTAGTCTTATTATGTTGGAGGTATTTTATGTCTTTCAGATACAGGAGTGCATGTGAAAAAAACAGTCCGAGGAATTCTCCGCAATGCAGTTTTACATAAGGGCCTGTAGGAGCAGGCAGAATGTTATTAGACCATAAAAGCACATCAGGCTGATTTATGGTTTCTGATCAAGGTTTCTGTGAAAATTACTCTGCATCAACAGCTCAAGGTGACTGCTACCATTAATGTGTGGAAAATAAATGAGGTGGGGAGACTGATATCAGAGGAAGTAAAAGGAAGCGCTGAGCCAGTTTATATAGCACAGGCTTCCCATTTTGTTTTACAGTGCATAGAAGGCTGTCATCAAAATGATTGCTTTGGGGCAGAAAAAGCAATTCTTGATAATTAGATCTTATGGCAGGCTTTCTTACATCCGGTATATAAGAACCATCAGGTATAATGCCTTCCCACTATATGTCACCCTCTCCTCTGTCCTGTAAACATTCTTAGGATGCAGAAAATGAATACCTTGTCTTTTTTTTTCCTGAAGTTATTTTCCAGAAGAAATAAAATTCTAACATTTCACAGGAGTCTCACTGACTGGGACTATATTACACATGGTCTGATAACAATTTGCATTTTGGCCAGCATTACAGTAAATACCCGACATCTTTTCCACAGTCAGTGTCCTTGTATTGTATGTTGTTTCATTTACCAGTGCAGGATTTTTTATTCCACTCTTATTTTTATTGAAAACATAAAACTATTCTGCCTATTTAAATGCAAATTCATAATGCATTTTTAAAAATAATTAATTTATTAAAATCTAGTTCATTTTATATTAATATGGTTCTAATGCACAGCTATTCTTTACACATAGTTTATTTTTATTAAAAATATACACATATATAACGTCAATTTTAATTTTACTTTTGTTTTTGTTGTCATTTTGAACAGCCTGTATTATTATTATTATTATACTTTCTACATAACGTTCAAGATATTTAAACAAAATAACAATGAAATTGAATCCATCCATGTTACAGATTTTAGTGAAAATGCTAAACTGTGAACCATGGAAAAGTGTATTTCATGCTTCTATATAATTTTTAAAACCATTTTCTGTTATTTTATTTCTAGATTCTAAAATGTTACATGCAGATGTGCAGTGTCATTTCACCCATTTGCTGAAATATCAGGGCTACTCACACAGCTGGCTACAAAAGCTGATCTGGTGATCACACAGGGCATGTTTACAAAGCAGCCTGTGGAACAAAGACATCCATACCTTGGGGAAGGTCAGGGTCAGGATTTTGATTTTTAGGATAGAATGGCACACTAACTGCACATTGTTTTCAAAATGGACTCTTGATTCTTAACCCAAATTTCTTTCAAGATACTGTCACAATAAAATGTGATAAGGTTTTTAGTGCATGATACTAATTTATCTATAGAATTCAAAATAGTGGTTTGTTATTTTTAACAAGGTTATTACAAGCTTAAAAATTATTTTAATTATTTGTATTCTTCAGATGTATCCTGAGAGAAGAAGGACTCCTGTTTGTGTGTAAGGGTGATTAGTTTGTACTGTTAATAGCATGGATTTCCTGGTACTTAATTGAAAGCAGGTGGATAATTAAAACCAATGTGCTGCTAATCAAGAGTCAGATATCAGGTGATCATGAGGCCATGCTTGATTCTGTTCAGGATAAAAACCTAACTGTCAGGTCTGTTAGCTTTAACATCTAGAGTGAAAATGGTGAGAAGGGCTGGTTCTGGGAAGAATATAATTAAGGTATCATGCGCAGGTTCTAAGACTGTCTGGTCAAGATCATACTATGGGAGGTTTTGGATTTTTTTATTTTTTTTTTTACTTAGTAATCATATGGTTTTGTTTTGTGAGATTTTTCTGGTCAGTGTTAAGGGTGTTTTTTCTGAAAATAAGAATTGAGAGAAGTCTGAATCAGTCTCTTGCCTGCCCTTGTTTTTCGGCAATGGGCCTTGTTAATGGTAACACATTATGAAATGTTAGTAAAAGTATGTGGTACCCATACTAAAGAACTGGTAACCTCCAAAGATCACTTTGGAAAGCATGATAAGGCAGAAAAAAGAAGGGACAGGTGTTTGCAATAGTGTGTGAGCAATAACTAGTTTTAGACTCTTTCCCATGCTACAATTTGAGTTGCATTTTGCCCTTGACAGTGTGCTCATGCAGAGCAGCATGGTGTCTAGATGCTGTTGGTAAGTAGGTTATTTTCCTCTTCCAAACCTAGGAAGAGGATACACAGTTTTTTTGCTAGGGAGAGGATACACAGTTTTTTCTCTGCTACAGAAAGTTAGAAATCTGCACTGGGAGTCATATTTCTCTGTTACCTTTAGGTGTTTCTCTGTCCCATTTCTCTGCTCATTCTGGGCTACTGTTATGATCCTATAGATCATATGTATTGTTGTTGACAAAATTATGTTTTACTTATAGGTTTTATGTATTGCAAATTACTAACTGACTGCTGAAATGTCATTTTGATTAACTCTTTTCCCCTTTCTCTCAGAATTTTTTAATGTACTTGATTATTTAAAAAAGCAGACAATGAATATGTATAGTCTGTTTCAAAGTGATCTCAATTACTTTCAATTTTGCTGCTATTTTTTTAACTGTTTTTAATGAACAAATTTGCCTTGGTAATATTTATTTTTTGTTCTCTTACAAGCTCCATGTAAAGCTGGCTGTGATGGAAAAAGTCTAATAACTCTTATTATTAAGAAAAAAAAAGGGGTTTTGTTTTAAGTCAGTTCTGTATGCTGGTGTTGAGGAAATGTCTCATGTGGTAATTTGTGCTGATTTTCTTGCTGTGGTTTAATGTGGAATATCTTTAAATGGATATTATACTTGATACCTTGTAGGTTTTTCTGGTTTTATATATGGTTGGAAAGAAAGAGTTGTATTAACCATTTCTTATGACTTGTAAAATTTGTTCTATTTACAAATTTTTCAGAAAAAAAGTTAATTTTGAATGCTAGGAAGGAGATAAAAAATACACAAATGAAAAAGAAGTTTAGAAAATCGGTGAAAACTGTAATTTTTTCTTACTTTAAAGATGTAAGAAATGCTTGATTTCTCAATAGTCCGGCATCTTAATACTAGAAAAGATGAAAATTGTTCTCTGTGTTTGTTTAGAAGAGAGTCAAGACTTTAAAAATCCTGTGAAGCTTAATTACCTGTCTCTAACTTTTCCTGGTATATATATACATGTAATATTTGCATAGATGTATCTATAATTCAGTGTTACAGTCCCTTACTCCCAATGGAAGTTTTTAACCATTGTTATTTTGGTATTTATTCAATACCAAATATTTATTCAATATCAAATGTGTGCATGACAAGGATTTGGACAAGTGAGTCATCAAAGTAACAGGCTCTGTAAACCTTTTCTGCAGGGTAGGGGAATTGGCTGCAAGGGCTTGTTCACTGACAGGGTTGGAAGGGTAATTTTGCTGTACCTCATTTGTGTTAGTTAATCTTGACTACACGCTTGGCAGTTCTCTTTGATAAAGGCTTAATTGAACTTGGCACACTTCTCCTGTGGAAAACTTTTGAGGGTAAAGAGAAATAATTCTAAGAAATGTTCTGAGGTACCCATGTTTAAACTTCAATTCTATACCTAGCTGAGTCAGTGGCTTGAGGAAACAGCTGAATTACAGATTTGGATGGTTTTACAAGGAGGGGGAGAGCAAAAGGCAAATAATAAAAATAATTTATCATATTGCTTAAGGGAGAGTGACCTTTCAGAAATATCATAGTTCTAACAGATGAGGCAGGCTTTGGCAGTCTTTAGGGAAGAAGAAATCAATTACAGTATAGTACTGCTGTATCATAGTATGGGTGCATACACTGATTTTGCTGAGGTCTTGTCAGCCTGGAATGTCATGTTCTGGAAGTACATATGGGTTCTGGTAGGGCTAATGGATTTTGGGAAATGGTGGCTTAAGCCATGATTGATTTCCAGTTAAGTCTGTGCCTGTGAAAGCCTGCTAAAATTCTTTGAATATATTCAGTTTATTTCAGTGCTTGTCAGTACAGCATACCAGACTGGATGTTTAATGTGCACCACAAATAAAAATAACTTTAATTGATAATAGTGTTTGTCAATAACAATAAATGGGCTGATGACAATTTGGGGCTAAGAGGCACCTCTCAGAAAAGACAGCCTGGTGACGGGAGCCAAAGACAAAGTGATCCTGATGATAAAACTTATGGTTCTGGAGGTAGCTACCAGGTTACAAACTGCTCCAACCACATAATGATAAATAGCTTCTGTGTCATAAAACACTAAAAACCTCCTGGTTTGCTCCAGAGTGAAAATAGTGTTTTTCAGGAAAGTAGTTAAGTCTGAAGTGAGCAAGAATTCAGTGTTTTGGCTTATTCTACCATTTTACAATTCAAATGTATCTGAGAAAAGAGATGAAATCGATAAATTAAAAGGAAAATATCTTTCAGTAGCCACTGTGAATTGTTTGCTACTGCCACACTTGAGAAAAAGAAGCTTCACCCCAAACATTTTCCAAAAGAGGATAAGGGTAAAATGCCATGACTTTGACCAAATTGCAGATGTATTTCATAGATAAAAATTAATAAAAGCCTATGGTTTTTGCGGTAATATTCTTCATTGAAATTAACTCTTCCATGATTTTGAGATTCATTGCCCACTACAGACATAAACCCAGGATAAACAAAAAAAGATTAATTATTTCTTGTTCTTACATAGCACTTTTTGGGGAAGAAAAGACAAACTTTTAAGATAGGTCTAAAAAATTGTTTTTTCACAGCAAAAGGATGAAAATTGGAAGGACCACAGTAGTGCTGTAGAAATTGTAATAGGAAAGATAATACCTCCTTAGGTTATTTTCTTAGCTTTAGCACAAAAGTTCAGAGACATGAATGGATGTTAAAGAAAAATGGATTTGGGAAAGATATACAAGGCTTTCTCACACTTAGGGTAATCCTTGTTGCTAGTAGCCATCCTGGCAGGTTGGTTTGAAGCAGCATTAGTCAAGAAGGTGATACTGTGCTACCTATCAGAAGAATATTAGCAAGGCTTAGGAATATTTTTATCATCTTTTGATATTATGGGATCTAGTTGAATGTAAGAAATATTCTGGAGGCTGGTTTCTTGACTAGACTTTCTCTGGATTTACTCCAATTGTGCATGACCAGAAATAAGTACCAGTCAGGGATTCCTACTGCCAAATAGTATTCAACCTGCATTTAAATTAGCTCCAGAGAGAAATCATCATTTAGTATTGATAAAAATTTCAGGCTTTAGAGTAAACTTCAATCTACTTTGTTATGTGTAGTGTGCTTATTAGCATTTCTGTACAAAACAAAGGAACATTTAAAAATTAATACTTTGAAGAACAACAATACATTAATGTCTAAAATATTTCACAGTATAATAATAGATAATGCGGTATGAACTAATCTGTTGAACACCTAAATATGGCATTAATTTGCCTTTTTGTTTATATTTTTATCTTCATGTGATCTTGTGTATTCATAAAATCTCCAAAATGTCATCTTCATTTGCAGGTGCTCAAATACCTCCTTTGGCCTTATGTTCTGTGGAAATTGCTGACTCTTAGTCCAGGTTTTCTGAAAAAGAAAATAGGTGGTTTGAAGTAAATGTCAGCTTAATAGCTGTTTCATCCACTTCTTATCTTTCTGCAAATTGTTGAGCATCATATGTGTGACAGACTTATCTGACTCTGAGGTGGTAATAGTAAATCCTTGGCAGCTCTTTTCACCTATACATGGACTTTATACCAAGTTTTTAAGAGGCAGAAAAGTATGCATATCAATAACAATATTCGTTCTCTGCTTGGCAATGTGAATTTCCACTGACAAATTACAAAGAAAAATAGTTTTATAGAAGGGGTGTAAGGCAGCTATTCTGTTTCAAGGCATTTCAATAACCATTTCTAATGATAGCAGTAAAAAAGGTGACGATAAAGTGCAATAATACTTAAGATATGGAGAATCTGGAGACTAATTACTCAACTTTCCAAATCAAATTAATACTGGAACATCCCAAGCTTTAATGTAGTGTAATTTTTTTGTTGCAGTTTTCGCTTCTCAATTCCTTGTATAGATCTGCATCTTGGCTATCTAGATAACAATTTTTTGTTTCATTCTTTTAAGATAAATTTACTGTTGACTGCTTTTAACTTATAAGGATTTCTTTTTTCATCTTTACACATCTATCTTCACAGAGTTAACAAAAGCATTCCAGTGGCAGATATATTTCATCAATTTTTGAGTGAAAAAGGCTGTGCTTAGATGTAGGTGATGTGTGATTCTTTAACTTCTGAAAGCAGATATTCAATTTGTATGTCTATCAAGATTGTGCATATGTGTGCTTTCAATTTCCTGAAGATATTGAAGTGATACAGTGTATAAATGGTCACTTTGTATTATCCTTACTGTAAGGTATTGAAAAATGGTTTATGTGTGCTTGTAAATTTGTGTGCGAAGTTGACTCCTCTTCAAAACTATGTTCACTTAAAACAAGAAAACCACTTTATCTGCTATATACTTTGCTGTTTCTCTTTGTAATAAACTCATTCTTTGTGTTTTCTTCACTTCATCTAACTAGACTTGAAAATACATAGGAAGCTGTTGCTTCAGTGTTACAGTTTTTAGTACATGTTTTTTCAAAGTATGAACTTCCTTTCCTAAGGTCAGGCACTGGATTAGACCATGATATGGAGTAGGATTTTGCTTTTTCCATTGCCCTCTGAGCAATTTCTCATCTGGCAAACCTTCAAAACCTTGCCACATCAGGTACTGATGTCAAAGAGATGAAGGATGAAAAAATATGTCAGTAGAGCCAAAGAATAAAAAACATTGGGCCATTTGTGTATCAAATATCATTAAAGGTCATTGTCTCTATTCAAGTGAAATAAAAAAGGTATATTTTTTTTATGGTTTTCAGCTGTCTCTGTGACACTCATAAGTTATGAAACTCCAGAGTAAAAATTGTGAGAAGCCTCTTTGCTCTGCTTTTGCATCCAGCTTTTTACAATTGATTCTATCAGTAGATATTTCTGTAGGGCTCAGTTACCGTTTTGATACCTGTTATGCAAATGTTATCCAGGCCTCTAACATTGTCATCAGAAAAAGCAAAAATTTTGCCTTGCAAAATGAACTTAATCTCCAATTTTTATTTCATTAAATCCAGAAACTCATTCCATTATGCTGATGAGTTGATGGTCAGAAACCTTGATCATGATGACCTCATGAAGTCTTGAGATGAATTTCACAAATTGTGGTCCTAATGGTTCTATCTAAAAGATTTCCTTTTCTTGCTTTTTCTTTTTACTAATAAATTTCTCCAAGTCTAATGTGAAGTAGGTGGATGTAGATTGGAATTAAACCCAGTTGAAACAAAAGGATATATGGCCCTTTAATACAAAGTACTGGATACTTAAACTGGATTTGATGGTAAAAAAAAAATGGCTCGGTTATCCATGATGTGATGCTCTTCTGTAATTTTTTATTTGGGTAATAGACTACTGCAAATAATGCTTCCTTGAGTAATTGTTTTTCATTAGCTTGAAGAGTTTAACACCTCATTCTGTGGGCATAAACATTATAAAGGACTTTCCATGGATGTCAGAAGTGTCAATATAAGGAATACATTTTTATAAACTTCTACATCTACAGCTCCTAATTTCTAACAAACTTATACCTTCTTGCTCTGCCAGTTACTCTGACCACTAATAATCTCCTACTTTTCTCTACTGTCTAGGTAGAACACATCATTAATTTGTAGGCGTCATCTATGCTACCTCGTTTTTATTAGCTATGCAAAGGATACATTTTCTTGCCAAGTAATTTGACATTCTAGCATACTACAGTTTCACTTTTAAGAAAAAAGCTTCCAAAGTCATCTCAAACAGCATTATTATTACTACCCTCTCTCCAGGCTAATGTTCCTGCCACTATTTATGGTTACCAAACATGTCAGGGTTTCATTTGAACCAACATCCTTCCCATTTTGATTCTTCATTAAACGTGATTAAAAATTGAGGCTTTGATTTCCACAAATGGACTAGATCATGTTTCATTTGTATTGAAAGTGAATTTCAAAAATGGATTTCAAGTAAATGCATGTTGTTTGTAAACCCATGCAATGTTTCTTAACTTACTGTGTGTGTCTAGTGATTATTGCTCAAAATATATTCTTAATTTTGTATGTTACTGAGATAAGGTAATTGATCTGTACTCTGTTGAATCATCCTCCCTTCTCTTCCCAATAAAAATACTACATTTTTACTACATAGATCATCTTTCTGGATTTGTAGATGTATTTAAAATACATGTTTTCTGTTCTCCAAATCTACTTTCCAATGTCTCAATACTTTTGGTTATGATGTAAATATATTATATTGATTGAAGAGAAACTAAATTTTATGGGTATGTATTGCTTGTTTCATGAGAGTTGGAAATAGTTTGACCTTTCATGATCATTCAGGAGATTTTTGGAAAGGAGAACATAACTTATGCTATCAGTGGTATAGTGATGAATTCAAAATGGTCTGTAAAGTTATATAATAAATATAGAAGTGGTCAGTGTTCAGGTTATTACTTTAAGCTGTTTCTTTCCAGTTCACACTTTTTACTAATGCATGTACTTCTTCAGTTGCAGCATTGTATCTCTTCACCTGGAAACCTGAACTTGCTAGTATTTTAAAGAGATGTCTGTGGAATAGAGCTGTTGGATGAAACTCTACCTGCCTTTCAACACATGAGCAAAACTGAGTTTGATTCCCCTCCCTCAGTTTTTAATTGAGTTGAAGTATACCACTCATTAACCGTGTTTTTGTTCCTGAATCCGAAGGGAGCACTTGAGAACCATTTCCTTAAATACTTATGCAATTCATATTTTACAGTCAGTACAGAACTATGTGCACCCTTTATTTTTCAACATACACAGAAATATGTAGGATGATCCTGATGTGTCCTGCATTCTTTGTTTAATTTTTTTTAAGTATGTTTTTGTTTTAATTAGTCTATACAATATTAGAAGTGTATATGTAGGTGGCAGTTGCATTACTTTGATGCTCCTGGACAAGAGAGAGAAGCTGTGCTCTGTGGAGCTTGTAGAATACAGAGCTGCATATGGAATTAAAAGGTATGTGTGTGGGTTGGAGGATGATAAATTGTTTCTACTTGTCAAAAGAAATATTTAAATGAAGTTCATAATATAAAGATGTAAGTTACTCACCATGAAAACTGTTAGAAATTGAAGGCAACCAAGAAAAACTACCTGACTAATTCAAAACTGGAGTGATTCTGTATCTCAAAAATGTTCAGTATTTTATTTATTTAGACCAGAATCCTGATGTGTCTTTTTCAACAATTTTGAAAGATTTTGACTGTGGGGGTAGGGTTGCAGCTCTGGGTAACATCTATCATTCTGTGACAACTATTTTATTAATAATTTTATGTAGAGACTGTCAAAACCATACTTCTCCTTATTTCAATATGCATATCTGAGAAAAAGAAAAGGATCTGGTACTATATGGTCAGTTGCCAGCCAGCTAGACAGTAGAAGGCTATGGTTGCTCTCACCCTTAACTTTTGACTTCACCAGAATAAACAGAACAAATCTGGGGGGAAAATTTTGTTGAAAAGAATTCTGCATCTTCATTCTCTATATAGTACTTGTATTTGAGGAACATATAACATCCTTTGTAACTTATAAACAAGGTAGAATAATGCATGTTGGAGTAGATTATTTCTTTCCCTCTTTTGGTGATCTCCTCATACTGTTAATGCTGTTTCAGTGCACAGAGGCTGAGGCATGTAGACGTCTTCCCTCTTGTTTAGCTTTAGAAGTCAGATTTGTATCCTGACAATATCAAAATCTTGGTTATCTGAAATATATCAAAATACCAGCTTTCCTGTGCTGGTTTTATGAAAGAAGTTTTGAGTTAAAATTTAGTTAACGATTAACAGTTTATTCCTCTTAAGCTCTCTCATAATTTGTTCAAATCCAGAGGGACCAGGAACAACAAGAATATTTAAGCATATGTTTATTTGCATCAGGGTTTTGCAGTCTTGCCAATTGCAATAGTCAAATATCCAAAAAATTTAATTGTTAAAAATTATTTTTCAAAACCCATATCTTCTTTGGATAATTGAACTTTTGAGGTGTTTATGGAGTCAGGGTCTCTTACTTTTTCTGCCATGACACCTATATATAAATATACTTTTTTAGTTTGCTTCTCTCTAGGGCAAAAACATACTTAAGTATTAGAAACTGAAGACTTTAATTTGGACAAATTTGACCTAGAAAGTTGCCTGTAAAATCTGAGAAAAAGCTGGTATGGTACCAACTCCTCAAATATGTGGACTATCATCTCAAGACTTAAAGGAGAGTGAGTGATTGTTTCAGTGAGTAAGAAACATAATACTACAAGTCACTAATGACTCAATTTCAAAATACAGATTATGTTGCTTTACATTAAAAAGTATTTAGTATATTTTTAAAGGGAGATATTCATATCCAGTGCTTGTTCTCCACTAGCTTCTCCAAACTTTCACATAATTTCTTGTGAAACTGACTGAAGTAAAATTTTTATCTTGATATTGAATTATTACTAGCTGGAAGGCTGAGTAGTAAGTGTAATTCAATTCAGATTTAATAGACATGGTTTTTACACCCTATACAAATATGTGTAATTAAAGAATATTTTTTTCCCCTGAACCATTTCCTTTGGTCAAAAAGACCAAAGTCTTTTTGGAAGACTTTGACTTGAGTGTTCACTTATTTATTTGACTGTAAAAATGTAACTGAGCTTAATGCCTCTTGTACCTACTGTGTTCATATAATGCAGTACAGTAACAGAACTTGTAGCAGGGCATTTAATTTTCAAGCCTGTGCATTTAAGGGGTGGGGGAGGCAGAAACTAACAGTAAAAAAAAATTAACAAAGAGACCACCAACAGTGGAAGCATTTTCCACACAAAAAAAGTTTGTGTGGGAAGGTATTAGATAGTCATAATAAGGCTTTTATTTCAATAATTATTCTTTAGCCTTTGAAATGTCATTATAGGTCAAAGAGGCAGCTTTTGTTCCAAGTAGAGCAGAATTTAATAAGGGAGGACTCAATAGATATGTCAGATGGATAATAAATTGAAATTATGTCAAATTGTGTTGTTACTAGAATCAGCTGTGTGATAAGCGTTGGTATACTCTGGTTTTCAAGTTCACTGACTCTTGTGCAGCATTTTCGCTTGCTTTTTTTGTTGGAAACACCATGCTAATCTGTCCTACCTAGACCATACTCATTTAGACATCTGCTTACAGCAAGTGGTATCAATGATGCATCTTTATTTCATTTGTGTTTTCATTTCAGGGGATATAGAAAAGGATAAGATTATTATAAGCTCATTATGAGTATTTAGCTGGCTTTGCCTAGATCTCCATGCTTCTCTAAGGACAGCTGTATCTTGGTCATCTGTAGTGAATCAAAATTTTTTGCCAACACATTTCTTTGTCTTCTAAGAGATAAGAGTATATGAGTACAGGATGATGGTTGTTTTTAGTCTGTGTTGTGTATGACATACATTGTGAAATAGAAATTTTAGTACATGAGGCCTTGTTAAAATTTTGACACTAAAGACATTCAGCAGCTGCGTAGGTCTCATTACCTCAGGTCTTTCGTGATCTTCCAGTTTCAGGTGTCTACACACCATTAAGCATGTCCTCAAGTTAAAATAGAATTTAAAAGATACGTTTGAATGTTCAGGAAGAACTCAGGCATAGTTTTGATATCTGATTCATCCTACAATCCTCATTCAAAATGAGAATCCATCAAGCACCAGATTCAGCAGCCATACAAGTTTTAATGTAGTTAAGATGCTCACACGTGCATGACACTGGTATGCCAGGTTATTCTTCATCCACATCCAATTGCAGCTCACTTCATCATGCCAACATCTAAATACTATCACAGCTGTCTGGAAAATCCATAATTACAGTCAAGGCTGGCAGTTGCCACTCTGAGTACCGGCAGCTTAGAGAGTTTTTCTTGGCAATAGACGTCATAAACAGATGACAAAGGACAATCTCCTGGCATAACTGCAAAGTAGTTTGCTACAAGGTTAGCTGGCAGAACATGTTTTTTTCTACTTTGTTTATTTACTATCATCCTTCAACAGCTAACCCAAATAAAGGGAGCCTGTATGTCCCGGTCTTCCCTGAAGTCGCTAACCATTTGGTTTAGTACTTTTTTTTTTTTGCAGAGGCATGTTTTCTGATTAAAAGGCTTGAGTGTGCATGTACATAGGGAAGGGAGGGCCACACTTACTCATCAGTAGTGAATCTATTTGTGAGGAACCTCTACTGGATTCAATTAGAGCTTACTCAAAAATGTCTTTTTGAAGTGTCACACCTATTCTATGTTGCCTAGGCTGGCAACCACAGGGGTATAATGTACACTGGACCCCAAAGACTTTCTTCTCCATTTTGCAATTCCAAGTGCAAGAAATTCTTCCTCACTAGAAGGATTCTGTCCCTGACTTCTTTCTGGTACTAGAAAGGGACTTTAGAAAAAAGTCTGTACTCTAAGAGTTTTATTTGGTAAGGGAAATTTGTATACTCAAAACTATTTTATTCAAGCTGCAAGGTATGAAAATATATGGAAATCTGATCCTAGCCTTTACAGTCCTCTAGTCCTAGCATATATTTTTTTCATGCCCATAAAAACATCAGTGTTATATTTTTCATTTGACTTTGTAACAATCCTGTTACTCTGGAAAGAGCTAAGAAGATTATTTTGTTTGTTCCTGGGCTTCAGATGGAGAGAGTACTTGGACTAAATACAATATCTGCACATGGGCTATACTTTAGTAGGTTGGGAGGTGCCTTAATTTACACTGCAGTTTGATATGGCTAGTCTTTGCTTCTACTGCAGTATGGTTTTGTAAGTAATCCTTGATGTCCAAGAGGACGGTGACTAGATGGAAAGCAGCTGTTTATTCAAGGTGCTGTTAAAAGAGAGTGTAAAGGTTGGGATGACCATGTGAGGCCTTTTGGCAAAACAGAGGAAAAAGATACTTAGGTTAATTTGAGGTATTAGCCTTCATTTTTCTCAGTGATGCACAAGGAATATGTGGATTTTCTTAAAGTTGAGGCACCAGCTTGGTAAGAGCTGCCCTCTGAGTGTCAAGAGGCTGAGTGGAGCAGAACTGCACTACAGCTAAAATGAAGCAAACTTATTTGTGTTCTCTGAGCAGTTAAGTCACAGACCATGAAATAGTTTACAAAACTATAGAACAAAGATGCAAATCCCAAGTGTGTTTATCTCACACAAATGTAATATCTGATGTTGGATGAGATTAATTTTCTGGCCAGCATCTTTTATATCTTAAAATATTAATTTAAGCACATCTGGGAGGACTAAGATGCTGTCATGTGCCTACTAGACATGAATATCATCAGTGAGTTTCAAAGGCCACTTTACTGTGTAAAGAATGCAAGTATAAAAAGGGGGTGATAGTCACCCAGATCTGTGTTTGAAGTTATTATTTGACAATAATAATAATTATAGTTTTTAGCTGAAGCTGAACCTTTTTCCTATCCTTAGAGTTCTTTATGGTCATTAAAGACTGTTGGTTAGAAAATATCATATAGAGGTCAATGAGGAGAGTATATGTGGGTTTTTTCCTGGTTTTCTTCTTCCAAGAAGAGCAGGAGACCTGACCTTTCTGAAAAAAATTTCTCATGAATTGCATAAAGAAAATGAAATTCTATAAGTCCTTATTTTGCCCTAATACTGATTGCTAAATACTTTTTTTTACTGATATCTCTCTTTAGTGTAAAAATAGTTTTTCTTACTTTGAAATCGGGGTATTGTTTCTCTCCCCTTCCACCCCCTTTAACTGCTTCAGGGTTTTGTTGTCTGTGAAATTTTAAGAATATAAACAAATATTAGTTAATTTTTACATCTTTTTAACAAAAAAATATTTTACTGGTATTTAAATTTATCTGATTTTTGAATGAAATATATTCTTATGTCATGCATTCATTTTTACCAAAAGATAACATTTCATTTTCTCATTCTTTAGAGCACTCTCATTTTGTCAAAAATGAGTGGGAGCATAATTGTAAAAAGTAAGCCACATGCTTTCAATTGTGCTAGAGACAAAGGGCACAGTTAAGACATGTAGATCTCCATTAAGGTAAGTTTTGAACTTTGATTTCAGAATTTTTGAAAGCAAGGAATATAAGTTTTTACAATCAACATAATGACCATTAGAAAAAAAATGTATTTTCTACATCACCAAAATTACCATTCTTCCTTTTTTTTTTTAGCCCTGTAAAAGTGTTTTTGTATAATCTTACCATGAAAAATACTAAACTGGATTCTCTTGAATTGTTTACTAAAAAGACCGTTTAGGAATGACTACTTATAGACTAGAAATACATATATATATATTGCTATATTATAGTATAACAACTATGCCAATTTTTTGAGTTAGTATCCACAGCACTTGCATTGTTGCACTCTAGATAGCATCCTGCTCAAAAACCCAACAACAAGCAACCCTCTATTGTTCCTTATTTCAGAGCTTTTAATAACTTTCAAAAAAGTCACAAATTCATCATCTCCCAATGTATTTTCTAAATCATACTGAAGCAGAGTTGTTCTTAGAGATACAAATGTGTAAAAAAATTCAAATTAATGTATTTTATTACTATGATACCTAGTAGCATTCACTATAGAAAGAACATTTCCTATAAAAATATAATTTGCTTAGCAGTTCTGGTATGACCCAAATAACCCCATTCATTTCACAGAAACAGTTTTAGAGGCTATGTTGCATTATTCATTAATGTTGTGGATAACAACTTCAACCTCAAGACTGTTGAGCCAGCACTTTTATAAGCAGTAAATTCCCTGAGGGAGGGAATGAAAAAAATTGTCCCTACCCCGAGGTCTGAAAAATAGTCTTCACTACAGGAAGAATTTGCTGAGGGGTTGCATCTAATGAGAGGAAATTCTCTGAGATGATAATCATCCCCTAGAACAATTTTGGAAACCTGAAGCTCTCTATAAGACTGCTATAAGAAGTATTTTGGTTAATCCTCCCATTCCATGCCATGCATATGCTCAGTCCTTGGGACATCCTGAAAAAGGCAACTCATGCTGAGGGAAGGGATTTATTTTGTCTTTTCAGACCTGATGTTCCGAAGGACAAGAAATGGTGTCCTTACTACAGAGAATGTTGTATATATGAGCAAGAACAAAATATTTGAGATGAGTATTTAAGGAGAGGCGGTGAAGAGGTCACCTCTTTCCCATACCAACACACAGGATTAAACCAATCTAAACTCTTCCACTAAGCTGACCTCTTCATACTGACACCAATTTTACAGTCCTTTTGCAAGGAGCAACAGTAGGATTTAATGTTGATCAGGCCCAGTTATAGTCTTTCAGAATATGAACTGTTCTTTCCTCCCATTCTTGCAAAAAGTGTGCTTTTATAAGGTACTAATACTCCTTACAAATGTTCACTTCAAGTAATACCCACTTCCTTGTTGTTCACTTTTTTTACTGTACAAGGGCAATTTAGCCATAACATCCTCAGAAGTAACCTCTGTTCATATTCTTGTTAAAAACTCATGGGTATTTTTTGACAGATAGGTTATAAAATTATATTTTTTTATGTACATAAAATACAGGGGAAAAAATAATTTTGGTCCTCTATATTTTGAACATCACAGAATCAGTGTCTTGAAGTTTAGGCCTGTTAAATTTGACTTTGTGGGGTTTTTTTAGGAATGTAAGGAATTAGAAATTTAAGACTGTTAGAGTTAAAAGAATTTTATTTTAATTCCTAAGAATGTTATACAAACAGATGAATGGCTTGGAAAAAACCTGTAAAAGAACAGGAAAAAAAATCTGTAAGTCAATATGAAATGTAAACAGGTAGTCAATGATTTAAATGATATCTATTTCTCTGTTTTGGAGTAAAAATTCAAAATAAATTCAGGTTTCTGTCAAATGGAAAGAATCTCTTAACCAAAATTAAAAAACCAATTCATTTATTTCATGCTTACTTGTACAGTTCTCCTGAGCTTTACTTCTAGAATGAAGCAGTCTAGAACTCCAGAAAAGCTACAGCCTTATTGTACTGTAGTGGAAAGAGTTATTAATTTCTGAATAAAAACTAGTTTCCTCTAATCCACAAACACTGTATGCCCTCACAGTTTTTATTCAATTTATTGCACATCAAGACAGAACCTAGGACTCGGGTTTCTGATATGTAATTTTATGGTTCTTCCTCTCTCATCCTTTTACATTCAGATCTGCTCCATCCTGCTCCAGTACCAGAAAGTGAGAGGTGGCAGCTCAGTAAAGGTTTTTGCATTGGAAGTTGCTTCTTCCTATTTTAATCCTAAATTTTCATTTCAAAATGTCATTCCAATATTTTCTAATACAGTCATTCTCCTCATGACCCTTAAAAGCGTTCTTCTCTTTCAGATTATTGAGGAGTGTTTGGTGGGTGTTTACCCCTCTATGATTTAGCCCAGGTATTTAGCTTCTGTGAGTTGTTGGTTTTGTCTTTAAGTGTTTTGCGATGCCAGCTACCTGTATGAGATAATTACCCAATACTAGATTAATGTAGGAATTCTTCAATTCCTGTTCTATGGTGTTTTAGAGCTAGATTTAAGTATAATCTGCCTGAATTAGCTGTTCCTTCACTTTTATGATTTTATTGCAGCCTTATTTTGTCTTCCTTTTTATTAAAATCATATCTTCATTGATACTTTTAAAATATTTAAAACACAAGGGTGCAACTTATATGATTAATTTCAAGTGTATGTGGGTGGTGCAGTCCTTGTGTTTATTGTAATAATCTAAGAAATAATAACTGAGTCTCAAACTGGCCAGGACTGAATTATTACCAAGAAAATGCAAAGCATAAACTATATGAAGGATAAAATAGATCCCATTTGCCACTTTTCTTTCTCTTTCCAGAGGTAATAAACACTTTAAGTCTGCTTTATATAGCTAAATTAATACACAACAGCTAGCCGAAGAGCCTCATATGTTTACTTACAGGAATACAATAATTTATAAGGTAAGAACTTAATGCAACAGGGTCTACTAATAGACTCTTAAAGGAAGAATAAGTCTTGCACAATGGTGATGGAAATCTGGTGCTTCTTCAAACAGCTAAGGATTAACTAAGGAACCTACTTCTGCAGAACTATGATGTTCTTATATGAGCTCTGTATTGACAAGGGCAGTGGAATTTAACCTATGAAAAGAAAACCAAATACCAACTCCATTTGTGGAATATGCATCCATCATAAGTGAACTTACTTTTGTTGTGGGCTAATCCCAGCTGGTAAATCAATGTCCCACAGCTGCTCATTCCCCTGCAGCAGGAGCAGGGGAGAGAATCAGAAAGGTAAAAGTGATAACTCCTGTGTGCAGATAAAGACAGTTTAATAGGTGGAGCAAAAGCTGCACGTGGAAATAAAAAGTAATTAATTTGCTACTTTGCAACCACAGTCGTGAGGCCTCTGTGTAACCTTCTGTTCTCCAGGCTGAACTTTCTCAGCCTTTCTTTGGCAGGGAGGTGTTCCAGTTCTCCTATCACCTTCATGACCCCACTGGACTTGCTACATTACTTCCATGTCTTCTTATGCGGAGCAGCCCAGAGCTGGATGCAGCACTCCAAGTGGGATCTCCCAAGAGCTGACTAGAGTGTGAGAATCCCCTCCCCCAGCCTGGTGGCCTTGCTGCTTCTGATGCAGCTCAGGATGTCGCTAGCAAAATACCTTTTTTGTAGTCATAAAAATATTGTATGCTATGGCTGCAGAACCTCATCTTGATTCATGGACCCCCCCTGCCCACACAAAATAAACGTAGGAAATCTAAATGACTTTAAAAATATATTGGAGGACTTTAAGCTGTTAATAGGTTAAAGCATCAGATTTGTCCAAACTGCATAGCATTCATTCTGTCTTAGTTTTATTGTAATTGTTGCTAGGGTCAGAAACAAGGGGGTGCTGTAGGTTTCTTGTACATTGAGATTCCTCAAAAACCATTGAGCTCGAAGTACTTAATACAGTAATTATGATTATATTACTATTAGGACTGTAATTTATGGTCTAGAAATTAAATCTAGATTGTGATATCCTTGGTAAAGGTGTCCTTCACTATGGCACAGTCTCACTAAACCAAATGTGCATGTAGCAATAAAAGAGGAAAATGCTGAAAAACAGTTTATTAATCCATGCTTTTACACAAGGCTAAAGGGTACTGGCAAGACACGCTAAAGTTTAACACTTGAGTGTTATTGTGTGTACTATTATGTTGGCAGCCTTGGCTACAGTGACCATGACATGGTGGAGCTGTAGAGCCTTAGGTCATCGAGGTGGGTGCACAGTAAGCTCTCCACCCTACACTTCAGGAGAGCAGACTTTGACCTCTTCAGGGACCTGCTTGATAAAGTACTATAGAATCAAGCCCTGGAAGGAGCCCTGGAGACTAGGAGAGTAGCTTTTCTCTTCTTCTGGGATCTGCTTGATTCATAGGAAAAGCCAGGTAAAAGAGCGGGGTCTAAGGAAGCTGGATGTAGCAGGGAAGGTATTTTGTGGTTTTTATTGCAGCTTTGAGTTTGGATACAATGTCATGTATGCCTAGTCACTGTTCTTAGACTGAAGTCTAGATATGCTTGAAAGGGACTGAAATGCCTATAGCAAACACAGTAGAACCTTACTACATTTCTTATGAGATTAGGACTAGCACTTACTAGTCCTAGTTTGAATATTGTATGATGAAACATATTCTACTTATTTAATACGTAATAAGATAAAAAATATCTCCCTATTAGAGCTTCAATGCTGTCAGAGTATGGAAATAATTATTAATTACCCCTCCCAACTAAGATTTGGGACCAAAACTGGCAAGTTAAAAACACATACCTGTCATATCATATTTCATGTGTGAAAACATGACTTATGTGATGCATAAATATAAAATATTTCTTCAAAACCAGCTCTGCTGCTCTGTTCCACTTCATACAGTAGTGTGAATATTTGCTTCGGGAGACATGGATCTCACAATATGCTGTAGAAACTCAGGGATGAATTTGAAAATTCACACACAACCACACTTCAGACCTAAATTGGTTTTGGTAATATTTATCTTAAATATATCCATTTTATTAAAAAAAACTAACTAACAAGGTTTTAGATAGACTTAGTATTTATTGTAAAGCAAGACATTTCCTTTTCATGGGACTTTTTATAGCTAAGGCAAGAAAGTGCCATTTTAGTACCAAACATAATCTAGTACAGGTACAGCAATAGTGAATGTTTAAATTCCCTATAACAAACAGTAAGCATATTTATTTTTTTTATCGATTTCTGTGAAGAGGAATCTTTGAAACGTGTATTCAAATTCTATGTGTGGAAGACCTTAAAAGCAAGAGCTGACTTGACAGACTTAAAGTTGTTATCCTTATGTCTTGTTAGTATGTGAAAAACAAATGGGAAGAATAAAAGGTTTTGATAATTTTGTATACAAGCATTTCAGGATAATTCTTACATCTAAAGTACAAGCACAAGAGTTGTAGGAGATACCACAAGTATAACACCATAGTTATTCTCCGGTTTTACAGGTAAACTATTGCCTATAGAAATATTTTCAATTCATCCTCAAACTCTATTGAACCACTTGTTTACTTTGGCTACACAGCAGGGAGATGATTTGGCCTTCCAAGCACAAACAGCTTCAGTTATAGTTTAATATATTAATATGTTAATATTTAATACATAAATCCCAATCACAATCAAAACCTCCTTCCCACACTTGTAATGAAGTCCAACAGCACGCATTGCAGTAGGAAGTAATCAGCACATTGCTTCAAGCAGTGATCTGCTTCAGATTTTTGTTCTCAGTTATAGATCATATTTTCAGATTACTTTTACTGGAGAATTTTAATTGGTGGTCCTGTAGCCTGTTGAACAGGATTTTATTTTTCAAATATGGAAAAGCTGTCTTCACGTTGTCAGGTAGCATGAAAGGATTGCCCTTAACCTTGCAGCCTGCTAAGCAATGGAACAGGAGATAAATAAAATGGAGCTTGAAACAGATTATGTCTGCTCTCAATATGAAGGGTCAATTAGCTATTTCATCCACCTGCAGACAGTTCTGTTCTCTTGCACAATCAGTAAATTACTTTTTCCAGGACATAATATCAATGGTTGGCAATAGTCATCTCCAATTTTGGGCTTGTTAAGAACTTCTGTAGTTACTGCAAAGGATTAATTTGACTCCTTTTTGGATAACAGAAATTATTTTTGCTCCAAATTCTGTGGAAGTGTCCTGCATTTCATTTACCAAGCCTCTTTATTTTTTGTCTCCCTAGTAATAAAAAACACAGTGCTATTTTTCATCTTTATGAAATCTGAATGCCAAATGTATTTGTTTGCTTGAGGAGGACTATTTCAATAACAATAAGACTTAGTGGCCTTGGAGAGATGGGTTTTATTCAGCATTCAGCGGAGGAACTTGAACTGCCTGCATCCGTCTCATTATATAGGCTGTATACAGTAAGCCACAGTGTTTAACAGCTGCTGGTGTTAGGATTAAGGGAAAAATATTTAATTTGATGCAGAGGCACGTATGTCATGATTTCTGCTGTATTTTCTACCTGCTCCCAAGGGTGCATGCTAGATATGGCATAACACTCAAATCATTTAGTTGTGTCAACAAAATACAGTGATGTTTGTTTAAAACAAAAATTAGTTTAGCAATAAAATTGATTAGTTGGTGGTTACTTCACTGTCACTGTGCTGATAGATAGACAAAATGATTTTGTTTAGTCTTGTGGGGGCAAAAAATTCTGTAGAGACCACAACAAATACACAGAATATAAACTTGAATTAGTCTTTTTGTTTAGGGAATCAGTAGAACAGACAGGGAAGTCTGAAGAGTAACCCAGATCAAAATGGGTTTGTGCTCCTATTCTCATTGCCTTGTAAATAAGTGCCTTTAGCTTTCTAGTGCCCAGACACATCCAAGACAAAAAGATAGAAATCTCTTCCAGTTTGCAGATGTACTGCCAATAACAAAAATAAGATAAGAGCAAGCTGTTTCCCAGAATCTCCAAACTAGATCATACTAAAATTCCCAGGTGACAGCTCATGTAATATAAAGCTAATTCTTTACTATCTGCAGTAATGAAGAGTATTTTATGCAGAATGCTAATAGAATAACATAAATGACAAGTTATACCCTAGATTTGAAAAAGGTGGCAAATAAAATCAAGTAAGAAAACACAATTATGTCAATAATAGAAGCTTGATCTTTCAGAAATCATATCAGGAATCACAGATATAACACTTTGAGAAAATCTGAAACTGATCATAATTCTGAATGAGTGGATTTGTAATATTTTCCAATCCATAAGTGATGAATAGTAATTAGTTAGATTAGATGGGTTATGATAAAGTAATTGACTGAAACAGCTCAAATTGCTATTGCTTTTTACATTTTTGGTGTAAATTGTGCACTACTTCTCTTTCACACAATACAATACCAGTAAAATAAACTGTAACAAGGGTGGGGGAAAAAAAAGGGGAGCAGCAAAATCTGTGCTGATAAGAAAGAAAATGCTGCTCAGGAGCATAAATTGCTTCTACTGCTTTCTTGAAGAGGCAAATATCTATGTGACCCTAGATTCCTCCTTGCTACAGATTAGGTAATGTGCACTTTACACACAATCACTTCTTTGGTCTTGAGGATGAGCTGTATTTTTCATTACAATACCCTGAAAAAAAATCATAGCTGATGGTATTCCATATGACAATGAAGAGTGAACGTGTGTGACAATGCAGTGGTTAGGGAGCAAAGGTACACTTGAGGAATGAATGACACATTAATTGTATGTGAGAAGTCACCAGCTGCTTCATTGCCATTTTTAATCCAGTGAGGCTGACAAGACCAAAAATAATTGCCAAATTAAGATGTTTAGTAGTGTACATGTACTGAGTTATGGCTCTAACTCCAATTCCTTGTGAACAGATTATCCTTACCATATCTTTCACCCTTGCTAGTGGATTGCCACTATTCTGCTGAACTGTTAGGGACTCTGAATGCAACTGATATGTTTTAAGGAAAACTGCAAAGATAACGTGCAAAGGCACTTCAGTCTAGAGCATATGAAAATGAACAGACCTGTTTTCTTTTCATGCTAATATCATTTACACCTTGTATGTAATTTTCTTTTTTCATTTGTGCTTCCACCCTTCCCTTGCATATATGAGATCAAATCAATCACTTTGTTCTGCGCAAACGCCAAGAAATCTGAGTAGAAAATATAGCATATGAGCTCAGCACTGTATTATTATATCCCATAGGTCATCAGCAGACACAGAAAAAAACTTTTCTTCAGGTAATACTTTTTCCAGTCCTTTGTTTAAACTCCATTTTTTCTTATAGTTTCTTTTTTAAATGCAGTTGCTACAGTAACTAGAATAAAAGTGGAGAGAGAATAAAGTAAATATAAATGTTAAATGGGAGAGGAAAAGACAGAAAGCCTCTTGCTACTGAAGCACAGATTATAAATTAGTGCTGCTGTGCTGCAGAACAGAACAATTTCGTGGAAGATATTTTTTGCCAGAAATATAAACCTAGCCAAACGATATTTTGAAGCATGTCATTACCCTCAGGGTGGAATCTGGCAAAAGAGTCAAGTTGTTTTGCATGTTACCTTTGAAATTGTGTGTTTTTAAATCTTAGCTTGTGCTTTATTGAGATGCAATTCCAAGCACACATAAAGGCAAACTGCTAAAACAGCTATAAATGGTTTTTATTTACTGTTTGATCACCTCCCCTGTAACCACTGATTTCTTTCTAACTATTATAACTGTAGTTTCTTGCATTCAAAGTGGTTCCCCAAGGACAACAAAGGAAACCAATAAATTCAAAGGCAATAGTGTGAAATGAAATATAAGTTTGGCCTTTTATATGTATGTAGCAGCCAACTATACAAAATTTATGCTTTAAGCTGTCAATTAAATAAGCAACATGAACTTTTTCTTAGTGACTAAATAACATCCTAATACTGTCCAATGTTTGGTGACAAAGCTCTAATAGGCCACAGTGGTGCAATAAGGATGACTAACAACTGATTGTGGGTTATTTGATTGCCATGTAAGCAATGCAGAATAAGTACCACATGTGAATGAGAGTACCAGAAGGGTAATTTGTAAAACCTGTCCAAGAAATTAATTTTAGGATTATTTATTAACATTTCAGAAGAAAAACTAGGATTGGGTTAGTTTTCACATGTTACTGTCTGCTTGTGCTTCTCCTGCCCTATTCCATTTCTTTTGTTCCTACCATGCATCAAATTTCTAGTGTAGGTTATCAGGTGACAACAGATTCTCTTTGAATACTTATCTTACCACTGCATATTAATTCATGCTTGTGAGGAACATTATCCTAACATGAAGTTATTAATGGTTTTTGCCTGAAAGTGATTCATTCTGATAAAGATTTCAGAAAAATATGGCATGTTAAGTTTTAATAAAATAGCATGTTATTCAAAGACAGTTGAATTGGTGTTGTTTATAAACATCAAGTGTTAGTGGAAGCTCTGAAGTCTTAGAAGTTAGCCAAGAAAACCCCATTTTTAAATATCAGATGCCTGAGATGAGAAGATTCAAGATAAGCACATGTGAGAGTTGAGGGTACATATAATTATAAAAAATTAGAAGTTATAGAAAATTAAGGTATTGATGCTTATGAAAGTGAACAAAAGCCTACAGTATTTAATTTCTTGAAACATTAATGTAATATGAAATTATAAGACATTGTACATGTTCTACCTTAATTATAGTTACATATTCTGATTTTCACCAGCATATTGTACCAGGCTGAAGCAAAAACATTCTGCTACATGTAACTCCATAACAAGGGAGTATAGTACAATGCAGATGAAAAAAAGACTTAACACCCATGAGTAAGAACAAAAAATGCCAAAGTGATCACACCAGTTCAGTTAAACAAATAATATTTCTGAACATAAGCCCATCAAGCAATACAGTGATTCTGTATGTAGCAACTGATAATGAGAGGTTAGTTTTGATAAGAAGAGGAAAGGCTCTTAATGATTGCTGCATGAACTAATTAGCTAGTAGAGCTTGTTTCTCTTACTATGTTGAAACAGTGATATCATTTTAAATATGTTTACTCTAAACTAAGAATTTTTCAGTGAATTGCTCAAATTTTAGTCATATCACTTAATGATTAAGGAGCAGATTTATCAAATGCACAGCTACAGAGTAAGTTTTTTAAGGTGTCATTAATAACAGCCTTTTAAAAAATTCATTACTTGAATCAGTGCTATGCCTAAGGAAGTGAAAAGAGTACTTCCTTGACAACATTACCATCACTAAATAATAATTTTTTCACACATATCAGTCTATAAAATATTTTTTTAGAACTGCTGGCATGTGGTTTTGAAGAATTTTTTTTTTTTTCATAAAATCCGACCGTTTAAAAATTACCATTCTTTTTATACACGGAAGCCCATAATGGTACATCCACCAGACACCTGACTAAGTCAAGGTACTTATGAAAAAATGGATACAGGAGAGTTTCCCCAAAATACATATTGCTGGAAGAACTCCAATGTAGTTTCCAAAAAAAACCTGAAAATTATAAGAATTAGGAATAACAGGCAATATATCTTATGCAAAAATGTTTTGATTTTTGAAATTTTCTAAATATTTGAGCCCTTTGGAGTCTTAACACCTTCAGTGAATGACCACAGAAAATTATATTAGGCATTGCATCAAGATTTTTAGTACCCCTGTGTTCTAAAATATGTTTTTAAATAATATTTGTGATATTAACATCTTCCATGAGTTTTAGAGAAATATGAAATAAAAGTAAAGCATTTCTGAAGATTTTCTGTCCTCTTCTTGTGAACATGTTTCAAAGTGTGCATTTTTGAAATAGGTAGAAATTACAATTTGACTGAGAAGTACTGAGTCCTGCTTTGGTTAGCATTTATGGAAATAATTCCTGAATGTGACAGCTTTTCCTCTTCAGGAAATCTCCACCTGGGTAATCAAAAACTGATTGTATGCCACAGCACTGAAAAAAGACTGGTGAAGCACTTCTGTGCAGCCCTTGTCCATTCTTCAGAGTGAGTCATGGAGTAACTCAGACTTTCACAGTCTAGTGCCATCATCCTTCGACTAAAATAGGCTTTTTCACCCTACCATGATGTACTCAGCATCTGGGGTTTTTCCGTCCAGTCTCCAAGCTGAACGCAACATTAGATATTGTTAAAAATAAGTAGCTCTAAAGCCTGGGAAGAAGGGAAAGGAATAGGGCTAACATTTCTCTGCATCAGAGGTTATACTAAAGATTTCCTTTTGCCTTTCTAGCTTAAAAAGCTAAATTTTACTGGCTGAACCAAAGCCTCACCTAATGTTTAAAAAAAAAGAGTGTTAAGTAATTTGCACCAACAAAAATATATTCCTAATGAACCTTGAAATGAGCCTTCTTACTGAAACTCTTTCTATACCTGAAAAGATCCAATATTTAACACATCACTGCCTATTATATACAAAATATAAACCAAAGAAATTCCTGACTAATATATCCTACAAGAAGACTAGATTGAATGGATTTTCAAAATGAACTTGTAAATCTGATCTTAATATCTCACTAAAGTTATTGTGTTATGGGCTTTAAGGACACCATGTTGCATAATGTATGTATGTCATTTTTTATCATGGGGAAAGCCATAAGGGCATTAGCTCAGTTTGCTAATTTTATCCACCTCAAAAATATGCAGTTATGAGTTCATATAATTGATAAATACATATAATTTCTAATAACCAAAAGTTTTAAGTGGAGTAACCTGGTTCTGGAACATATTTTAGTAGTATTAGTGGAGCAAAACACTAGCTAAAATGGAATTAGATAAATTAAAGGGATTAGATTACATGGTTTCTTATGATAGCAGGATCCTGGACTTGATAACCCAAGATCATTTCTAGTCCTGTCTCCTGTAGAAAAAGATACTGGTCTGGTGGATTAGTGAAGCAACCTTACCTTATCAAAAGTGTAGGAGGTAAATTGTATCACAGCAGGTATTGTACAGAATGCCTGATCAAAAAGAGGTACACGAACCAGAGTACAGAGGAAGATCTCTCATTTTTTACCAGTACAGCATTCCCATGTCCCCAGATGTTTTGCTGATCCCTTCCTTCCCTACCTAAAAATCTGGTTAGATGTTTCTTCATCCATTTTTCTTAGTGAAAAGTCTTAATTTGGAATTAAACACTAACCACAGTGTTCATAATTACACTCATGCCTGTCAACAATTGACTCAAAAAATGTGTTAGTTTGACTTATTTAATGTTTCTTTTCCACTGATCTGCTTAAATACTGCAAAGGAAGAACATCTGTTTACCCAGCTGGGTGGGAAAACAGGGAAATCACGTGTAACACTGTCTCAGCTGTCCTGTGCAAACCACTTCTGGTTTCCAGTGGACTATTGTGCAATGGAATTGATGACTGGATGTGGTACCAATTCCATGATAAATAATACAGTGTTTCACCATGGGTGGCATATTTTAATAAAAGCACTAGCTGCCTTTTTACCTAACCTCAGAAAAAAAGTTGGAGATTTTCTTCAAAAATCAACTATTTAATTTTAATAGGCTATTAGAATCTCTGTAGTGTTTTTACTGATCATAGACAGAGATGACGTTACCAAGAGTGATAGTTGATATGAAGGGTTTTTAAAATTAATCTGAGAATTCTTTGTTTGTATCTCAATTTTTTTTCAGCCCCTCTAATTTCCTTTCCTCTTTCCATTTGAGCAAATATTACATGTGGTAGTTTCCTTATCTTTCCCATTGTGGTGTGATTGTTAGGGGTAGGGTTTGTTTTCTTCTTCAATTGCAAGACAAATTTACTTGGGCTTTGATTTAAAAAAACAATTTGGAATCCTAAATCTGTTGGTAAATTTCATTATTTTTGGACTGTTATTTTTATATTCTTCCTCTCCTCTTTATGTATTTGCCTCTCATGAATTTGAACATTCACATGCTAGATGTACTTGCAGCAAGTAATATTGCAGTAGCATTTTTTTATATCCTTCATGTTCCTGTCCCCAGAGGTAGGACACAAGCCGTTGTGTCACTTTGAGACAAGTGTACTCCCAGTTTCTCCCTTCTTATTCTAAATGTTAGCCTACAACACTTTTTATTTTCATTACCTGACTCCATTATGATTATGTTTCAGGCTATGCTGTCTGTGCAGTTTCCTCCTTCAGAGAAATTCCCTAGTTCCTAACATAACTATACACACCATTGCTTCATTCACACATTTGGGTTTCAAACCTTGACCTACTCCTCAGGTCTTGAGTAAAGAGCTGACAGGATTTTAAGAATGCTATTTTTGAGGTGTTAGTCTTAATTCTCCTGCCTCAGAGTCAGAATTTATCTTCCAAAAGCTAAGGTTCAAAAAAGCATTTCATTTTTCCGTGCTTAATTATTCCTTTATCCCAAATTTATTCTGCAAGTAAAGACAGCAGTCAACTGCATCAACAATTTACAGGTTAGAGCAATAAATTCTATGATGTTGAACACTTTGTGTAGGAATCATGAACCAAAAAAAGGTAACCAATAATGAACAATACAGTAAGTCCCAGATAACTCAGATTTCAGTTCATGTTAAAATAGACCACTCGTTATTATTTTCTTTGGAGTAAGAGCTATTGAGATAGAGATATGCCTTGTTATTTGACATCATATGGGCCATATTATCTAGAATGGTAAACTGAATTATCATAAAGGTCACTTCTGACTTAGAGTTCCATGAATTGCTGTAGTTGATTATAACATGTAGCAATTGCTATTGTAGATAATGAAGAACATTAAATCTGAAGTTAGGAGAGCTGATACTGCATTAAAAGTGTAAGTAACCAACCAGAGAATAAAATTAAATTAAATGGAAATTAATTGAAAGCAACTATAAATCTGCCATCCTTTTAACTCAGTCTTCCCTCCTCCCGCTTTCTTTACAAAAGAACACATCCCAGATGGAAAGTAGAAAAATCATGTAAAGGGGCTGCATTTGTTTGGAGGGAAGGATTAACTTCTTAGGGAAGACTTAAACTTTAGAGGTACTCAGGAAAAAATTTGATGCTACATGATCTGAAAAACAGGTTCCTAGAAATGAGTTAAGGAGGGTGAAATTGTCTGTTTATATACTCAGTGGAAATTAGGTCAATTATGTGGACAGTTAAAGTAGAAGCAGGAAAATGAAATCAAACTGAACAGATGTACATTGAAGAAATGTTGAATATATTTTTAATTGCTTAATCACTGTGGACAATATTGACATTTACCCTCTGGTTAAGGTTAATGGTATTCAAACACCTGTAAATAGTAGGAAAACAAATTTTATACAAACTCAACAGTTTTAGAACATAAGTGAACATGTATTAACTTCAGTAGTTTTAGAACATGCTATTTCTTTATTGTTTATTTTTCATTTTCATGTTTATAACTCATCATGCATTGCTTCTGTTTTCTTATAGTTTTAAAATAAAGCAATGGAAAAAAGTAATAATATATCTTCCTGACTTTAAATATAGTCAATTTATACTGTGAAAATGCTAAACCTGCCAGTTTTGGGTATTAGTATATTCGTACTGGAGATACTAAATCCACCCACACAGAATTCTAGGTAGTCAATAGTTTCTATTTCCTTGGGTGCAACAGATATGAGTTTATACCCGATACACAGGAACCACATATTGATAAAACTGCTTTCTGAAGCCAAACATAGGATTTAAATGGCTTGTGCTGTCACAAGCTACAAATGAAAACATGAGATTAAAACCCCATTTTAACTCAATAGCCTGCTTTGACTCACTCATTGTTTCCTTTCTCTGTAGATGTAACTTCCCTGAAAGCTTCTTATTGCACTTTTGGTCTTTCTCATAAATTAGCAGAGTAGTTTGTTTTCCATACAGCTCCAGGCTACTGTGAGTTCCTTCAGCTATTCTTTAAACACAGAGGAATGAGTCTCTAACATAACCACATCTGACACCAAGCACATTGGTGTTTAGTTGTATGGCTGGGCTCTGTAGCTTCAGTAACTAATTTATATAATGAGGTAGAGAATTCCCCTCATCCTCTAAGATATATAAGACACGAGCAAGTTTTCATGAGGACAAAGTAAGAAGCAGCTATATATAGCTGGTAAGCTGGGGCTTCCTGAAACAAAATTGCTTCAATTTTGTGTGTTAATTATTCAATATTTATAAGTGTTTGCTGTGACAGATGGGAAAATTTGTCTGTTCAACCTGGTTTGACACACTTTGCTTTGTGAATGTGTTTCTGTAATTGTCTTCAGAGATTATGTGTTCTATTTTCATACTGGAGATTGTTTATGAGTATAGTTAGGTCAGAGAATAGAGTTCATTTAGGGTGTGGTATTGTGCCCTTATTTTCAACAAAATACAAATTTATCACCCTAGAATTCCTTACTGACCTTTCAAGAGTCAATAAGAAATTCTTTCTAAAAGAGAGGTGTAGCTGGTTTTTCTCAGAAATTCTCTTTTGCATAACTCTCAACTCTTTTGATCAGGCAAAATTATGATCTCACTGATTTTTCCTCTACACCAATATAAGTTCATCTTTTATTAAGATCTCTATAAAATGTGAGATTAAATCCTGGTTTGTTTTGGTACATTTATTCTTTTATTTTTTAAATAATATTGTGGTTGTTTGTCCTTGGTTGGATGCCAGGTACCAATGAAAGCCACTCTGTCACTCTCCCCTTCTCTGGACAAGAGGGACTGAAAAAAATATGATGAAATGTTCATGGATTGAGATAAGGACATGAAGAGATCACTCACTGATTACTATCACAGCCAAACCAAACTCCACTTGGGGAAATTAATTGAATTTCTTGTAAATCATATCATAGAGTAGGATAATGAGAAGTAAAACCAAATCTTAAACACACCTTCTGTCTGCTAGTCCTTACTGGGCCTAACATTATTCTTGACTCTCTGATTCCTTCCCCAAGAAGTGGAGCAGGGACAGAGAACAGGACTTACAGTCAGTTCATCACATTGTTTCTTTCTCTGCTTCCACCTCAGGGAGAGGATGCTTTCCAACATTCCGGGATCCCTCCAACAGGAGACAGTCCTCCATGAATCTGTCCAATGTAAATCCTTCCCATGGGCTTCATTAGCTTCTCTAGGGTAGGTCTCTTCCACAGGCTGCAGTCCTTCAAAAAAAGCCTCCTCCAGTGTGGGTTCCTTGCGGTATCCTGCCAACAAACCTGCTCCAGCACAGACTTCTGTCTCCTTGGGTCCACAGGTCCTCTCAGGACCCTGCTCCAGTGCAGGTCTCCCATGAAACCACAGCCTCCTTTGGGCACATCTACCTGCTCTGACATGGGGTTCTCCACAGGCTGCAGGTGGATCTCTGCTTAACCATGGACCATCATGGGCTACAGGGGTACAGCACGACTCACCATGGGTTGCTGTTGATGGACTCAGCCTTGACCAGAGGTGGATTCATCTTGGAGCCATGTGGCATTGGATCTGTCAGACACAGGGAGAGCTGCTAGTAGTTTCTCAGAGAAACCACACGTGCTCACCCACCATCAGCTCTGGTTACCCAAACCTTGCCACACAAACCCAAATAAGAATATGTTTCTATTTTGCAAATTATATGTGGTCAAAATATGTCTTTGTGGACACAAAGGTTGTGTTGAGATAGAAAAATTTCCACTTCCTTCCCTGTTAAAGTGTCTTGGGCAACAATATGTCTGAGAAACAGGCTGAGAGTCTATAATTCTCATGAAGTTCCACAAGTCGAAATGCAGAATCCTGCACCAGGGTTGGGGCACTCCCAGACATGCATAGAATCTGGGACAAGAGCCCCTTGAGAGCAGCTCTGTGGAGAAGGAGTTGCAAGTTCTCATGGACAAAAATCCAGACATGATCCAGGCATGATCCAACACTCACAGCCCAATAGCCCAACTGCATCCTGGGTTGAACCAAAAGAAGCAAGTCCAGTAGGCTGAGGAAGGTAATTCTCCTCCTCTCCCCTGTCCTTGTGAGACATCACCAAGGATGCTGTGTCCAGGTCTGGAGTTCTCAGCACAAGAGCTATGAACCTGTTGCACCAAGTGCAAAGGGCCAATAAGATGATCTGATTACTGGAACATGTCTTGTATGAAGACAGGCTAAGAGAACTGAGGTGTTTGAGCATGGGGAAAAGAAGGCTCTGGGGGGATCTCACAGCAGCCTTCCAGTACTTAGAGTTCATGGAAAAGAGAAGGAGTGACTTTAACAATGTGTTAGGATATGACAAGGGGAAAAGACTTTAAACTGATAGATTTAAATCGGATATGAAGAAGAAATTCTTTACTGGTGGTGAGGCAGTGGAATGGTTACCTAGATTTCTGGTAAAAACTGGATTTCCCATCCCTGGAAGTGTTCAAGGCTGGGTTGGATGGAGCCCTGAGCAGCATGATCTAGTGGGATGAATGATGGATATGACAGGGTGTTGGAACTTTAAGGTCACTTCCAGTCCAAGGCTTTCTATTCTCTTATGATATTGTTTTAAGCACATATTGATCTAAAATATTTTGATTGCTGACCTGTAGAAGTTTTCTTGTAGCAACACAACACTAAATTTTTGTTCTTCACTACTTGTAAAACTCTTACTTTTGACAGGTCCACTCAGCCCTTTAATACCTATAGAAATCATTGCTGTTGTTTGACACATACCAAGAGTTTTCCAGACTTTAAGTACATCATTCCCTATCTGTCAGCATAAACCTTGCTGATATTTTTTATTAACTGTGAACATCTCTAGATGACATAAACAAAAATATTGATTACAATGACCCTTATGTCTTTCATGATAATGTCCAGATTATTTTTGATGTTTCCTTAAATGCCAGGAAAAAAATTCAACCTTATGTTTGGTTTTGTGGGTTTCTAGACCCAAAATATTTTCATGATCTTTAAAACTTTCATTGTCTGGGGTTTTCTTGTGTTCCACTTGCCTAATCTACCTTAATCTCTTCAATAAATCTTGAGCTCTTCCTGGAACACCAAACTCTCATTTAAGGGTGCGCATTTGGGGCACTCTCAACTGCAGCTTTCAGTGACATGCTGGTAATAAACCTTTTTCAGCAGAGACAGGTAACTGAGATCACTGCTCAGAGCTATGCATCAGCAGCCTGCTATAATTTTTTTCAGTTTTACACAGTATCATATTTATATTTTTTTTTTTCTCTTTAATCTTAAATCATGTAATTTCTTCCTCACTATAATTCCTAGTATTTTTGTTGCTCTCAGTTTGGTTTTTTTTTCCCATCTTTCCCACCCCTTATTTTTCTCTATTATATAGTTCAACATAAACTAAAGAAACACTTTCAAAGTTGAAACCATTGAATAAACATGTGAAAGAAATATTTCACAAAAAGACACATGTAGTTCCAGCTTCTTGTATCAAAGTATAACTGTTTTCTTTTGACTTACTAAATAAGTTTTTAGGAGATACTTCACGCAGATTAATCAGTATCCAGCGTGTCTCAATTTACCTAATTTTTTCTTTCTAAGAGCTGACCATACCATTTAATTTATGTATTAGAGACTTTTATATAGTAGATTGAGAGAGACCAGTACCTCCAGGGGATAATTCATCTCAATAAATGTAGATGTCTAGGGCAGATAGAACAATTCTTTCACTGGTGGTGCTACCTTTGAATTTAATCACTAATCACCATAAATTTTTTCCCAAGAGTTGTGCTATTTTGATCTGAAAGAACAATATCCAAATGATGTGGACCAATGCTATAATGTCAGTTTATTATTTGCTAATTCTTTGCTGACTTTAGATCTTGGTATTATACAAACTTTATCCTAAGATCATGATCTATTTCATGAAAATTCAGAGCTTCAGATTTTAAATTAAGAGAGCCAGCCTATTGTTTACAGGATATGAGTCTCCTGAGCTTTGATTTTTTTTGACAGATTAGACACTTGATGTAATCCTCTTTTCAGAAGTCCATAGGTGAACTGTTTTTTCTAGGACCAGAGAAAAAGTTCCATGAAAACAACTTATACGCACATAATTTTTTTTTTCAGTGTCCTAAAAATGTTACTAAAAAGACAATTAATGTGAAAAATGAATGCGTTATACTGTAAGAAGTGAGAGCCTTTTTGGATGTCAACCTCATTAAATTCTCATTATTTACAGATGAAATGGTTTGAATTATCCTTGTAAATTTTTTTCCCTGATTTTCTGTTTCTTCCATTATTCTTATCAGCAACATTTTTGTCAGTTTAAGTGCTTAAATTTATATTGAGTATTTAATTATTTTGACAGCTGATAACAATATGTTAAATAGGAAGTAAGTTGAATTATTTGAATAATTACCTGAGTTGCATCAAGAAAAGAATTAAACAAAACCTTTCAAAAGACACTATGTCAGTAGAATTCCAAAGAGATAAATATATTGGTTTTCAATCCAGTCACAACAGAATTAAAGTCTGATCCAAAGCCACTGAAATCAATAGGCGTATTTCCACTGAGCTGGCCTTGGATCAAGCTCCTGATGCAGAAAGTAAAAAATCGAAACTTCTTTATCTGTATTCATTGCACATGCACAAATAAAGGACCTTCATCCTGTAGTCAAGTGAAGACAAAGATTCTTGATCTTGAATAAACTACTGTGACTTCTGTTCACATAGAACCTTGTTCAATCCAATAACAACAACCTGTTAGATATAAAAGTTTGAAAATAGAGTTTTCAAATGTTTTATTCCTAACAGTTCAGAAACAAATATACTTTTTAATCTAGGCACTCATTTTAGACTATAGATTATTGCTTTTCAATATACATGTTATGTACTGCTAAACATCAAGGAAGCCACCAAGTTACCAGAATAAGATAATATTATATACATGGAAAATACAACATATCTGAGCTATTAGAAAATAAATATATATTTTTTTACTACGTTAAAAAGGCAATCTATGATTGCAATATGGAAACAAAGAAACTACGGGGACCTGAGGGCCAGGGACAATTTAGGACAGCACAATGTCACTGGTGAAATATTTGGATACTGAAGAATGCATGTGTGCACCTTGGAGGTATAGGGTCTTCCTTCACATTGCATTTGACTATATTAATATTTCCACCGATTCCTAAGGTTATTATTTGAGTCTCTTGGCAGTTTTAACAGCAAATGTTGTCTCTTCCTTAGTGTTATGTATCTCATGATATGTAAAGCCCAAATTTTTCATTATGACCAAATTCTTTAAATATTTAATTTTTTGGTGACTAGTATGTCATTTCTGATAGGTTTAATTCTAAAACTTTCCCTGGATTTTTTGAAATTAATTGTTCCAATGACAAACCTCAATCTATTGTGCACCCTGGCACAAAATTCACAAGAGGAGAGTGGGTTGGAAAGCATTGCTTTTTTGAGGTTTCTTTTTTTTTTTTTTTCATTCCAGAGCCTGTTTTATATTCCAAGCCCACAAAAATTATAATGTACAGTCCTAAATAGCATTTCTTCCACATGATACAGAGAGACTCTATACAGTGTTCACAAATTGGACTGCAGGTTGGTGGGAGTAAATTCCCTAGTTTTCTTCTTTAGTTTGTGGGAGTGGAGAAATGCCTTTTGTAGCATTTTAAAACCTGCCTAAGCCAGTGAGCCTAGGCCTATTCTGCATCAAAAATTCTCTAAAGAAATTTCCAGTCGATGAACATGGATTCGTTCACAGCAAATCCCACCCTTTCTTCCCCTTTCTGAGTTCAACAAAATGTGTGAGGGTGTACTGCAGATTACAGAGAGAATTTCCACGGTAGTACAGCATTCCATTGGTCTGGAGACTGATGGCTCATTTTACAGCTGATGTGCCAATTTTTAAGTCTGTTACAGAATAATACATGTGTGACCATAAATTTTTGTCTTCAAGACACTTGAATGATGAACATTCATTGAAATGCATATGAAAAAATGTATGTATGTAGGTGGGAAATTAACCAGATTTTAAAAATATTGTTATGATTCTTGGCAATTCATGTCTTCCTTTATAACAAGAAATAAATAAGTGTGATTAACAGACAAAAATAAAACTTTTAACCCTTTTTTGCTTCACCACAGGCTTACGATGACTAGGTATTTGTACTATTTTTCATTTCTCTATAAACTTTTTACATTCTAAAATGCGCTTTATAATGCTGAGAACACAGTTATAAAATGCCATGCTAGCCTTCTTGTTTGAGCAATTTTTAATCTACAAAGCTCTAACAAATAATGAGGTTGAAAATCTTTATTTTTTTCTTTTGTTATTGTTTTCAAACTAGGCCAAATGTAGTCCAGGGCTCACACTGATGCTCAGAGACAACTCAAAGTCCTTTCTAAATATTCTTGTTGCTGCAATCCTTAGAGTCAATTACAGATTTATGTTCTGTCTGACCACTTCTATTTATAATTACTCTTTGTGCATTTAATGCATATTTGTTTCAGTAGTTGTCTATTGTCAAATAAAACATACAGTTACGTAGATTTAGGGACTCTAATGCCTCAAATAAAAATAAAAATATAGATGTAGTTTGTAGTGTCCCATGCCAACTAAAATGCAGTAAAGAGCTTTTTAAGCTCTAAAATCTAAAATTGCATACATGACTTATAGAAAACATTTTGAATATGCACCACTTGTCATGTATTCATATGACATTTTCTATTAAAGATGACACTTTCATTATTTTTTATTTTAACTGAGTAGTGATCTTCAGTTCAAGTACTCTGTCTCTGATTATAATGGATGGTCTTACTTTAAACGAAAATTTGCTCCTGTCATACAGAAATCTACTATTATTACATTCTATTGAAATAATGTATTAATATCAAGCATATTAAATGAAAACATAGTGAGTATGAGAAACCTCTTCTTTATGCTAGTTTAAGAGGGTTTTTTTCAGTATTTTGAAGTGTCAATGGATATGCTGGAAAATAGTTGACTGCTCAAAGCTTCCAAATTAAAAAGATAAGAAAATATTTTATATCTATGTAAAGGTTTCACTAAGGCTTCTTTCAGTCTTATTTTTTTCTGGCTATTGACTTCTTAGAAAGGAAAATCAGATGTTCCAGATTATTAACAAACCACAGACACCCCAGACACTAAATCTACCTGAAACTCAGTCCAGATTAACAATACAATCATTTTATGATCAATTTTCTATGCATTATATTAGACAAATCATCCTGTACAAATTCATTGGTTTCATATTATGGGTCTCCTACTTGAAAAAAAAATCTGCACAAGTCCAGCCTTCTGCTCAATCTCCTCCTCAGTGGTATTGTGAGGGTGCTACTAGATCCCTCTCAAGCCACTTCTTTTTCTGCTAAGCATCCCCAGTTCCTTCTGTTGCTGCTCACGGGCCATGTGCTCCGTACCCCGTTACCTTGGTGGGTCTCTGGAGTTTATCAGTATTTTCCCCGCAAATTGTACTCAAGTTTTCTTGTAAGTTGAGACCCAAACTGCACACAGGACTTAAGCATGGGCTAAGTGTCATGTACAGGGGGATAATAAGTTTCCCCAAAACATTGGCTCTACTGTGGTGAATGCAGCTCCAGATACTGATGACCTTCTCTACTGCCAGCAATCTAAACTGGTCCATGTTCAAGTCACTTTCTTCCTGAGGGCCCTAAGGTCCTTGCCACAGAGCTGTGCCCTAGATAGTCAGTCTCCTGCCTGCACTGTCTTGAGAGGGTCTCTCTTCCCAGGTGCAGGACTTTGCATTTACCTATGCTAAATTTCATAAAGTTATCCTGTTAAGTCCATTCCTCCAGCCTTGTGAGGTGCCTCTAAACAGAATCCCTGCCCTGGTCTTTTTCCCACCCCCACCCCCCTCAAGTTTTGTGTCACTTGCAAAATTATTGAGTGTGATTTGATCATACTCCAAGTGTCGACCTAGTTGAATTTAATCCAAAAAAGATGTTTCATTCTTCTTTTAAGGAATGTCTACTGTCTGTCCTATCTATTGTAGATAGACAAAATAAACAATTGCTTTATTCCTTTTTTTTTTAATATATATACATATGTATAAGCAAACCATATTGAGGATGCATTATCCCATCCTGAGAATGTTCCAGCTGTTCTTTTGTTCATGATGATTCTTCAAATACTATTGTGGGACTACAAAAGGTACAAACGTAATTTGGTTTTCTGACATTTTTACACAAAGTGGAGACACTGATTGTTAAACTAAAGTCTTGTAGAAAAGTTTTCTTTTGATTAAAAACAGGCAAGGAAAAAGAAAACCTGTGAATACTTTTATTTAAGAACTATGTTATTCAGTACAATCCAATGACACCAGGAAAGTGGCTGATACAGGAATCTAGTCCAAAATGAAAGGTCATGGGAGCTTGTGAAGAACTCTGGTTTTCTGAGTTTTTAAAGAAATATTATTTTATGCTAATTGCCAAATATTGGCAAAATCGCAGACTTCAAAAATGAGAAAACTGAATATAAAAATTTTCAGATCAGTGCTTAGACTTAATTTCTATGCTGTCCCTACTGAATTGTGCAAGGAAAATGAGCTGACTTAAATATCATTTCAATTAATGTAAATGAGAAGTTACTCTACAGAAATCTAGTCATGACAGTGTTCAGAAAATAAATGTTCATGAGTCTAATTTCTCACAGACCTAAATTATTGCATCTAAATGTTTGTGCTTAGAATTCAGTGTAAAAAAAACTGTATCTAAAAATGTTCAGCAGTAATAACAAATAGAAAAGCTTCTTGAAATTATTACATTTTATAAATATTTCATATAGACCAAACCTATCATGTTGATTTCAAGGCTAAGAAAGAAGTGTAACAAATTATCTCAAAACAAGGTCATAACAAGTGACAAATTGTCAGATCTTGATATCAAGTTACTTAAGACAGGAGGACAACAATCTAAAGATACAGCCACTGCTATACAGAAAATATTTATTGTCTCTCAATACACCTGCATGATAACCCTTATCTACACAGTTCCCTGCAGAATTAAGAAATTGAGAAAAGAAAAAACTACAAATAAATTATTCCTCCTTGAGCAGTGAATTTGAAAATTCCAGGATGACTGAGGCAAGTTTAAAAAATAACCTAAAGAAACTTCTCAATTTTTTTGAAAAGAAAGAGGGTTTGGGTTTGGTTTTTTTTCTGTAGGCAATCTCTGGTATCAGAGTGAATTTTTTAAATTAATGGTCTGTTTGTAGTGAGAGGAGGGAGAAACTGGTGACATTGGTTTATATTTTTAAAGAGGAAATTTTTTATGCTCTGTAATAGTTGGGAAATAAAAAGCATCTGCATTCACTATATGCCATATTTTTCATTCTCTTAACTTGGGTTCATTTTTTATCATGAATAAAATAAAAAGAATTACTGTAGATCATCAGCTCTCCTGAATTAGGAAACATACCAGATTGAGGAATTTGATGTCCTTAAAGACTTCTGATTGAGACACCAAATAAAATCCATGTTTTAAATTCAGTTATCCTT
This sequence comes from Passer montanus, assembly GCF_014805655.1. Classification (NCBI taxonomy): domain Eukaryota; kingdom Metazoa; phylum Chordata; class Aves; order Passeriformes; family Passeridae; genus Passer; species Passer montanus. The sequence continues at coordinate 3,474,192 of NW_024365381.1, forward strand.
ATTCTTTCCCAATTCTTAAACTCACTTCACTTTACAGGTCTATATTATCCTAATCATTCTTCCAGTGTCTTCCACTATGTCACTCAGAAGAAAAACCCTTTTTTCCTTCCTTTTTCTTTTTCCTAACAAATTTTAACCAATGTCACAGTAAAATTCCTTTTGGGTAAAGACCAACAGCCCAGTTTTGATGTCTTAAAAGTATCCCTTTTTTTTGTTCGGTGTTTCTATAATCCTTGGCCCATAACTCAATTTTAATTATCAGAGAAGTATGTGTGATTAATTAAAAAATATTTGTTCTTCTGGCATATATTCAGGTTTATCCTAAATCAGGATATGCTGACATTTCCTATATAGTGCCATATCCATCAACCTGCAGATAGTTTTAAGCTTGAATACTTAGAATTAATTTTTTTACTTTGGCTGCTAATTTAAGTCCTTTTCTGTTGAGAAGTCTATTTCTTACATACGTCGTCAGAGAAGAGGAAACTTTCCTGGAGCCTCACTAGTGACAAAAATTTTTGGGATGCAAATACTTAGATTTCAAAGCTATGTAGAGATGCTGAATATCTTATGAGAAGTTGTAAAGGACTCATGCTATGAGTTTTAATGTTTAGCAATAAATCCTAGAGGCAATGCCATACCTGAGTTGCAGGTGAACAAGATGATAGGGACTAATATTAATAACAATAGAATTACTTTACTCAGATAATTTCAGCTACAGTAAGTTCTTTACCTCTATCATTCTAAATTTTGGCCTTCCATGTTAACAATTTTATAGCTGAAATGTGCAGTACTAGATAATTCTCCAGAGTAAGAGGTGAAATTTATATTATTCATACAGATGGTTTCATTTTAAATTTTATGGCACGCTAATTTAAGCAAAGAATCAAAAGAGAGGGGCAAAGCATTGTTTTACCCTAAGTTGAGATGGTAGTTCTTTAATTATGTGTGTTTCATTCTTAATCTTTTATACTTAGCTACTTTGTAGCTTTGTCAATATGTAACACTTTGGGGAAAAGGAATATCTTGAATTTAAAAAACAGACAGGACACAGAATTTTGTTACCCGTGGTGGTAAAAGTACTCTTTGAATTTTGAATACAAAAGGAAATGTCAGCTAATTCAAACTAAAACAAATTGCCTCCAGCAGCAGCCTGTAGAAAATTATAGCAGAATTGTGGTCAGTACAAATAAATATAATATTCTCTAAGCTCCTCTGCTGCACATAACTGATTTACGACATCAAACATTTTCTAAGGTTGATAATGAACTATATTAGAAGGAAGTTAGGAACTGAGAGTAGCTCTGCACATTTTCTCCCACAGTCTTTTCCACAGAAATTGTCTTGAGGAAAGGAAAATTACATCACCCAGAAAGTAAATTCTGGGTAATGTACAATAATAAATGATGGCATCACTTGGCAAGTACATGAAGTACCTTGCTTCAAGTATCTTCACTGTATGAATTTGACAATGAATGCAGTCATTTTTCCCAACAGAGATATACCTGTCGACCTAAACCCAGCCAGAGTAGTTCCTACACCAACAATTTTGTATTATGGGGATAGCATCAATCATTGCAGCTTGTGAAATGAAGGGAAACTCTCTTTGTTTAGAACACTCTCAACTTGCTCACAACCCTTTTAATCACATTCCAAGTTAAAGTTTACATTCTTTGCTGCAATGCAGTGTAGAGGTAGATAGCACTGTCACTGAAAATGTGCCAGTGTGAGTGTTGCAGCAGTTTAGTTGATGTATTCTCCACAGCATTTAAATGACCATTCTGAAAAGCAAAATGGCTCATCCAAAGCCTTGCCCCAGTTGTAGTGTTTCTGACACGCAGTCAGTCACTTTGTGGATCAAATCAGAATTTCTCCTCCAGATCTCTGCATTCAGGAGAGACGCACTCTGTCCAGATTTATACAGGTTCTGGGGTGATCTGAAAATATACTCCCTCCTATTTCCTAGTATATTAGTTAGTAGTCAGAACTGTAATAATGAGAAATAATTTCATGTGCATGCAACATAGGATTAAAAAATATATTAAAAAAAAGAGTGAGACAAAAAATTGCCTCTAAAAGTATGTAAACTGTACAGATAACAGTTAACTTCCTTTTGGAATTCTCATTTGGAATTCTTAATTTCTACATGTTATGCATTATCACTCAGAACCTTTTTCCAGTTCGTGAAGTGCTGACATATAATTAATCTGCTGTGTATATTAACCTTTAATATCAAACAAAGTTACCTAAGCAAATGACTAAATGGAGTGAAGAAATGATACCTTATCTTAATGGAATGGAGATTATTAAAAGTATTATCTTTACTTTGCTTATCCTGTTTCCTCATCAGAACACATTAACTTAAATCATCAATAGATAAGATCCTAGATTCTGTTCATTTAATCAAAAAGACGTTTCAGTCATAGGTGAGAAAGAACAGAATTTATTGAGCACACCATCAATACAAGTATTTTTTGGCTGCGATCCAGTTCAACGGGCCTTGGTTGTCTCAACAGACAACATAATCAAAGCAGAATTAAGTTTTCAAACCTTTCCATTTTATAATGCCTTGTAACTTCATAGTCCTATTATTTCTTCAAAAATATTGTCCCACTTATTTTTGTAACCTGACTACTCATCTCACAGTAGTGATCTAAATTTCAAGTATACTTGAGTTATTGTGAGAGTTCAGCCCACTCCTCAGACATGAGTCTGCATTGCCACTTGCCTTTTATGATCTGCTGCTGCATTTGAAGCCATGTTCACATGGTACACAGTGAAGTGTGCTTGTACCTTCAAAGCCAAGAGCAGCTTCTCAGACTACACCTGTGTTTCAAAGAGTTAATCTGGAACTTACTAAGGCAAGACTGGACAGGCATGGAATAGGTGGGCTCTTACATTTGTTTTTCATGTGTCTTTCTCCATTCATTTACAACAATTGAAGAGAGCTTGGTTATTTACTGTAGAAATTATTAAAATTGTTAGAATGTTATGCAGCATTCAAAAACTGGTTGCCACACTGCTTTATAAAGAAGGTGCTGCTGACTCAGTCACAGCACGTATTAAGTTCAGATCAGAAGAAAATAAACCCTATTTTATGTTGCATACTGAAATGGTGCATCATGAGGTATGAGCTGCTGGCACACAGATATGATGTGATTTTCTCGTTTTTTTTTTTTTGTTTTTTTTTTAGAAATGTAAGTTGAGGTGTTCCTAATTATGTTCCTAATTCATACACAGAAAAAATAAAAAAGGAAAAAATTGTTTTCAGAGAGACACTGAATCATATCTGTGGTATAATACAATGGTAGAGAAAAAAACCAAAACAACAAACACACTTAGCAGCAGGAATAGTAGTTTTAACAAGTAACAGATGTTAGTCCTGTTGTTTAGTACTTTCCTGGAAGACACTAAAGTACATTAATGTGTCAAAGTGTGTGTAAAGTGAAAAAAAAATCAGAATAGGAAAGTCATATAGAAAGTCATACTTTCTTGGTCTTTGAAGAATGTCATTTTGTAGGCTCAACTTTTACATTAAAATATGGCTTCATCATAGAGAATTGGACTTTAACAGCCATTTCCCTTTCCTGTCTATATTACTGGATGGTATATTCAGGGAGGAATAATATCAGTTAATCATAGTCCTGGAGGATTCAGAATGATAGTGGTTAGCTCTAGTAGTGGTATCAATGATTTGAAAAGAGATTGAACAATTAACTCTACCTCTTTATCTGAGCTAGATAAAAATACTCGTCCCATTTCCAGTGTACTGCCTCAAGTAAGGTTTTATAAAGGCTTAAAAGGAAAGGCTTTTCAAAGAGCATGTTATCCTGACTTCCACCTCAGTTAACTCATATTTGTTGAAGCATAAACTTGTTCTGAATACAGAGCGGACATTTTGGTAAGTGGTGTCAGTATCCTATTAGATTCACAGGTTGGTGAAAGTGAAAATGTGTTGGTCATCTTCAGTAATAAGGAAGTGTTTTACTTCTGGCATCTAATTTCTGTCTTATCAAATGATACATGTAGATCTAATAATTTCCTTTAGTCGACCTTGGTTAAGTAGAAATATACTACTAAATGTAATAGTGTGAAAAAAAGAGGTTTGGTTTGGTTCAAGTAGTGGTTTTCTTGTAATATTCAATTAAAACGAGAACCTCATAAGAAAGGAATTATCATTGAGGACTGAAGAATTACTGTTACCAGAAAGTAAAACGCAGTTTCCATATGAATCAAAATCTGGTTTAGATTTCACTTTTATCCACTTTAAATATGAAGAGCACTCATTGCATATGACTCCTATACTGAAATTTCATTCCAGGATCAATGCCTCACAGATTGAGACTGATTCATAGATCCTCAACACGTGTAGCTGTCCCATGACTGCAGGCCACAGAAGAAGTCATACATAATCCATCCACTTTTAAAGCTATCCTAAGATCAAAAATATTAGCTCCAAACCCTTTTGGACTTACAGTTAGTTCCTTTATTTAATCCAATACCTAACTGAATCTAGTTCTAAAAATTATTACATAAAAATTTTTGCAGAAAGTGAAAACACAAGTATTTACATGAAGCTAGGTGTTGAAATATGGAATCAAACCAACTGGGGCCATCATATTCTGCTATTTAGTCAGATGTTTTTTTGATTATACTCAATTGAAAAATTACAGAAATTATTCATCAGTATTTGAGAAAATAATATTTTCATAAAAATAACAAACCAAACCAAAACCCCACGTCACAGAATATGGAGCAAAACGACATCCACTTTTCAAGAGTCACAAAATTGTTTCAATTTTTTCCTGGTTTAGAGTAAACTTGATTTTTTTTTTTTTTTTCCTAAATGTGTTTCATTCTTGATTCTCAATATAATTCCCTATGTGTACTCTTCTTCTGTCCCTCTACTAACAGAGAACTGTTGCAATGGAAGAAACTAGCATAGACATACATGGAAAATTCATTTCATTATTTACATTTATTAAAAAAACAGGTCTCTAGTTCAGATACGGAAGAGAGGTTATTATTAAAAGATAGGTTATTATTAAAAGAAGCAGAGAAAGGTAAAGTTTCCTGTATGATTTCAGTTGAAAGTTTGACAGCATTATGACTATGGTCATCTTCGTTCTTTGAAGTGTGGGTGTCTAGAGCCTGAACCAAAATTAAAAACTACATTTTGATCATGAAAGTGCAAGGATGAACCAGACATAGAAAAATTAGGCTGTTTGCACCAGTTATTTAAATTAAAGCAGAAAATCACAATGTAAAAATTACTCCAGCATAAGGCTTGATCTTTTCCTTGGAATAAGTCTTTGTTGCTGCTGCTAGAGCAGAGATGACTTTTCAAAGACATTAGGAAAGCAAGAGAAAAATATTTTAATTTTTTCTCCTGCAATACTGTGTCTACTTCCTTTGGATTTTTAAGACTGCAGACAATCAGTTTCCCTAGTGAGGACCTGACCTCTGGATCCCTGTTGTTTTCTACACCTGCTGAAAGAACAAGAAATCGGATAATTCTAATATGCTCTCCTTAAAGATATGAAAAGCAGTTTTTCTGGATCAATGAGGTTGTTCTTTGCCTTCTAAGTAAAGTCAGGCTTTGATGGGATGAAGATGTGGGTAGGAGCATGGGAACTCTGCCTTCAAGAGCACAGAAATGTCCTTAAACCAAAGCAGCGATTTGGATGAAAGGACAGCTAAGAGGTTAGAGCAGAAAAAGCCTAAAGAGCTCCTAATTTCTTTCCTTGTTTTATATCAATATTTTTATTAACCCTTTCTCCCATTTTCCTTAAACCACATTCTTCCTGCATTTATTCAGTCTCTCCCTGCTGCAGCTGCAAGCCTTCACACCATAACCTAACCTCTCCATGTAATCCATCAACTTGTAGCAACATTATATGTGCTTTGACCATTGCCCCACATTTCTCCCAAACCAGCAGCTCTGTTCTCCAGTTCTTGAAGCCCTTTAAAGGCTCATCATGGGGAAAGACCTCATGGAAAAATAATGGGTTATTCTTACAGTATTTCTAAGTTCTTTGGATAGCCTGTGAAAATAATTCATTAAGCCGCATAAGACTTAAGCTATGACAGGACATTAATACATAAATCACACAGAATTACACAGGGAGTAAACAATAAATGGCACAAACAGGAGTATAGAAATGTATTGGGTAATTAGTGGGATAAGCAAGAGTTACATAAACTGCAAATAAGAACTAAATATTCCATTATACTATCTGTGGCAAGCAAATTTCCCTTATAATTTTACATATGAGAAGGGGAATATTATCATTTTGGTACTTCCTATTCTTTCTTCCTTTGATTCTCTTCTTCCTTCCTTCCTTCCTTCCTTCCTTCCTTCCTTCCTTCCTTCTTGTGACTTCTGAAACTAGGAAATTTTTATGACTGCACCTGAATTTTGCACAGTACGATATCATAAATCAATTTCTGTGTCATCTCCGTCATAGATAGCAGGGGAGTTCATGGCATTAACAACTTGCTGCAGTGATTATTATAGCAAAAGGGAAAAAAGAAAGAAGAAAAATATTACATCTGTGACTAGAGCAAGTCTAACAATGGATATCTCATCATTTATTTAATGACTTTTGCAAATACCTTTTAAAATATAATCTAATATATATCTTTGTAATTTTTCACTGAAGTCTCAATGCTTAAGTTGGAGAGATAACAGTCACTTCAGTGTCTGGAGAAGTTGTGGAACTAATTCAACCCAGTAAAATAATCTTAGCCAAGAATATCTGACACCTGGGAGTGAAAAAGGAAGCAAATATGATCGTGACAGAATTCACTGCAGGAAGCAACAGTAACAGTGATTCTGTCTCAAGCCAGAGGTGTTTTACTGTAATTGCTGCTAGATGATCTAACATATACTCTTTTTCTGTAATACAGACTTGGATAAAGGCTGGCTACCAGCTGACTTGCTTCAACACCTGAATGCCAAAAAGTGCAATTTTAGAAGTGACATTGCTGATCTATTTGCAGAACACATCACCTGCCATTCGCAACATTGCTTGGGAGGGGGATCCATTAGAAAAAGAAACTCAGAACAGAAATAAGGAGCTTTTCTTTCTTCTTGCTGGCCTCTTTTCATCTTCTCTTCTTATATTTCAGGAGGTAATTTTTCCCACTTCTTCCAGGCTTTACGCTATGGTAGTGGTGCTGAATGCTGATGAGGCTCTGCTTAATGCAACTTCAGGCAGTGCAGCCTAAGCTTTCTATAGTCAGAGAGCCTTTCAAGAACCTTCAATTAGCAAGCATCTAGACAGAAAATATAATAGAATGAAATACTTAATAAGCCCTTAAAAAGAGACCCAATGAAGGTACCAAGGCAAAAATTTGAACACGGTATTATCATTCAAATACTTGATACATATGTACAGTCTGAAAAATGTAGTTACTAATATGAACATATATTGATTAGCTAATGTTTATCTCACTTCAATTACAAAAATTTGCTTTGGTATCTCTAATATTGCTGGTCATATCTCTTTTGTACTATATCTCTAATTGTGCTTCATCTATCCTGTCTTTAGCTGGAACCTGTACAGTAAGTCTTATATTTTAGAATCGAGAATTCATATTAAATTCCTATTTATCTAGCAGATCCAAAATTATTTGTGTGTTCCAGTGCTGTGCTGCTTTCAAAATAATTATATCACCATGCAGACTTTGATTAGCACAAATCATATTTCAATTATAGATGGGTAGTACCTGCTGAAATAAAACTCATACCTGCTTGAAATGTCTTTTATTAAATATAGATCATAGTGGTAGGAACACCATCTTGGAATTTCTTTCTTTCTTGCTTGCTTTCTTGCTTTCTTGCTTTCTCTCTTTCTTGCTTTCTCTCTTTCTTGCTTTCTCTCTTTCTCATTCTAAGTATTGAATACTACAGACAGTACACTTTCAAAATACAGAACTGATTCTTTATAGTATAAATAAAATGAAAACAAAGTGCTAATCACCTTTGAAAACTTTCAAATTGAATGCTCCAAAGCATCCAAATATTTTCACATTTGAATACAGATACAGAGCTAAATTTTGAAAAAGTGTCTCAAGAATTAGATATATCTCTTCATAAGTAAACAGGTCCATTTGGACAAGTGTTAATTATCCAATATATAGATAAACTTTAATTTACATAAGAGAAAATGAAGACATATCAGAAGGTGACATACTCTGTGTTACATACATCACTTTCTAAATTGTATCTGGAAATAAATTATGACTAAAATTAAAGCTGTTGAAGTAGTATTTTCAAATAAACTAGAACTATACTCATTCAGCTTTATTCAGATCTAGATTTCCACTCAAAATGGAAAAAATACTTCTTCTGTGGTATGCATAAATTCAGATTTCAAGAATTGGAATTGCAGATTTTTTTACCACCAGCGGCTTTGAAGTAATTGTAGACCTACATGAAGACCCCACAGATGATGCAGGTGACTCTTCTTTTTATTGAAAAGGTCAAAGCCATACAATTCTTGCAGAGACTGCAATCAAGTTTCATCCCCATTTGTTTCAGTATGAAGTGATACAGATGAGGAATAATGCAGTGTTCAGGATTCTCTGCCTCAGCCACACTTTCCCTCTCTGACAATCAGAACAGGGATTCAAAAAATTGTTAAAACTTATCCGGGATGACAAAACTAATTTCAATTGGATTAAAGGAAGATTTAGAAATTAGATATCAAGGGAAGTTTGTTTTCTTACTCCTGACAGTGTGAAGACTTGTATAAATGTTTAGATATGCAAGTTTAGAAGACAACAGAATAATTCACAAAAATGGTATTTAAACACATACACCACAGTTGTCAGGACAGAAACCTCTGTAAAATTGTGCCAGACAAATCACTCATTAAATAGTTATTACTGCAAGGGACAAAAAAGACATTCTATTCAACTGGAGAGATTATTTATGAAAAATGAGATGATCGATAGCTGAGTATTCTGCTTAAATCTGTTCCACGGAATAAATCTCACCTGACTTGTTAATGTGGTGACAGCTATGAATCTCATTATTTTAAGTTCTGACTTCTGGACACAAGTTTTATTGCAATGACTGCCATGAGAAACATTTTTACTTAAAAAACAGAGTACTAAAATCACAAACCCCTACCTTGAGGCGAGCTTGCAGCAGTTCTATTTGTTCTTGGTAGAGTTGCTCTCAACAGCTACTGTGGGTTTAGAGCACCTCTTTGTGGTATGTTAGTGAGATGTTACTTATGAAAATAAAATTCATAGGAAAATGTATTACATGCAGTGGATAGAAATCTATTTTAAAAAAGAAAAATTGATGGAAAAATATTAGTGTTAATTGTTAAATAAGTGATAGAGAGTAGTAATGTCCATCCTTCCTGTGTTTTTTTCTGTAGATTCTGTTGGTGCTCTATACAGTATATCTTAGCCCATGAAAAGTTATGTAAGATATGTATTTAATATCTATTGTGATTACACAATCACCATATCTTCTTTTTGGATATAGTAATACTACTACTACTACCAGTACTACTACTACTACTACTACTACTACTACTAATAATAATAATAATAATAATAATAATAATAATAATAATAATATATTATTGGCTTTAAAATACTTCCTGCAATTATCTCAAAATCTATGGTGAAGTACATCTGCTATGATAAAGATGAAATTTTGTCTAAATAATGTTGCACTAAAATTTTTCTTTATGCAATTAAATACATAAGGACAGAAAGATAAAGGTTACATTTACTTCAGTTCAGTTCTACCACTGACTTATTCTTTCACCAATCAACTGCATCTTCTTTATTCACAGAGAAAGGCAGAGGCACGTAAGAATGATGCTGGGAAAAGGAAGTACATACCTTACTTTCTCCCAGAGATAATGAATTTCCCAAGGCTTCACAGCTGACTCTGCAAGTGAGTCTCAAGGCAGCATAATTCTAGGATTTAGAGGTGTTAAGGTAGAGATGTCTGTTTTGGAGAGTACCTCAAGGAATTATATTTATTTATGTTGTATAAAAGGAGCAGTTTTTTATCAATCAGTGACACGTATGAAAAGTGCTCTGTTATGGAAATTAACATGGGAATAACATTCAGTTCAAGTGAGCTTGTATAATTAGTTTTTAATAGTGTGGTTTTTCAAAGGAAGAATTTTCAAAACCGATACTTTGAAATTATTCCATTAAAAAAAAGATAGATTATCTTAGGAAAATATAAGTCTATTTTAAAGTATTAGTGTTTTAGTGTGGAAACTAAACGAATTCACGTAATAGGAAGGAAAAAATTCTAGAGTTTGATCATAATGTATAAGCCATAACACATATAGGCAAACTATAGAAATAGTATGAAATATCTCCCTAGAACTTCATTTAGAAAATTATCAATGTTCATTTCTTTTGCACAGCAAAACTTGGAAGGCGGATCAGACAGTTTAGAATTATACATACAAAAAGTACATGTTTTGCCATAAAAATAGTATCTAATACAAAAAGCAATAAAAAATATTGTGGGACAGAGAAATCCTCTGTCCTTGCCCTGGTAAATACCCAGGGAGGAATTTCTTGTTCATATATGCTAGAGAATAAATCTATCCTCAGAAGTAGGACTTTTATGTGTTAGGAGACATTCCCATTGGAAATTCATGTACATTTTAATATAAATGAGCATTTATAATTTAGAAATCTTAAACCCCCCACAACTGTTCTCTAACTACCATTTATGTGTAATGCCTTTGTTAGTCTGTCAAGCCAAGCCAATATTTAGGATTTTTTTCCTATTATTGTGAGGCCACTCTTGCAAGGATTATAACATAAGACAAATATGGAAAGATAAGAGATTTTGGTATTTACTCTAAAGCTTATGTCAGCTTTCCTGCTTTTTGAAGCGTAAGCCTCTTTTTGAATTGTATCCAAATAGCCAGACATCTTGTGTGAAAAATGTCTTACTATGCAAAGGTCTGTGAGATGACTATGGAATTCAAAGGGTATTCTGTCCATTGGGAATTTTAGAAAGAAAAGGAGTCTCACTTCAGCTTAGCATAGTTGTTTAAAATTAGTCTGTAAGCCTTTTCTGAATTTTACTGTCCTTTTATTCAGAAACAGTGCTGCAGTCATGTTATGCATTTTTAGCCTGACTAGCAAACTGAAGATACTGAAAGGTAGTCTGCTACGGTGAGCTACAGGGGCTACATCCCGAGCTTTCTGTCTTACACATCAGATTGTTCTCTTGTTACCTTGACAATGAAACTGACTTTAAGAAGCAGGAAAGTTAAGCAAATACCTTCACTATGCCAAGGGTTACAGTTTCCTGGGCTATATGGAATTCTCCAGCAGTCTAAGATATGGATGTTATACGTGACCATTACTAAGGACACCTTTCAAATACTGGATGTAGTATCTCATAAGCTTTACTGTGGACGTGTCTCAATGTTGTGTAATAACATTTGACAACAAATTTCTGATGTGCTACAAAGAAAAATTAATCATTAAAAATTGGTTCATCGATTTGTTTCAGTTGTTTTTTTCATTCTGGAATTATTCATGATTTGGCTACAATTTTCAAGAATTTATCATTATCTGTGGATTATGTGATAGGGTTTGTGAATTATTCTTTATCTGTAACTCATTCACTAGCAATTAGCCGGAAGAAATGTACATTTTAATTCCTTGATTAAAGATGTGACTGCTCCCTACAAGGGTGAGAACAATTGTTAAATTTCAAGTATTATTGAGAGCACCAGACCCCAGAGCAGTTGCACAGTAGGACACAGAGCACAGGACATACATTTGGTTCTGAAATGTCTACACATGCACATAAATGCAGTTGGAAAGCCTGCAATCTTTTTACAATACACATACATAAAACTTCCTGTTTCAATATATTCTTGCTATTAAAATAATTTCTAGAAAGACAATGGGGAAAATGAAACAGAAAGAGATTAAGAGATTCAAAGACAGGCAAAAAAATATTGTTCTGAAGAATAAAATTACTTTTGATTGTCCTAACACAGATTATGAGCAAATGATTCATATGACCTTTTCTTTATGTCTGTTAGAACTCTTTGTTGATTACAAATTCATTGTCAAGATTTTTATGACAATATTGTTCAGCATGGAAAGCTAAATATATTTATGTTTCAGCTGAAGATTTTGAATGCCAGCAGTTGATAGGAACAGAGTCATGGGGATTTGATTGCTACCCTGACTTTTTAGAAATTATTGAGGCCAATATTTACTGGGTAACTAGCTTTGGTAATACTGGGACAGTAATTAGAAAGTTTAGCTTGAGTTATTTACTGGTAGGATAAATGTAGAAGGATAAATCAGAATTATATCTATAATGAATTACATTTGTCTCAACTAGATGTGGCTTGGCATCCAGGTGCTTCTCTAAAACAAAAAAGGTTTTCTTCTGAGCATGGAGGATAAAAAGGGTCAGAGGGAAGAACAGTGACACAACAGCAATGAATCTCTGGTGATCTCAGAAAGAGTAACTGTTTCTGTAATCAACACCTCTCACACAAAGAGGGGGCCTGAAAATACGTGATTTGCTGCCTTTCTTTTCCACGCACTTGTTATGCATCCAACCAATTGTACCAAGGTTGCTAACACAAGCATGAACTCAGGGGATGGAAAAAGACAGCCAAGTCTGCTGCATGCTGTAAGCTTCCCATAGACTGAGCCATCATCAGCTTTCTCATTATTCTATAGAACTACTCACTGTTCCCAGGGACAGCCAGGCCCCTCTTTGGCTTTCACCATTCTGATTCATGACATTTCACAATATAAGCAAGCTTATATTTTTGTAGGTTTTGTAGCTCCTATTGAGATCTGCACAGTTTGATAAAACAGCAATTGCCTTTAGAAGGGGAAGCTTAAAACAATTGTGACCCATTTGTCCAACAAAAAAAAAAGCAGATATACATTATATGACATCTCCTGAAAAATCACATAAGTAAGATAATTCCATCAAATGTACATTTATTTGTTGATATAGTCCCAAAATGTGTAAAGAAAAAAGAATTTTCTCAAATTTCCTCATTGCAATTCTTAAAACTTCTAAGGAAAATATGTCTTTATTTCTTTCATTTCTCTCTGAATATTGCTAAACTTTATCAAGTGTTTAGAGCTCAGTAGGTACATTTTTGTCCATTTGAAATAAATCAGTTTCAGTTTGGTAGACTCAAATATTTTATGACAGTAAGGGAAGTTTAAAGTATATACTTCTGCTGATTTGAAGCAATATGCTCTACATTTATAACTTCAGACTGGTATTTAGATAGGACTTTTTGAAGTCCTATCTAAATGATTGACAATGATATATTTTTGTCACTGTATAATTGCATTCTGAAAAAAATATTGGCTTTTGCAATATAGGTTCTCCCTATTTTGTCTGAGAACTTCAGACAAGTCTCTATTTATGTGCATGTGCCTGTCTTCTGCCTGTCTGTAAAGGGAAATTACAAATTTTTGAATATTCTGAAGCTGCTTAGAATGGCATATGTTTCTTTGTCAGCATATTATTTTAGTTTCAGTAAAAGAAGTAATTGCAAGTATATTTGTAGATTCAAGTATCTAAAAATTTAGGTAGAGTTTTAATTTTACAGTTCATGGAAGAATTTTAATTAAAATTAGTATCATTCTTCAATTTGTAAGTAAGGACAGTTCATGAAAACATTGTTAATGTTTAAGAAAAAATTTTCCTTAATAGCAAATTGCCCAGAGGGATTGTACAGGTGTATTTTGAAAAACTGTTTTACCAAAATTAAGCTCTTAATTTTTAGTAAGGATAAAAATAAATCTTTTAAACTTATATTTCAAATCAAAATGTACACATGAATGTATAAATGTATAGCCTTTTTTTTTAATGCTCTTCTTTTCAAGTGTTTTGAAGAAGGGAAAAGTAATCATGCACCCATGTTTCTATTTTGCCATCAGAATTCAAAATTTTTTCCTTATAATTATTTTAATTAAATACAATGAGTTACAATATGTTTATATTGATATGCAGTAAGCTTTGCAAGACCCTTTCTATGGACCACATAGTTATTTTCAGTGGTATTTCACATTAATGCCTTTTTCCATGGTTGATTTTTTTTACTCTTTTGGGGAATCTAGTCATTTTGCAGACGTGTGTAATTGACTGAGCAGTCTTTAAGGACTTCAGTTAATTTTAGTTGTATAAATGTATGCGTATTTATTAAAACACTAATTGGAAAATATAAATTATTTGTATTACTTAGCCAATATTAAGCTGACAGCTAAATCACAAACCCTTCAGTGAGTGCACAAACACTTCTCCCTCATCTTCTCTCTCTATGCCTTTTCTATTCTCAAGGTCACGACATTCTCCACTTATATCTCTTGCTGTGTTTATTCTGGTTCAGATGGCCACTCCACTGCACTTGTTCTGATTCTCTGAGCACTAAGATAGCTGCCACTGTAATCAGTGTATTTTTTTCCCCCTCTGGTGACTGCCTGCAGCCTTGTTTATCACTTGTTTTGCTCTTCCTATCTCTCCCACATCCCCCTCCCTTGTCCCCAACTCCTTCCTGAGCAGACTTGTACTCGTTCCTGACAGCATACTCCTTTCCAAAAGTTAAGTTTCCATAATTTTAATTTCAGGGCTAAAACTAAGGCAATGAGAAAGCCATCACAGTAGTAAAGAGTAAAAATTGCTATTCTTCCAGCATCCATGAAAAACCCTAAATTCAGCAGCCCACTGCTCTCCCCTAGAGGCACTAGATGGCAGCGTGGACCACTGCTGCATTGCATCAGCGATGTTAGGAATCAAACATGTTAGGAATCAAACGGCAGCAAGGCTTTCAACAAGGATTTTAATTGAGGAGAGGAAAACTTCATTATGGATACGCTTCAATTTCATTAAGCTTATTCTCAAAAACTCTCATTGTCTTTATAGAGAAAGGCTAACGCTGAATACCAAGCCCACTCCCCCACTATCTAAGACAGTTACATCTATAATTTATTTCACCTTAAAAGACAGGCACTCTTTTTCTTCGATGACTTTTTGTGAAAGATTGTTCCATCCCGTCTCCCATATTTAATGAATTTGTGTCTGAAAAATGCACTTAAATCGAATTTTATTGCTAGCTGAATGAAAATTCATGAAAATTGCCCCAAGAACAGGGAACAGTAAGATACAAAGATGAACATGGGTAATACATAAAAATTAAATTATCTGAGGGTGAGTTATATGCCTGGTCAGTTTCTTTGCTTTGCCATTTCAACGTTTCTCTTATTCTGAACAGACTATGAACAGCGTTTGAAGGTGATCTCTTGCACCAAAATGCTTGCTTACTTTTCTTTTTCTGCAAGACAACCATCTCTGCTTGTGCTTATACTTAGAAACAAAAATCAATTCCCACAAAGGAAGAATGCAGGAGAATGGGGCAGGTGATTCTGATTAACTACCTAGAATAACCTAGTAAATTGACATGTAAATTTTATTGAAGAGAAAATGCATCTCAGTAAAAAGAAATGTACAGCAAAGTAAGTTGGAAGGCACATCTGTAGGGCATTTGTTGAAAGCAGAACTAATTCTGATATGCGATCAGTTTGTTCAGTCTTGTCGAGACAAATTCTGAAAGTGTTCAGGGAATTTTTGTTCCACAGCCTCTTTGAGAAGAAAAAGAAGAAATTGGCAGAAACTGATGCACAGGAAGTTCCACCTGAGCATGAGAAATAACTTTACAGTACAGATGACTGAACACTGGAACAGGTTGCTCAGGGAGGTTGTGGAGTGTCTCTCACTGGAGATACTCAAGAACTGTCTGAATCACTGCTGTGCCAAGTGCTCTAGCATGACCCTGCTTGAGCAGGGAGGTTGCGGCAGATGGCCCACTGAGGTCCCTTCCAACCTGACCCATTCTGTGAAAAAGAGGGCAGATGAAAACACGAAGCAGAGAATGAGTGAAATTTGTCCCAGAGCAGCAAGGTAGGAGCAGTGTCATTGGCACTGGGCCATGTGTGTTCCTGTGAGTGTACACAGATGGATTTGGAGCTGGGGCAGGGGGCAGAGGGGAGCAGCCACAGTTACCAGACATCGTCTCACTGGAGCAGCCTCTCCTAAAAGAAAATTCAGAGAACTGTATGTCTCTTCCCAGGCAGAGTTAGAAAGGGAATATGTATTTTATCTGTGTCTTCCTGTAGAAGAAAACTTGTTTCGTAAAAAACAAACTTCGAGCTGAAAAACTTCAAAATAAACCTTGGCTTTTGTCCATATTTACATCCCTCCACTCAGTTTTCATGTGAAAAAGATCAGTCTCAAGACTTTTGCCAGTAGAAGTCATCCCTTCTGTTCAATGAGGCGCTAAGATGGCCACATTCCTATTCTTCTCTATGGCTTTCATCTGACTTATGACAGGTACGTTAAAAATATTTCCTGTACAGAAGAGTGTTACCTCTTTTTCAGCCTGCATAAACTAAAATCAGATGAGAACTTCTGGTCCAAAGCAGGTTAACTAGGAGGCAAGGAGGCAAGAAAAAATGGACGGGATCTGCATTTGTTTGGAAAAAAAAAAAACCAACAAAAAAAAAAAAAAACCAAAAACTGGAAAATCAGGAAACTGGGAAAAACAAAGAGAAAGTGACAAAAAGATAAGTTTCTTCTATGTTAAGTCACAGAATTGTCTCAGTCATTTTGTTTGCTACTGCATGACACTACAATGGACAAGATACAATATTAATATTAAATGCAAGATAAACTACATTTTTAATGCTTGAAAATGGTTTTCTTTTAGTTTCCCAGTGGACACACTGCTTTCTTCTTAATGAGTTCCAAAACTTTCTCCACTTATTGAGAAAAGAGCTTATATCTTAAATTCAAATATCCCAGCTTCATAAAAATGTGAGTAATATAGGCCCACTGTACTTAGCAGAAATATTGCAATTGAATCAAAGCAATCAACTGATAAAATAAAATTTCTAAAAAATTTTGGCTGGTACAAATCATCATGATTAGACTTAACCACAGCCAAGCATACATATGTTAAGTACCATGTAAAGGAAAAGTTTCTGTCCTGTAACTACTGAAATGTCAAATTAAACAGAGATCTATTCATTAATACAGTGAAATGACTGGAAATCTGATCTTTTTTTAAGAACAATTTTATCAATGACAGCTTCTGACAATGTGCTTTATTGCTAAAGCATGCACCATCTTCTAACAGCCTAGCTGATCTCCAGTTTCAATTCCAAAATATATTTGTTTCATTTAAAACAATTTTAAATATTAGTAAGAACTAAGACATTGTGACAGGTATGGGAAGGAAAGCAAAGAATTTGCCAGTGTCCTGGATTGTGATTGTGATTCTGACAGCCAGAAACTTATGATTCAAGGTATTTGATTTTCCTTCTCTGACATACATAAAGGATGGAGAAGAGTAATCAATTAGTAGAGTGACTCTCAGAAGGAATAGAAAAAATATTGACAGTTAACCGTTTAGCAAATAAGAATTGCATGTGTGTATATTCATTAAGAAAGAACATAATAATTTCAATGATTTTACAAAGCTTAGGAACTAGGATTAGGATTCAAAGAGAGGAATGTGTGTTTCAAGCAGATAAAAATTCTGGAGAAGTTAAAAATATGATGAGTCCATAAAGCATCTTCTGGATTTTGTTTTTTAAAGATAGAGTAAGGTAGTGTATAGGTGTAAGTTTAGGGAATAAGGCAGGACTTTGGCAACTGCTGAATATTTCCACTGAGTTGAAAAAATAATAAGAAAACCTTGAACAGCATCAGAATATAAAAGAGGTCATGAGCTCCTGAGGCCCTGCAAGAGTAACCTAAGACTTGCAAGGCTTTGCAGAGTAACAAAGAAAACAGCAGAATGTAAAAACGATGAGAAAGGTTACAATGTGTTAGTGGCAAACAGCCTTGAGTGTGTTCACTGAGAGCCAAGTCCTTTCAGAAACCCAGAGAGAGAACGGCCAAGGGAGCACAGCTGTGATGGGAGTGCAGATGGGAACTCTCTCCAAACCATCTCCTTGACAAAAGTTTGTGAGTACTCACAACTCATAAAGAAGGCAAAATTCAGTAAATGACCATCAATTTTATTGGGTCAATCCTCCATCAGTCAAAATTCCCAGTGAGCCTGTATGCAGCTGAGATCTAGATTTTGAAGCTTCAGATAATTTGTCAGCAATTTTCTCTGAAGTGAGAAGAAAGATCTAGAAATGTTAGTTTCTGAAAGTGGTTGAAACAGTATGTTGAGTCGTTTAACCCATTCTTTAGCACAAGTTCTCTTGTATGAAAAAGATTTCTGTTTTGCCTTTATTAAACTTAGGCTTCATCAGATCATATTTCTAAGCTACTTTAATTCAAAATTTTAAAAAACTAACATCCATAGATCTATTATAGTGCATGGACGAAGGAATACTTCTACAAACCCTTGTTTTCACTTACAGCAGCAGTAATGTCTAAAGCTTAATTGATGGAGAAACAACTATTTCAATACCTGCGATTTCAAGGAAATCAAAAATTTCAGTTTTTTACTTCCTCTGATGCCCAGTAGCATTAATTTCATCAGAAGTATTGAACATCAACAGCGTGGTCTTGTATACATAACAAGTTAATTTGGACCATCTTGTTATACAGACGCTGAATGAGTACTGATTCAATTTCAAAATAAGGAAATAAATCCATTTTCTTATTCAGCAATACTTTTGGGTTCATCCATCCAATAGTGTAAACTATTACTATTATGTGAAAAATAATATTCTGTTCAGTAGGATGAATTCTTGTGAAACAAGTGATAAGCAATAACTTTTTTTACTTTACTGACTCTGTGCCATTCTTAAGGCATAGCAGTGTAATCCATTGGACTGCTGAAAGCCATGACTTCATTGCAGGAAAAAATGACAAGCAGTCTGCATATGCTACAAAAGATACTCAGTTATTCATTGCAAATAGGATAACCTACATTATACTATGGCTCATAGCAATAGAATTGGAGGCAATTCACATCCTTATCATTGACATTGGCTGGATTGTCATTCAAAGTAATTTTCCCAGCTGGAAACCAATCCATTGAGAACTGATTGTTTCACAATTCAATTGTGCAGAGTCCTACCACAGAAAATAGTAGCATTTCCCTGGATACCCTTCAAGGTGTTTATCAACAGGGGGAAAGGCACCATATTTGAAGATTGCTAGGCAAACAAGGAATCGTTTTCCATATATATTTTTTTTTTAATTCACCTGTTTTATCAATGAAACTTTTAGCATTCTTTCTTATTTTTTCATCCCATTTACTTTTAAATTATATAGGGATTGTTTATTTTTTAAATATCTCAATAGCTCTGCCAATAAACAAAACTGCCAAGGAATGTAACAGATTTGTTTGGCAGCATTTACTGTTTGGGGAAAACAGAATTATAGTTAAGAGACCAGAAAACAACAATTCATGTAAAATGCAGTGGCTGATAACAGCTTTAAAATACTGAATGATCATGCATGGCACGGGTAGCTGTAGAAATACAATGGAAGTAAGTATCATACCTTCAGAGATGCATGAATTATCCATATGTGTGGAAGATTTTGGAGTAGATTTGTAATATCACTGTCATATAAGGTAACTCCAAACAATAAAAGCATGCAAGAGTATTTGAAATAATTGGTTTACTATTATAATTTTTAGTTATGAAACATTATGTGTGCTTCTTTTTTTTGTCTGGTAACCTCTAGAGTGAATCCCTCTTTCATTCTTGGAAATAGTATTATGGTTCTTCCAAACCTGGTTTTAGATGTAAACCAAAAATACAATGTTGTCTTCAGGTCCATATTAAAACATTATTTTTTAAAATTATTTATTATTTAAGCTTTCCTCAATAAAATGTTCTTCTAATGAGGAGTAAAAGCAGAACAAAAAAGAGTATTTTTTTATGTTTAATTAGAATGTCTATTCTTTTTCAGAGTGAGAGGTTTTATACATTGTCTCAATTATTTCTTAAGTCTAAATAGTTTGTCTAGGAAAATAATTCTGTGTTTCCTACATTTAGATCAGTATAAGTACTTAACATTATTTTTTATTCATTTAAATACATAAAAATAAGTCAAATTACCTGCTTTGCTTTGCTTATCAGTTATGAGAGGTTTGCTTATTTTTTTGTGTAATTTCTTAGGAAAAATCCAGCAATGCTTTAGCAGCTTTAGTTTTGCCCACTGGAGGGAGTGCACCGGCACTTTTCCACAATGTGAGGTAATGCCTCGTGCTCTGCTGGGGACATTTTTCTCTTTACAGGTTGTAGCTATAGAAACAAACTCTCAAAGTGTAAAATACACAAACAGGTGAATTATTTAAAAAAGAAAAAAAAAATCTAATGAAATGCTAGTCTTCCTAAATGCTAGACTTTCCAAAACAATGTATAAAATAATGCTAAACTTTCCAAACCCATGCCTGTGCACATTTGTAGACACCATTAAAGTTTCTAATTTAATTTCCCTCAATTAATAAGGTCAAGTATTTGTCTAAGCAATTTTTCTAGTAGGAATGAAAAAATAAAGGAAAGGGAAATGAAAAGGGAAAAAATAAGAAAAAGACCAAAAAGGGAAAAAAAGGGAAAAGGAAAGGCTCACAGTCAAGACTGAAAGAGTCATGATACTTTGGAGATCTAATTCTATATGCAACAAAATGTGTAAGTCATTGCTAATATGAGATCAAAATGCATATTTATGAGAAGTGTGTTCTTCTGTGTATATATACCAAATTGTCCATGTTTTACTATAAACAGAGATGTTCTTTGACATACAATATGTTTGTAAATTGAAAATAAAACAGAAATTCTCATCACATTATTGTTCTATCACATAATTCTTATCAGTCCTCTCTTGTAGTCTTAATTGGGTTTCATTTTCTTTTCTGCTCCACTTATTAATTATTTCTTTCAGTTCAATAGAGTTTTGCATAAGTATGTCTCAGAGGAACTTTCCTCATTTTGCAGTGTATAGTTCTAATGAAATAAGATTCTGTATCAGTAATTTCAGCAATTTAGTTAGAATAAAAATATATTACAAATCAAGTATGATAAATAGAGATTAGTAGGTGAATGCTAAGTTTGGTAAATAACTCAACCAAGAGAAATCAGAGTAGATTATGTTAAAAAAAAAGTCACAAGGAAGTTACTTGTTTTGAATAGATCTTAATACCTTTTTAAATTCGAGTGAAGTATGAGTTTGATTTGTGGTAGAGCTAGAGATGAAAGAAATTTACAGTGTGAACTGAAATAAAAGGACATGTAGTGAGGATTAATAAGAAGAATCTTCAATAACCTTGAAGCCTGGTAGAAGCACTATGAAAGAGAAAAACATCTGACTGCATCACATGTCAACATGAAATCAATATGACAATAGCAAAAATAATTTGCCAATCATCTCAGTCATATTATTTTAAAAATAACACTAATGCAACATTTAAGGCTCCAATGAAATTAAATTTAGACTATAATTCATAAGGATAAATATGGATGTTGAGATTAGATTGACTAACCTAAAAGAAACACAAAGCAGGAACCTCTGTCATGTTCACCACAATTATGACTTACCATGTACAAACAGGCTAAAAGATTTTTCCAGTCCACAAATTACTGAAAAAGGGTATATTTCTGTAAAGCCACAAAAGACAAAATATTCAGGGTAGGAGATATTTAAATTTATATATTTAATATAGAACCATCTGTTACCTTTTTTCATGGTGCTTTTTAATGAACTGCATGATGCAGTTCAACTTAGTTTTGCAAGACTACATCTTAGAGAAATATGGTTAATTATGTAATGCCATCAGTTAAAACTGGGCTCCTCATGAAGAAAACTCTTGGCATGATACTTGTATATTACATTCTTTAATTGTAAAATATGAGATCCAGAATGCTGTTTTTCAGTGTCTGAAATCCTTATTATACCAGATGACTGTCAGACAGAGCACCACAAACTGTGTTCCCAAATACCAATCCAAGATATAAACTTCTAAAAGGTCCTTACAGTCTAATTGCTATGTCAGTGTTGGAATGAGCTGGCAGTGAGATTTTTCTGCTTTGCTAATTTGGGCCAGACAAACTGCAGTATATATTTAGTTTAACTTCTCTGAATCTTAGATAAAATACCTTTACACTAAATGGTATTACACTCTATATTTTAATGTAATACTGTAGTTTTCATTAAAATAATTTTTCTTTAATGTTGTTGATAGAAATGCCTTAAATGTCAAATTTAGTTCCATCTGATCAGTAGATTTTATAATAAACATAAAATAAGCAATGCAATAATTTTTGTAAAACATTATTCCCATTACTTTTTAATTTTTCAAACCTTCTCTTCTATAACCAGAATTCTTTCAGAAAGAACATCCAAAGGGATAATTACCTCCATTGGTTCTACCAGCTCTGGGCAGTCAGAAGCACAGCAGGAGCTTCTTAAGGAAAGGACTGAAAATAACACCACTGAAATGCATTCTTGCTCATACACAAAAGAAGATACTCTAGCAGTGAGTTTAATATTAGCTGTCTATATATAATGGTTGCTGACAGGTAGGCTTGTCAGCCAATATATTATGCTTAAACTTTTTGTGTGGGTATTACACTGACACACAAGCTGTATTATATAATGTTGTGTATGTTTTCTGCAACATTCACCATGTTAGGAAGTTGAAGAATCAAAGGTATTTTTCCACAAGAGGGGGCTAATACTCCTTACTAGGTCCTGATGGTTAAGTTTTCTTCATCAGAAATCTGAAACCTAGGCATGCCACAGACGGAGGGAAGGAGGGAAAAGATGGAACCAGAGTTACATTTCTGTTATGCCTATTCTAAAATGTTAAATCCCTCGTCAACTGATCTGTTACAGTTGAGGGGTGGCATTTAAATCTTGGGGAGACTCTACTCAATGCAGGATCAATAAAAATTTCATTAGCAGTGAGTTGCTTTTAAAGAGAGGACTATGTGGATATGGCCCACAACTATGGTCCATAACTGAGTTATAATTTGAAATGAGTAGTTAGTCAAAGCAATTACAAACGAGGAGCAAGGAGTAAAGAGCTGATAATAAAAATTAACTGATCAGTCCTACACCTTGACCACTTTAAGAGTAGGTTTTTAATCATACACTGAGCTGAAATTGGTGATAAAGCATTCAGATTTGATTTATCTTTGCACTGGAAAAAATTGAGTATACTTTATAGAACTGAAATTCATAGACTATAGAGAAAGAAGGCTGGCACCTACTTACATAGGCTGTAAAACATTGAAAAAGGATTCAAAGTATTAGTAACAGACTTTGGCAATGGGTAAGAGGGGATAATAACACTTGAAATTAAAAAATCAGTGTAGATAAGTGTAGATAAGTGTAGATACCAAAAAAGAACAAAACAGGAAAGTAGTACATTTCAGCAGTTTACAGACATGTTTTCATCTGCATCTAGAAAAACAAACTACTCTTTTTTAAGAACATTTTTTATTGCTCATTTTAAACTAATATTAGTCAATCAACAAGGCACATAGCGATAGTAGTGACAGCAGCAGCAATTAAAACAAACTACTCTTTTTTAAGAACATTTTTTATTGCTCATTTTAAACTAACATTAGTTAGTTTAATCAACAAGTTAGTTTAATCAACAAGGCACATAGCAATAGTAGTGACAGCAGCAGCAATGACAAGTTCTTGCACAAAATACCTGAAGGAGCTTGAGGAGGGCTTCCTGGAGTCAGAGAAACCTGAGAAAAAATGCAGAGACTCGGCAGGACCTGGCATCTCTCATGAGTGAGCTGTCATGCTGAGGGCCTTGCCAGAGCAGGCACGGGAGATGCAAATGACCCCAGGGATTGTGGGCAACCAGCACAGACACTCAGGGCATGGTGTGGCACTTCACAGTGATGGAGCATGTAGGTGGACTCAGCCACCCTCAACTCCTGAGGCAAGCTCACCTGGGGGTTTTCACCCGCCCAACTAGAACATGCCAAGGATGATTTCCACACAGCTGAAAGCCAACACTAGAAGGAGCATGGTGATGCCGATGGAGCTCCCTCAGAAACATGCAGCTGTCCAGATCTCCACTTCCTCAGGCCGCAGGGAGTGTTTGAGCCTGGCATTAGCATCTGAGGGCAAAAGAGACGACACATGCATGTGGTGTGACCAGGTCTGGCAGCAGAACTTATAGAGAAAGTAAAGAAGCTGAGGCCCATCAGGGAGTGTGAGAGAGAAATAGATTAGTAGAGTCACACTCTTCCACCCCTGAGAGAAATGCAGCTTATGCATTTATGCATAGAAGTTAACTAACTTCTATGACATAGAACATAGTTAAACTAGAAGTTAACTAACTTCTAACTTAGTTAGAAGTTAACTAACTTCTGGTTAGTTCTCATCCTTCTTTGATAAAACTCAGAAGAACCCTGACTCTCTTGCTATAAGGTAGAATGGGGGGCCAACATCAACTGTGAGGAAAGAAAGAGAAATTTTCTTCAGAGCATTTTTCTTCAATATTGAACAAGCTAAACACTACAGTAAGAAAAAACAGTTATCATTTCTTGGAAATTTTTTGGTGTTTGTGTATTGCTTAAGGCTGAACCCTTCAAGACATTTGCTGCTTATACAAAAACATACACTTTCATTTCACAAAGTATATCTAGCTTCTGCAGCTGCTAAGATAAGCTGGAATACATGGCCTCAGTGAACCCAAAAGTTTCCCAAGCAGGGAACTAATTAAAATTCTATCCACTTCTACAGACCGTTTGCTTGTTTGTTTCTATCTATTTTATGCCATCTCATGATTTCTATGCAGCCTTAGTCATGACTCTTGAATGCTGGAGATTAGCAATACCAGAGCACTTCTATTCCAAATGCTACACCAGTAGTCTGCACCACTGCCCAGCTCCTGCTGAGAACCTTCCCCAGCTTTCAGAGATACTTTTGTCAAAAAATTATGCCTCCTACTTATGGCTGTAGTGAGACATGAAGTACAGCTATCCCACTGTTGTCCCTGCAGTGTGAATTTGGAATAGGATGAACAATGATCCTATGCATATTTCTTGTTGCATGTGTTACACTACCAGTTATACATGCTATATATATATATGTGTATATATCAAGCTAATTGGATTGTTTCTTTATCTTCCAATTGCAATCAGGGATTACTTGATGACTCTATGCAGTTACAGCTCATTCACACAGTCCATCATTCCTATCACTGATTGTGGAACAGTCAGTTTCCAGGACACAAGTGATTTCTGTGTTGTTTTAATAGTAGTCGGATAGATGTCAAAGATACCTTTTGTGTCATAGTCTAATATTCTGAGCTGAAATTTCTGAGGGGAAATTTACCTTTTGTGAAATTATGAACTCAGTCAGATACTGCAATTTTGAGATACTTAACTTTTTTTGAAAAGACTGCTTTTTTCTCTCTCTTCAGTTGATGAGACACATTGATTAAGACTTATCAGAAAAGAAGGTCATCTAACAATTGCAAATTTCAAGAGGTTGAAACAAATAGAGAATGTTTCTATGTTTCTCACAGAACTCAGGTACTGAGAAATGGTAAATTCTTTGAAAGTTGGTTAGACAAAAGTATTTTATACTGAGTTTGAAAGTCAGCAGTCCTTTTCATAAGAATGTGAACCAGTCCAAACATGTGAATTTTACCTGCAAAAGGAAATACTTCAACCATGTTTACACAGGCATTTTAGAGAAATGTTCTGGTTTGTTTAAGTAACCTGATTAACAGTTCAAAATTTTAAGTTTGGAAAACACAACAATAATAGTCCATTATGTCAAATACCTCTTTGCTGGAAACAAGCAGTCCCTGTTTCAGGTTACAAATAAAAGCAAAAAGTATATAGTAAAGGATTAATCAATTGAATAAAAAAAAAAAAACACAACAACAACAAACTGAATAGAGTGTTTTTTGTACCCAAAACCTGCCTTTGAAAATAATTTATCACACTGGTCAAAACTTCATATATTTCCTAATATATATTTCTCAATAATATTCTTTTTTGTGTTCACTGTTATAATTATCTATATTTTTCATAAGGATTCAAGTAAGGTCAAATTAATTAACCTGAATAAAATGCCATGGTTTTCTTCATGGTTTTCCTGCTTTGTCAAATTCCAAAACTGTCCTTTTTTAAAACTAAAATAAACATTGTCAATCATATTGTTAAAGAAGATCTTATGGTAATGAACAGTTTTTCAATTTGAAACCCAGGCAAAAGGCTTTCTTTAATCCATTCTGCCTCATATTATGACAGCTTTATCATTAATATTTTTCTCATCTCAAACAAGAAGACCAATCTATTTTTTCTATTTTCCTAATTTTTTTCTTTCCTTTTTATTGTAACAGCGAAGCTCAGAATAATCAGTTTTTAAAATGCATCTGATATATTAACATTTAAGAACAGGCTTATAATTCCACAAAAAGAGGGATTTTTAAAGATGTTGTAGATGCTAGATTTGATTCAAATTGGGAATATGGCTCCAAAGTCCCTTGAAGTTCCATGCTCTGTTCTTAAACAAAATCAGGATTCAAAGGAAGAGTAATTTTTTTTTTTTTTTTTTTAATTTCATCTCAGGAGTCTGATTTGAACCATATCCACAGTGCAAGATGGTAGCAATTTTTATTTTATCCATATCTATGCACTGTGTATCTACTTATCTACATCAAAAGACTGAAGACCTAATTCTCTGTTATGTTTCTATTGTTTTATAAAAGATGAATGGTATGTAGGAGTCAGGAATAATGCCTTGATGAGAAAATATCTTCTGTACAGAGCTCCTATGTAAGATGTCTACCACACATTGTTCATATTCTCTCAGATAAAAGAAAAGCCAAAATACAGAGCTGGGAGATGGAGAAGACAAAGGAGATAGATGAAGAACATGTCACTGTGAGCATGTCACACTTCTTGTCCCACGGCAGAGCAGGAGCCAGTTTTAGAGTCTTGCCATCAATGGCACACAGCTGCTTGCAGTGCAAGCCGGCATGTCCGGCAGTTTGAAGGCCCAGCTGCAGCAGGGTTTGAAGAGAAGAGACAATAGATGAGCACAGGAAGATGAACCAGGGGTCCATTTTAATTCTCACACCTGACATTTGTGCCTGGGGGTCAAACAGCCCCAGGTCAATCTCACTGTGGATTTGATGTGTCTCATAGTGTCACTTCAAGAACAGATACATCAAGGCACAGGAGCTCAGTACTCAGGGGATTCCCTTTGCCTATTCCTGCATGCTCATCTTCCTTTCAACACTGTCCCTTCAACAGTTTTTTTTCCTGTTTCTGTGGGTGATTCCTTTGGTATGCTTCATCTTTCAGAGCAAGAAATAATGCAGAAGGATCACTCCTTAATGGATTCAGCTCTTTGTTTACAGGCCTGACACCGGAGTTTATATGCTATTTTTCTCAATAGCACATTCCGATTTCATTGGCAACATAACCTAAAACATACCACATGATCGGTGTTTGCACTGTGAGCACATTGAGAAGTTTCCACCTCCCCCACTTTTCAGAATATATCTGGTTAGTTCTTACCCTTCCAAGTGAGCAGCCATATTTAGTAGCAGTATTTTTTATCAGTTGCTGTTGTCTGCCAGCCAGACAAATAGCCTTGCTCTGCCTTCAAGCAAGGTCAGTATAGAAAGCTTCCTAACAGTGATTAAGAAAAAAAGAGTTTATCAACATAAAGATTACATATAACATTTAAGGGAAAAAAAAAAACCCAGCTAAATAATGCTCATATTGATTACAGAAAAATACAATTGTGAGATTCAATTATTTCAGAGTAGAATCAAAATAATACCATTTAGGCTGGCTTTTTTTGAAAAAGTTATTTCAGAATTGCATTATATGTAATTTTCTTTACTCCAAATTAAATATAAAACTTGCGCTTTTTTAATTAAATAATTTGGACTTGAAAACTGTATGCTGCTAATAATTTGCTTTCAAAGCATTTGGTGGGGGTTTATTTTTGTTAATAAATGTATAACAAAGGCTTTATGAAAGAGGGGAAAACTGTCCGGTAATGACATGCTGTTTGGTAACTGTGATTTGAAATCATGTTTCATAATCTTTGATAGTTGCCCTTGGAAAAGTAGAATTTCCTCATGCAAAACTGTCTGTAAAAGCTATAGAAAATATAACTGAGGAAGAGGAAATTGTGTGACCTTGAATACTTTAGGATTCAGGTCTTTGTGAGATGTTAAAAAAATCCAAATATTTTTAAAATAAGCCTGTCTCCTTACTTAAACAAACAAAACATAATACAGATTTCAGCTGAAAAGCAAAATAAGTCCTTGCAAGATGCAATCACACAATTACAATTAGCTAAATAGTTTTGAATAAAGAGTTCTTTTCTGATGTGATGCAGTTCTTGAGTGTAAATTATGATCATGATTGTGCATGTGAGTAAATATTGAAAGCAACCCACACACTTCAGGAGACTAAAGATTTTTACAATTTCCTTTCAAATTACAAGTTATTTTCTGTATAATTAAACCTTACAGGCAATACATCAGAAACTTCAGCATATTTTTTGAGTCCTACAACAGAAATTATATTCTACACTTAGTTTTTTTTCTTAATTATTTACAAAATTCTAATGGTCCAGTTCAACTTTTTCTGAAAGTACAGAAATCAATAATTCATAGAGGATTTTAGGTAAGGGTCAATCTTTTGTGAAAACAGTCCTAAATTAATAGAGGTTCAGATTGTCTGAAAACAATGCCTCAAACCATTTATGGCCACAGAAATGATTTATTGACTGAGAACACCGCCTTTCTTTTCAAACGCTCTAATAAAAAATTGACAGTGGCTGTGAGGGATAAAGGCAAAGGCATTGCAGGAGAAAGTGTATACACATAGGACCACTAAAATTATTAAAGGATTGAGCAACTGTCATATAAGGACA
Organism: Passer montanus; assembly: GCF_014805655.1. NCBI lineage: Eukaryota > Metazoa > Chordata > Aves > Passeriformes > Passeridae > Passer > Passer montanus. The sequence continues at coordinate 3,503,104 of NW_024365381.1, forward strand.
GGCTGAAAAGAAAGGGAATTTTTAACTTGTGACAAAGATATCCTGGGGGAGGGGGAGGCACTTATCAGCTTGTGTAAGTACCTGATAAAATATGATGCAGCCAGATTCTTCCCATTGGTACACAGGGAAAGAAAAAGAGGCAATCGATACAAACTGAAACACAGGAAATCTAAATGGAATTTCCACTAAACATAAAGGTAATATACTATAAGGGTGATAAAACACTGGAAGAGGTTGCTCAGAGAGAATGTGGAGTCTGCATCCTTGGACATGTGCAAAACTCAGTAGGATACAGTCCAGGGCAACGTGCTATGGTTGACACTGGCTGAACTGGTTGGGTTGGGCTGTAGGATCTACAAATTTCCTTTCTAACCTTGCTAAAGCTAAAATCTGAGGCATGAACCTCAACCATTCTGTGATTATATGTGGAAACTAGTGGGAAGAACTGATCATCAAGTCTTAGTTAAAACACAGTTTGGCACAAACTTATTTCTGCTGTTCAGACACACAGAAGACATACAGGTTGAAGAAATGTGGTCATATCCGTCCTGTAGCAATGAGTGAAACATGCCAGAAACTTGTACAATTCATAGAAAGGGGGTTTCTGAGCCTTGGCAAAGATTATGCACTTGGACTCTCACAGTTGCAATAAAATCACTTATTTGTATTTGATGCTTACACCAGATGGGCAGAAAAACTTGGCTAGTAAACAAGATATCAAGTCCTTGCTTGTGATAAATGAGGCAGTTCACTTTTCTAAATGTAAGTGTTTAAATATCTTCTGAGGGTGTTGCTTAATGTTCATAATTTCAAGTTTAATTTCACAAAATAAGATGTGAAATCACAGAAGTACAGTTTGGGAGTCAAACACATAGCTGGACATTAAGTTATAAACTGGTGTCACAGTCTGAGCCACCATTCAGTTGACAATATCATCAATCATGGGCCATTCACTTAAGAGATGAACTTGATAATCCTTGTAGGTCTCTTCCAACTCAGAATATTCTGTGATTCTGACAGTGACAATTCTGCACTAGTCACACTCATTAATCACTTGAAGCAGCCTGAAACTCTGACTGCCACCAGTCAATCAGGCTGTCAGGAGTGCTGTCAAAACATTTGAAATTCTCCCCACAGAAGTACACGAGAGCTTCAAAAGCGGAAATTAGAAGTCTAAGTGCTGTGAGCTGAAAAGTTCATTATTCCAGGAGGAAGTCCACCTTTAATTAAATTCACCAAGTAATGAAGAAATAACTGTGTCAATGATTAATTACCCTCACTGTTTCATGGATACAAGCAATTCTGAGAAATTTTATAAAAATGTGAATTATTTAATACAATAGTGACTGCAATCATGGAACACATCATACCAGCCAAGGAACAAAAAAAAAATAACCTTTATTATTAAGGAAACATAAATGACTGAGGACAAATGGCATAATTGTCCATACTGGCATAAGTTTTTCCATCCAGGTCATTGGCATAATGAGGTCATTAAGCCAATGACCTGGATGGAAAAATTAGGCACTCCAAAGTGTACCTCTACAGCATTTGATTGGCAGAAAGAAGGAGTTCTATACAGAATAACAGATTTGAAACTCACCTATGGTTGCCTCTTGTATTTACATGGAGTCTCTCTTCCTCTGAAAAGTATCACCTCTAGCTGTGCCTGTAACCATGTCTATAGGGCTATCATCTGCATGGATCCACACAATCCTGATCTTTTGGACTGCCTTACTGAAGTCCCTAGGATGAAGTGCAGCTGTATCCACTTTTACTGTCGGCATTTGTTTGTCAGCATATTCAGAATAAAGAGTTACACCTTCTAGAACATGACTAGGTATAAGACCACAGATGCAAAACCCAAACACAGCCATGATGGTGAATTTAAACACCATTGTTTTTCAGAAATCACAGAGCCATGCCCCAAAGCAAAAGAGAAGTGCTCTTAAGACACTTCCAGTTGCGATATATTGCTTGTTTTCACCCTATCATGTGACTTCCAGCTTGTCACACTCTTCTTACTGAATGCAGCTCTGCCAGGAATAACAAAAATCTCTTTAATTGATATCATTACAGAGCAAGTTTTGGTTTTTGTGTTGAGGAGAGCCTTCAGGACAAGTATCTCAGTGAGCAGCTGCAGTGTGAGCTGGATGATGAGAGCCAGAGGCTCGAGGCCATGTCCTGCCAACCCTTTGTGTAACAAAGGGCACAGGGACCTGCATCCCAGCCGGGGGATTGGACCCTCAGAGGCACAGCAGGGGCCCACATCCCCCAGACTCTCCCACTCTCACTGTGAGGGTGCAAAGCCTGGGGGTTCCTCTGTTCTGAGCCCCTCAGAGGCACCAGTTTGAGCCATAGCTTTGATATTTAGTTATTGCACCATGATCAAAATATTCAAAAGATCTGGACATCTGAGACTCTGTTATGGGGTCGAGCAGGTGAGGAAACCTGGTGTGACTGTGTGAGAGCAGGAGGTGCAGCTGTGAAGGAGCCTTGGTCCCAGCCCAGGTGGTGTGAGAGTGACCATGCCAGAGGGCTCCTGGATGGTCAGACAGGGTTGTTTCCTGGCACTCAATGGACAGATGCTTCAAGAAAAATTTCCAGCAACAATTTCTTTCTTTCTGCTACTGCTTTATGACTGTGGTGAAGTATTTTTTGTTTTCACCAGAATCATTACAACCACCATCCGTCTTAGGAATTCTGATGAAGAGAAATGCTGACAATCTTTGAATAAAGTCTGTAACAAACAAGCAGATAAAGTCAAAAATGGGTGATCCTGCAATATTCAGAGACTATTGGAATCTTTTATGCCCCTTGATGCAATTCTTGTAGCTTTCAAGTGTTCGTCTTGTGTCATTTACCTGCTCATTTTAATTAATATGTTTTGTATTACTTATGTGCCTAGATACAGCAATCACATTAGCATGCTGTGAAGCATGTAGTCCTTTCACAGGTCTTATTTGGACTGCATATTCTTCTGCATAACTACTGGTTCAGCTAAACAATGAAATATTGACTTTTGGTTGAAATTATATTAGTAATGATATTTTTCTATTTTCATTTAATTAATTAAATATCACTTCCCTGTTCTCATATCATTATTCTTCTATTCAGAATGCCAGTATTTACCAGATGCTTTCTAATTTGCACAGTTTCTCTTCTCTGTTGAAAAATTATGCTCAGTTATTCTTTTCATCCTAAGTGCTGATTATTATAGTTCCAATATTCAGAAGCTGACTAGGATATACTGAGATGGAACTTTCAAAGCTTTTACACCAAAGTTTTTACTGCTTTAAGATCTTTGATGAAGTAAGGAAATATATTTATTTCAATTAATTTATTATTTTTTCTTAGCAAACACATACCACCAAACTAATTGTTCGCTACAAATCACAGAAACAAAAAAGCACAATTTTGTTTCCCATATCAATGAAATTATGTAATAGCCTCCAATGATGTCATTATGATGATGTTATTATTGATACTGTTTAGTAAACATGTAGAAAAAAATATAAGGAAAAATGAAAAAAATTGAAAAAAGTAATTTCTTATAAAATACTATTGGATATGAAGATTTCACAGTCTTGTGGAATACATTATATTCAAGGCCTTAGTGATCTTGAGCAAAACATTACTACTCTATTGGGAACTTTCACTTCAGATTTGAGAACCCCATTAGCATGAGCAGCTGCTGAGCCTGCAGCATGAGCCTGCTGGAACTCCCTGGGCAGCCTGTGCTGAGTGCTAGTGGCTGCTGTGGCAGAGATGGCATTCCAGCTTGTGAGGGGAAGATGTGATTTTTTTTTTGTTACACAAAATAAAAGTTACCACAATATCAGAGGAAGGAGAAACCTCTTCATGAATGGAAGGAAAGGAAATTTTTTTCACAATTTTCTTATGGAAGTCTGGTAAGAGCCCAACACCATCTCACTCACTCCCCCCAGTGCAAAACATTGATGAAGGGAGCAGAGATTATGAGATACATTCTTCTGCATTATTACGATGAGTTTTGAATTAATTCTGTTGACTGGGTTTTTTGCTACTGCATTCATATATATTCATAACTACACAGACACCCTCACTGTTGTCAGGAGGAAGAATAAAAGCAGATCCTAAAGTATGCTAGTGGACATTTCATAAAAATTGTTTACATTTGAAGCTAATGGAAAAGAATATGTAGTAGGTGACCACAGAAACAGGTGCAGGTATAGCCATGAGTCATCTAAAAAATGTACTGGTGTCTGGAAAAACAGCAGCTGTTTCCCCCTTAATTTTATGCACTACTGGACTCTTACTTGACCATGTGAAGAATGAGTAGCTCAAAGTGGATAAAACACCCCATGGAGAAGAGTGATTTTCATTTGGTTCTTTCTTTTTCTAAAGAAAAAAAAAGAAAAAATTGAGAAATACAAAAATTAGCATAAAGAATAAGATCAAAGTTTTATGCTCTGAAAAACTTTATTTGAAAAATGAACAGGAAAAATTTTCTCATCTCTACAGATATTGTCACTAGAATTTATTGGAATCTTGTCATAGTTCATAGTTTGGCTAGTGGCTGCCACAATTGATAGATAGAAATCTGGAAAAGGAGAGGAAGTGTTGAAAACGTAAAGTAGATGGATCTAGTAAAGAGCAAATAATAGGTATATAGGGATCATAATTTGCTGCTGTGAGAAGTAATAAGGTAGAAAACACACTGAGTAAATCAGCACTCTGTCAGGTTAGATTGTCAGATGAAGCCCAAAGGTGTCTATGCCCACACTTATACTTCTGGTAGCGGAGTACAGCAGAATAGAAACCTTATTTAAAGTACAGTGTCTATCAGAGACGTGTTTCCTGGGAAAAAAGAAATTAATGTAGCGACTGCAGTGTTCATTAAGTGTCCAACCTCAGCAGTCTGTTAGGGTCAACTCTGAATTTTACAACTCCATTATACTCAGAACTTTCCCCATTATTTCCACATCATCTTTCTCCCTCTGCAGGCAGAAATTACCTCTCTTCTCCTCATTAGATATATAAAACTGCAATTTTGTACACAGTGTAGGAGATAGGTGCTGCATTATTAATTATATACCGTTACTTAATTTTTCCCTGTAAAAGAAAAAACATTATTGACTGTATCATTACACTTGTTATTAGTCTCAATAGAGAACTGAGAGTTTTCTTTGTGGGATGCATTCATGTTTTGAAATAATTTGGTTCCAAATGTGTACCAAACATTCTGAAAAAGTATTTAATCCTACTGTATGTGACATCTGCCTGTTATTGTTTTTTTAAATAAGTAGACAGAAAAGAAAAAAGAATATTTAAATTCTGCTGCACTACCATGACATGATCTATCATAGGATGTAATGTGATATGATATTTTTAAATGCATTTGCTACTAAAACATCATGAAGAAAAGGAAAAATGGTAATAATACTATAAAATAAAAAAGTATCTGTCCAAATTGTGTAGTTTTCAAATAGAAGTTTACATTTTTTCTGGTGCAAAGGTTTCCTAAACAGGTTTCTAAATATCTTTTTTCAGTAGATTTTTTGTAAAGAATACTTTTTTTATTCAAAATAAGTTTTGTCAAAAATAATAGTTCTATTAAAATTTTGTAACCTTTTTTATTTCTGAGTTCAGTTACAATGGTTGCTCCTAACAGCTGTTGGTGAATAGATGGATAATTGTCCCCTGCCCATATGCAGCTAAAAGTTATTTGCACTACAGTGAGAAAGGACAATGATAAATTGGTCAAATCCAATAAAAGAAATACTGAGTGCAAAATTATTCAGAATCTAATTTCAGCAAAAAAGTGACTGAGTACTAAATATTGAGAGTACTGAGAAAATCAATGCTGGCTATTGAGAATATATAATTAATCCAGTGATAAGGAACATGTGTATTTTATAGTCAAAGTAGCTCTTCAAAAACTCAAATACAAGGTTTGGCTTAGAGAGAACATTCATTCAGTTCAGTAAAATATTTGATGTTGAGAATTACAAACCTAGGTGAAAAGATACTAATTCTCTCTTCTAGTAGCCTTTTTTTTTCATTTAATAAACTGATATGAAGCAAAACAAAAAAAATCATCAACCCCAAAATTTGCAAAGAAACAAAATATCTTCATTTTAGGATTTTCGTTATAGAAATAATATACATTCCTGAGAAACATATGAGTTTGTTAGGTGCTATTTCAATGAAAAGCTGCAGTTACCTTGACATTTCTTATGGATTTCAAAGGTGCCCCTCAAGGCAGACTAAGGCATTATCAGGCAACCCAAAATAGTATTCCCAGGTGAGGTAATTTCTTTTAGGTCCCGTCAGAGTAAAATAACGGAATCAATAATGACCTTGGTACAAAGCATTCCCAAAATAATTTCATCAATTTATTTCTGGGTTTTTTGGTGTTTTTTGGGGTTTTTTTTGTTTTTGTTTTTTTTATTATTATTATTTTTAGGGGTTTTTTCACAATTTAATTCATCATATTTTACATTAAACAAATGCAAAAGTTTTTATTTATTAACTTGTTTGAGATAACTGTCATATGTGGCAATGCAATGTGTTAATTACTTTCCTAGGAAAAGAGCATATTTATATTACTGCATCAGGCATTATCAGGCAACCCAAAATAGTATTCCCAGGTGAGGTAATTTCTTTTAGGTCCCGTCAGAGTAAAATAACGGAATCAATAATGACTTTGGTACAAAGCATTCCCAAAATAATTTCATCAATTTATTTCTGGGTTTTTTGGTGTTTTTTGTGTTGTTTTTTTTTAATTTTTATTTTTAGGGGTTTTTTTCACAATTTAATTCATCATATTTTACATTAAACAAATGCAAAAGTTTTTATTTATTTATTTAACTTGTTTGAGATAACTGTCATATGTGGCAATGCAATGTGTTAATTACTTTCCTAGGAAAAGAGCATATTTATATTACTGCATCAGACTGAGACTCTTCCCATCTTTTTAGGCAAATCAGGAATTTTGAAGTCTGGCATTGTGGTATCATAGTACCAGCCTAACTTTGGAAAAAAAATGGAAACATTTCTATACATATATTAATTTTACCCCTTTCCCCAACCCCTACCCCAATACCACCAAAATTCTTCAATAAAATATTATGGGAAAGAAACAAGGTCAGATTTTTTCCTCAAGCTAAGAAATTATTTCTGTATCCTGAAACTCTTGTGGTACTTGCATCATCTCTTTAATCTTACTAAAGAAGGTATTATTCCTTCTAAGGATGGAGCGATATATTCTCATTCACAGGGTTCCTCTTTGAAAGAATTTGCATGCTAGATGGAAGTCCTCAGTTTTTTTACCTTTTCATCCGAAAAGCTTGGGATGTTTTCACTATGAATGATTTGTCCATAGAAACAAAGCTTTAATTGAAATATGAATTCCCTAAATAAAGCTGAAACACTGCTTTTTTGAACTAAATTTTAATCCAAGTCTTTTCTAACAGGACTCATCCCAGATCTTTTCCTTTATTTGGAACTTTCTGGCAAGTCCATATCTATGGTTAAGTACATATTTTTCAATCGATGCTAGATACCAGGATATTTTTTTCTGCTGTTTAAACAACAACCTATTTCTACGTACCACAGCTCATTTTATGCTGCTTATTTTGATATTCCATCTGTGAGCTCTAGATTAAATTATTCTTCTTATTTTCATCATAAGTGAGCTGCCTGTAACTCTCTCAGGTCTCTTGGAACTTGTCTAAGAGGAAGGAGGGCACAACCTGAATCTATTTTATTTTCTACAAAAAGATATTTGATTTTAAACTTACTTAACATCTGAGGTCTAATTGTATTATTTCAGGTGAAAATCAGTGAGAGAAAAAATTGGACTGCATCACAGTGTATAATTTTTTGAAGTACTAGGAAATTAAGTAGATTACGTATTTTCAATAACAAGTCCAAACTATTTCTGGTATTAACTTACAGTGACATAAAATTGTAACAGATAAGGTTACTACATCATAAATTAATCATGAAAGGAGTGCTCCTTCATTGAAACAGTTATTATCAATATGCCAGATCCTCTTTAAAATTAGTTGGTCAGTGTAATCAACAACACTGTAAGCAGGAAAAAGGAATTGTTCAACTCTTCCCTCATCCAACAACAACAGAGGTGGTCTTGGTAAGCCAGTGAACAACAGTATGCAATGAAGATTTTGTGCTGCAAGTAAGGAGTGCCACAAGATGCAGCACCATAACAACTGGAAAACATTGATTTATTCAAGTGCCATTGATGAGGTTTGCTCTCTTTCATCAAGTTATGTGTAGATACTGAAGGGACCCAGACCTGAGGTGAAGGCAGGTTGTACATTTGATTTTTGATTATAAATCATTGCAGCAGAACAATAATGATACTGAAAGCAACTGTTTGATACCTAATGGTATCAGCAAGAATAAGTCATGATTTATTAATATTTATTTGATTTTTAAAATCCCATTAAATTATCATTATCAAATCAGCATAATATGGGAACCATAGAGGGTCTCAATTTTCATTTCTAACTACAGTAATGAGAATTGTATTCAAACAGATTTACTTTTCTAATCTACAGCTGTAGCTTATTGAACCATACTTTTTGTTCCAGTACCTAGGAAAAGGAAAATAGTCATGATGTGTCTACATTATTTTGGGATTCTTGCTAAGGTTTAAAACAAGCTGAATCCTGATGTAAATGCAAAATGTTGTCCATAAACTCTAAACACTTTCCAATGGAGCCTGGGGTGACAATAACATATTAGCCACCAATGCTGCAATGACTAATTGCACCATAAAATTGCACCTATGCACCTATGCTCCATAAATTAATTTATGGAGCAGCATGCCATAAATCTAAAATAGATTTAATCTGTAGAAAAACAGTGTATCCCCCAGTACTTTATTTATAAATGTCCTGAAGCATATGGGTTGGTGTCTTTAGCATATTTGGATACCTCCTGAAAGCATCCACTTGAGATATCATGTCACAGAATCCCTTCCTGCTTCTCATTTTGCCACTTCTTTTGCAGGAATCTCTCATTTTCCATTGCCTAGGAAAGAAAGTCTTCCAAAGATCCCATAAGTTCATGATGTTTGAGCAGAATAAATCCTTTATATAGCAACTTGGATGAAGAAATCTTTTTTCATTCTGTAAATATGAATTTGACATAAACTAGTCCATTATAACAATTTTTTTCTTTGACATAGGAGAATATTACAGTTTATAGATGTCAGAAAATAGTACTGCACTTTCAGAAATAATTGAAAATGTCTTCTGCATTTCCTAAACAGTTTTGGGTTTGTTTTTTTACTCTGGAGTAAAGGTTTCATTAGAAATAAAAACACATGCAAACATTCTTTTGATTTTATCAAAAGAGTACAAGGGTTTTTCCATTTTTTTAGTCTCTACTTCCAAAACATTACAAAATAAGATAAAATGCTAATGTCACAAAGCATAACTGTAGCCAAAAAAGCAGTCCTTTAAGAAGATGAAATGACAGGGATCAAAATAAGCTATTCAGTGAAAACTTTTTTGCAAATTAGTCAATCATCTGTATCATTTGAGTTTCATCCAATGAACTCCATCTGCTTTCAGCTTTCCCTTCTTTCACAAAGCCCAGCCTTCTATATGCCCTAAGATTCTTGGTACATGATGTCAAAAATTCCTTTCTATCAAGGTTAACTGTGAGCAATCCACAAAGGCACAGGGCCTTTGGTTTGAAGATCAGATTCATCTATCCAACTTCAACTCTGTACATGACACTATAGAGAAAACATCTTTGTGGATTTGCTTAACTGCATGCTCATGTAGGTATTAGGTATTTTAAAATTCTGTGTGTGGAGGCCAAAATCATAATATGAAAATATGCCTAGAGTGTTCTTTCATACAAATGTGCTATACAGGTGTAGACAAGACCAAGAACAATGTTCATTTTCTTTACAGTTCTTGAGCACTTTTTAAGAGATTGTCTTCCATTATGGTCATCAGCTCAACATATGACAAAATATGAAGTAGAAAAGAGAGAACCTTTTCTGCTCAGTCTCATCTAAGTGATGAAAATATTTTTCTTTCCCTTCTTCAAAACCTTTTTCTATTTCATCCAGTCCTGTGTCAAGATTCATTTGTGTGCCTCATCAGTCTTCTTCGTTCAAAAGGCTGTGATATCAGTTGATATTCAGTGGCTTCAGGAAAAAAAGTTTCTGAGATTGCTTCTGGTATGTTAGAACTCCACATATTTGGGTTCTGAAAATCTTACTCCCTCAACTTTAAAATAGATACCAGATTTCACTATTTAAAAAATTGATTAAGAACTAAATTTAAATATAAAACATAGGGATAAAACTAATCATAAAGTTTTCTACAGAATTGCAGCATGCATGCCCAGCAACTTATCAGATCAGGTTATATTCCTGAAGAGAATACATATTTATTACATTTCTATTACATACCCATCACATTTACTGAATACCTGCACATAGGCTAATTACTTACGTGAACTTATTTGGATATTTTGAGGGTCTTTGGTGGTGGTTTGGGAACATCTATTTTCTCAAAATTCCTCTTTATAGTCCCAGATCTTCTGAAGAATCTTCTTTCCTGGAGAGAATCTCAAATATGTCATTAGGTTGTGGTGCTTTTTTATCATTCTTTACTTCAGCACTCTGTTCTCAAAACTAACACTTCTCTGGTACATCTCAATCACTAATATAAGCTAATAAGGAAGAATTAGCTGGCAAAAGACTCATTAATAACAGATGTAGGGAGCTAACACAAAGCCACATTAATCTCTAGTATTTGTGCTTAGCACTTTAGGGAACAAAACTAAGCACTAAAACGAATATAGGGATCATACATTATTGTGCTAAAGTTAGAAGAATTTTCCAATGTCTTCCCCCACTGATGCATAGACTTCTTCTTAAAGAAATATAACCTGTTCATTAACATTACCTTTTGATTTCTTCAAGCAACATAAAGATAAAAAATTTCAACAGATTGCAAATGTCATTTTATTGCATTAACTTTCTGCTATTAAAAAAAGCAATCTTTTTATTACAGAGTGTGTTACAGAGGAGCTTTCCATTCAGTAAAGATGTGACAGTTTTTTGTTAAATTGGCTAAAATGAGAAATGAGGCTTTACACCTTTGTTCCTGTCAGGTTGTGCTGTCAATGAGAAATTGGCAGAAAGAAACTCTCCAGGTGGTATAAAGCCCTCATAGTAACAAGTCCATAAAATAGCTCTGACCTACATGTTCACCCACATATGAGCATCAGAAATATTGCCAGCTCCAAATGTCCAGAAATACCCAGTCAGTTTTAAAAGAGTTTTTAATATTCTTTTATTTTTCAGTGTTACACTTAAGATTCAATATTGTTCAGTCAAGCTTAAAGTTTCTACAACCAGGAGGACTGAGAAAATATATTTTTAATAAAGAAAATCTGATAACCTGTTTAATAAATCCAGGCGGTTCTTACGACTTACAAGACAAATAATAAGACTCTGAGGGTTTGCCATGCAAAGTCAGAAGGGAAGAGCTGTATTACAGTCAAACCCTAACAGAATATTTCTGCTCTAATGTTGCAGACATGCGGGTTAGGGTTTTTTCCCAGAAAAGATAATTTTTAAAAGCCCACTTTCCTGTGTTTTTCTGGAACTATTTTTAAGCCCTCATGATAAATAGAGTCAAGGAAATTATCTTATATTTTTCCCTCACCAGGTAATTTTTTTCACCAGGAACAGAAATGTTCCCTGACTGTTACATGCAGATGTAAAAACGAGTGTATTAGCACAATGAAACGTATGATGCAGATAAGGCTTGGCAGGGGATGAGTCAGCTCTGCTGGTGAATCTACAGCTACTCCAAATCATTACTGGCCGTTTGAATTTTTATGGGTCTACCATTTTTGTAATATTTTAATGCTGCAATCTGATGAAGAGTTAGTGATGAATTTTGGTCTCAAAATTTATAACACCCTAAGTAACTGTACATTTAAACTCACTGAAGGCTCTGTCGAACTGTCATCTGTTAAGCTCTATAGCAGCTTTATATAATGCAGGTTGCTTTACAGGGCATGCATTACAATAAGATGAATAATAGATTTCAGACTCTTCATCTTGTTTCTTCTTCACCATCCTTTCTTGTGTATATTCTCTACAACTTTGTATCATCTTTAATGTATGTTTTACCTGCCTGCAGTAAACGTTTTCAAATAAAAAAGAGGACAAACACTGGGGTCAGAGAATGTTTGATGTTAACTAATCTTTTTTGGCTCAAGGACACTACCATTCTTGTCTGGACATCTAAAACAGCATCAAAGCCCACAGTGAAAGGTAAGTCAGAGTGTAAGGTAAGTTTCAGTCAAAACTTCCTGTCAAATTTTAAGAAATCAACATGGTACTAAAAAACCAAAATATATTAAAAATAATCTCTACTCAAAGGCAGAGATTTTTCACAGGTTTGCTACGGCATTGTTACAGATCTATTTAATGAAGACCAACACAGCTGAAGTAGTATTGAGGAAAAAAATTCCTTTCAATGGTAAATAAAACAGAAATGGTAGGATGCTTCCTAAATAAAAGGACCATATCTATAGGGTTTCCTTAGATTTTAGCTGGCAGTTCAAGTAAGAACATAAATAAACCAGTAACCTTACATTTGTCCTATTTAACTGTTCTTGAAATAACTCGAAGGTAAGCATACCTGAATATGTATGGTCTTGCTTTTGTTTAAGGATTACCTTACTTTATTTAAAAGTGCAGTAAGAAGCTTTTATGCAAACATCCTTTATGAACAGAATTGCCTTCTTGTCTGAAAATTTTATATAATAGCTTAAATGACCAAAATAAGTAATTTCTCTCTGTGGAGAGGACCTGTGCAGCATATCCTGGGAGAGGATTCAGGGTTTATCAGATGCTTTGTGCACATGGGTTTCTCCCATATGGGAAGATTTGTTCACAATCTATATTTGCATTCTATTGTAATACAACAGTTATTTTATTGTACTGTTTGTTGTTGGAATGCTCTTGTTAGGGTAAAGAAAGGGCTCTGCACCATCCTTCTCCTCCTGTCTTACTATGCACTCCCATACACAGCACATGGACTAGCTGCATTTCTTTTACTTTTAAATCTCTTGCTGTGCTTTGGATGTTGCTGTAAAACACAAAATTATGAGGAAGCACATATTTTCTCCACCTTCCTAGTAGCCAAAACTTTAAAGTGGGAGTGGCTATTTTTTTTTTTTTACTTCTGATACAGCCTCATTGAACAGCTCAAGATTTTTCTCAGCTAACAGAGCTGTGGAGGAATTTATTATAATGGAGTAAATTTTGCTATGTAAATCACTCTAGAAAACTGAAAGAAATATGATTCACCATAATTAAGGAGAAATTACATGTATTCTCTTTGGTACCAGTCCAGTTTCTTCAATAAAAGGCAGTTAAAGCACACAGAAAATATTTACTGTAGACTTACTTAAAATATTTGACAGTATTTGCATTATTTCCTACATAAACAGCACCTCCGGAGTTAGACAGCAAACAATGCCTCTGGCAACAGATAACCAATAATTACTTTTTGCTGAAACCACATTAATGTTCTAAATAATGCAGTCACTTCTGTGTTAAAATTTCAAGAGCTTGATTGCAATTATTCTTCAGTTTGTGTCAGTCTCTGCTCTGCAGTACACTCTGGGAGGCCTAAAAATAGCATCAGCTGTGACTGCTTTGTCCTTTTTTGACAATAGAAGACTGTAAATGTAGGTAGAAATTCCTCTTTGCGTGTTCTTAAAAGGTTGCCAGTTACGCACAATTACCACATTTGATGTAGAGATGCTCTCTGCTCATTTCTTTCCTGTAAAACTCACTAAGCAAAAAGATAACAAAACCCTCTAAACAGCCTATTAATAAGAAAATACAACTTTTGAGAGCTACTTGGGAAGAAGTTGTGGTCTCAGCACAGAATTGCAAGTTCATAGCAGAACGCCATGGAAAATATGCACATCATGCTGACCTAAGAAGAAACAGATTTCTAGTCCTTCAAGTGGTTGGTACACGCATGGAAGCCCAGCCCCTTCCTGGGACACTGGACGTAGCTCCCTCAGCTAGAAGAGATGAAGTAGGCTGTAGCAATCACTGTTGGCAGAGTTAGTTTCTTACAGGAGCAGCCAAAATCTGGACATTTCTCAGTATTTCACAGTACTTAGATAGGAAGAGATGAAGTATATCCAAGTCTTGTCACAGAGTTTTCTTCTTTTGTTTGTGGAAATAGATGTTGCATATTTGAGTGATATTCTGTACAAAAGAACATCATGCCCAGCATATAACTGGAAGGAGTTGGCTGGGAGCCACCAGTCACTGCTTGGGAACCAGACAGGCATCAGTCAATGTGTTGGTGAGCAATGTTACAGCATATCACATATATCTCTTTCTTTACATTGAAATTGGTAGTAGTAGTATACAGTTTTTATTTTCATATTTTATATTTTGTTTCAATTATCAAATTGTTCTTAGCTCACCTGTTCTTTCCAATTCTCCTTCCCACCAGGGGTGGGGAGGGCAGGGAGTGAGTGAGTGAGCTGCCACACGGTACTTAGTTGCCAGCTGAAGTTAAGACAATAATTTAATCCTTTAAGATAACCTTGAGGTAAAGAGCAAATAGAACCATTATCTTACAAGGTGTTCTGCAACAGGAAGTGCTGGTCCATTTTTGTCCCCATAAGTCACTCAGACTCTGTAAGGTATCATTCATTTATGATGCCATTTATGAGAATTAAAATAAGAAAAAAATAGTACAGCTAATCTTAGATTCCCTTAGTTGCTGACAACCCACATGCAACATGCAATGCAGACCCTGTCCAAAGAAGAGAGTTCCCACTTTTGATCATTTGAGCTCTTATTGAATTTTCTTACAAAGAATCAATCTTTGCAAGATTAATGACTCAGTCTATCACTTCTACAGTCAAACAGAAGTGACGGTCACAGGAGAACTTCTCACTGTCCTTTAGCTAAAGCTGAGGCCACACTGATAGCGTACTCACATCCAGTTGGGGTCATGCTGTGGCCAAGGGTTTGTGCCACACCACACGGTCCCAAGGTGTGTTCTGGATGGACAGTGTGGCACAGCACGGGCCTGGACATACTTAGGGTTAACTTTTGTGGATCACTAACTCCTTAGTATGCAATAATTTTCCAGTTGGGATGAAAAAATACATGGGGGAAGGTGTAGTGACTGTTGAAAAGCTAAAGCTAGTGACTGAAATAGGAATACAAAAGAAAATGCCTAAAAAGTAAAAGAAAAGCTTCCTGAGAGTTTATACAAGTTAAACAATGGATAATTATCAAAAGATCACTTTTAAGAGATACTGTGCTGCAAAATAGGAACAATATCAAATTTCTTTTAACTTGCACAACTCTTTTGAACTGGGCTTCTCATTTTATCCTAGAATATTGAATTGAGACTGCTTACTACAGAAAATCAAGATATTTCACATGGAACAATCTGCCTTTAAAGGTTGGTATAATCTTTAGGCTCAATTCAACAACAGTGAACACATGTGCCTGTTTTTAAACATGGGTCAAATAATTTATTAATTTCCACTGCTGCCTTTCTGCATTTATTCCACCTGATACTTCTAGAGAAAATCAAATTGAGGTTTTGTTCCAATCACTGAAACTTCAAATGCATTTTCCTATTCATACATTAAAAGCTTTGTTGACTGGGAGATCAGGTATATGATATAATGTAAAGGAAAAAGTGAAAGTAATGATTTCAAATCCAGTATGGTCAATTTTAAAGGACAGAAGAGCAGTTGAAGTTAAGCAGCTGTGGACCACAGAATGTTTAGCTTCTCTGTAAATCCATTCTAAGCACGTATATCCTCTCTATATAGTTTACATTTATTATTACCTTGTCTTTGTGGTGGCTTGACTCTGGATGGATGCCAGTACCCACCAAATCTTCTCTATCTCTCCCTCCTCCATTGGACAAGGGAGATAAAAAACATAATGAAAGGCTCATAAGCTAAGGTCTAAGAGAGGCACTCACCAAATACTGTCATGGCAAAACTGACTTTACTTAGGCAAATTAGTTGAATTTATTACCAGTCAGAACTAGGGCAGGATAATAATTATCAAAAGATCACTTTTAAGAGATACTGTGTTGCAAAATACGAACAATATCAAATTTCTTTTGAATTACAAGACTGTGTGGAAAAGTAAAACAAATCCTAAAAACACCTTCCCCAAACACCTCTTTCCATCACATGCCCAACCTTATTCCCACCACTTTATCCCCTCCCCACAAAGCACAGGGAGATGGGAAATGTGGTTTACAATCAGCTCATCCCGTGCTTTCTGAAGCTGTTTCCTCTGCTCCAGTGTGGGGTCCCTTATGGGAGACTATCCTCCACAAACTTCTCCAACATGAGTCCATCCCATGGAGCTGCAGTTGTTACAAACTGCTCCAGCATGGGTCCCTTTTCTTCCACAGACCGCAGGTGGATCTCTGGTCTGCCATGGACATCCCTGCAGGGAGATAGCCTGCCTTGCCATGGTCTGCACCGTGAGCTGCAAGGGACTTTCCACTTCAGCTCCTGGAGTATCTCCCTCCTCCTGATCTTGGTGTCAGCAGAGTTGTTTCTGTCTCGTCTCTTCTCTGGCCAGTTTCATCTGTGCAATAGTGGGTTTTCTTAAATATTTTTTCAAAGAGGCACTGATTTTCTTGGCTATGGCCAGCAGCAGGTCCCTCCTGGAGCCAGCTGGCATTGGCTCTGCAGGACATGGGGGAAGCTTCTGTCAGCTTCTCACAGAAGCCACCCCTGTAACCATCCACCACCACCAGAAACCTTGCCATGCAAACCCACCACAGTCTTGTAATTTATCTATCAGAACTTACCCTCTCTGCTAATACTGCTGGAGCTGTACTGGCTTAAATGATGCATTACCCTCAGTTAAGTATACTATGACAAAATACGACACCTTATTTTGCTATAAGCATAGAATAAGAGTGGGAAAACCAGTTCAGAAGTATTTAACACATAATAAAAGTACAGAAGATATGCTCAGATAGGTGAATTACAAAACTGTGTTGGTCAGCTTTCAAAACCTCAGTTATTCAAAGTTACTACTTATTCAAAATTACAAGTTAGAATACTCCTTCAGCTGTTGATGGATATCATAACAGCAGACAATCTGCAAAACTGCAATAGCACAATCTTTTAAAGATTATTAAAATTACCAGATTTAAACATACACATGCTTGATTCATTTTGCCCTTGTGAGTAGAACACCAAAGAGGAAATTATTTTAGTTATCTGGAGAATTAATCAGTGTCACCAAAAGTTGATTTGAACAAAAATAATATTCTGTTACAATGCTCTAGTATGTGTTCAATGAGTGGATACTTAGCAGATGATTTTTAAAATATCAGATCACTTGTTAAAAATGCTATACAACAGAAAAAGCAAATTACTAATGCCATCTTTTCAAATTAGCAAAAGGGTGATTCAACTTTTGTTTCTGTTCTACTGTGAGCAGTTGGTAAGGAAAAGCCCACATTTTTCAGCAGTTTGTCTTAACAGAAACTATTGATTTATAGTACCATTTAATACAAAAAAGAAAATTTCTTCAGGGTAGCACAACACATTCAATTTGCTCAGAGCAAAAAATAGTGCCACTCTGCAGAGAAAACTTTGTATCACCTATATTTTTTAATTTCTTTTCTATAGCACCTGGTAGGAAACAAAAATCACAATTTCATACACCATATATAATAGAAGATACAGTACAAGTAGAGCACATATGAGTTCATTGTGGCAGGGTTCCTGATACTAAACTTGAGTAGGCCTATTGAAGGCAATCTATAAAGTCAGGAAATCAAAATCCAGCTTTGTATTAATTCCTTAAACCACCAATTTATGACAATTAATTCCTTTATGCAGTCACCTTTCTGAAATTATTTGCATTAAAAATTACAGGGGAAGACAGACTATTTCACAAAGATAAAACCTTAGAAAATTTAAATACTTAGCTTGAAATGACATGCTAGTGACAGAACAATTATTTTCCATTAATATTTTCTGAAATTTCAACTCAAATTACAATTTAGCAACGTTTGTTATCTACACAAAAAAAATCAGAGTGACTTGTGAAAACAAAAAATCTGCATACAAATAATTGTTTGTCCTTTCATTGTCATTGTATTTTGTGTTTTATAAAATTTTAATTTGTAAATGTTCCTAAATAACTTGAAATATTCATCTGTTTTATAAAGCAAGCTTGATTCTGAATAAGATTTGTAGCAAGAGTACCAACAGCACATTTCTCCTGTTACCTGATATATATATTCATTGCATTTTGTAGACTTCATTAAAATTTATTGCCTGGAATAAAGCCGGATTATCCAGAGTGTACACATTTAAATTGAGTATTTTTGATCCATACTAAAGTCAGTGAGGATGTGTGGTACAATTATTCTGTGCGACCACAGAATAAGCAAATATTAACAAAGAAGGAAAGTGCTGTTAACAAGAGCAAAGAAGAACAGAATAAGATGCTGAAGTCAATAATATCCACATTTCCAGAGGCGAGGCTCTAGTACAGGTTTCCCAGGTAAATTGTGGACACGCCATCCCTGGAGGTGTTTAAGGCCAGGCTGGAGTGGGGTTTTGAGCAACCTGATCTAGTGGAAAGTGTCCTTTCCCACAGCAGGGGAGGTTGGAACTAGATGACCTTCAAGGTCTCCTTTCAGCCCAAACCATGCTATGATTCTATGATTTTCTGAATTGAAAAGCAGGTGTTTGTTGTTTGAGTTCAAATTACACACCTTTACACCACCCATGTCAATTTTGTGATTTTAATTTTCTTTCTGGTTCAACTCTAAGGAATATGAATTTTGGCCATTAAATCTGTAAACATTCTGAATACTACAAAGAAAGTACTACAGTACTAGTACCTTCTACTGCAAAAGTCATTATAAACTAAATAAGTCACTTTAACCTTCTTGCCTTTGAGCTAAGCAAACTAGGGCTTTTTCACTGTGCAATTAAAAATTCAGAGCTAGACCACAGACCAAACTTCTGGTTCCACAATGTATAGAAAAAAGTCTTTTATTGTCTACAAATAGTTTAATTTTTTTTCCCAAATATAACAGTTGAATAAATAGTCCTTTGTGTTTGCTCAGACTTGACTGCAGACTGAAAATCAAATGGATCATTAAATAAATGATCCTGAAGAAACACATATTTGAGACACACTAAAGACATCGAACAAAATGTCAATAAAATATATCAAAGTTGAAGGTCTTCTTATTCGTCTCACTTCTCAAACATACAATCCAAAGCACATGAATTTGATATACAAGTGAAATAACTATCTTTGTATGGCTATCATAATCTTGCTGCCAAGCTCTTAAAATATCTGTACTTGTGCATTTTTACTCTCTCAAATTTTATTTTAAGAAATATAAATTCAATAAGTAGTAATTGAACACTGAAGCTATCTCAAAGTTCATTTTAAGCTACAATGCATTTACAAAATCTGTATTCAAGGAAACTAACTAAAGCAGTCTTTTTTTTTTTTCTCTCAGACAATGAACTTTCAATTGCTTAGGCAAATATTTTCTGCAGAAAGCTCATACCCAGCATCATGGTTTGCTGCCAGGAAACTAACTAAAGCAGTTTTTTTTTTTTTTTTTTTTTCTCTGAGACAATGAACTTCCAATTGCTTAGGCAAAAATTTTCTGCAGAAAGCTCTTACCCAGCATCATGGTTTGCTTCCTTGGAACCAAAGTGCTTTGACTTATCTCTGTAGATTTATTTCTGGAAAAATCTGCGGGATCCACTTCCTCAGCACCTGGCCTGTGGTCTCTGTAGACAACCTTACAGTGGCACTGCAACATTTTAAACATGTTAGAAGTCAAAGGTAAGGGCAGAATGTTGTAGGCACACAGTTTTTGGTGATTGGGAGTGGGGCTGGGGCCAGCCTCATCCCCAGTGGGCACAGCTGTGAGCAGCAGGTGAGCAGCACTGACAGCAATGAGCCAGGGTGTGCCCAGGGGCACTGACCAACCACCAAAGGGAGCAGAGGGCACACAGGTGCAGTGTGTGAACAGGAGGGGTATAAAAGACTGGTAATGGCTAGATAAATTAGAACTGTTTGGAGAGAATGAGTTTTTCAGCACTATGTTCAATAACACTTTGATCACCATTCCTAACTACAGCCATGTTTGTTGAAATTTAAAAGTTAGGTGGTGTGACCTAAATTAAAAAGAAAACATTCTATGTGAGAAGCTCCTGAGTTGAAAGCAAATGGCTTATTAGTATCCTTTACAATTGCAAAATAGTCTAAAAGCTTCAATGCTGATAATGAATTGATGATAATACACTTCAGCATGTGCATTATTAATAGTTATCTACATATGAATGGAAACTCAGCCAGACTTGTCTGAAAGAACACTTCAAGGACTGCTGCTTAATGGTACATCTGAGGAACAGGTTTGTGAAGACGAACGTGACATTTATTATTCATTTAATGATTGACAATAGGGAAAATCTTATTTATTTTAAGTATATTTAACCTTGTGTAGTGTTAGTATAGAGCCTTCAAAATCTAAAAGACTGTCCTTGTGACCAAAAGCTGCCCTAAAAATTTCAGTTATCTTTAAGCTCTTGTACTCTGAGGAATCACCTTGGGATTTCAAAACAAGAACTTTTGCCTGCCTGGTTCAACATATTCACAATTATTTAGGAACAATAAAGTGATAATTTTTGCTGCTGCTATCATATTTTTCAGACTAATCATGTTAGGTTGAAAGTGAAAAGTTGCACTGATAACACTTAATGACTGACAAAATGACAGATGATATGACGACAAATACAAAGGAACACTGCTTCCCGTGGTGCAGACATTTTGTGGTATACTTGTTTGATTAAAGGTACTTACAATTTAAACTTCCACCTCTAATTTAGTTTCCTATTTCCTGTCAAAGGTATTGTCCATGCTATGTTAAAGCAACTCTTGAAAACTAACATTTTTCTCTGTTGAAAAAAAAAAGAGATTAGAATAAAACTCTGAACCCCAAGACTTGTTCAGAAAGCACCAAACTGCATTACTAAAATGTTACACCATCCTCTTGGGCCACATACACTGGAGGTTACTGATGTTTATAGCTATACTGCACTACAAACATATTATGCTATAAACACTTTAAACTCATACTGTCTAAAACAATGTTTTTCACTGAATACTTTAATGTTTAATTTTAATAAAATGGTTTGTATTTTACTGAAAACTTATCTTACTGCTCTTCCAAGTTTAGCTAGGGAAAATATCAATACCCTTTTACCACCTATTAAAGCATTGAAGACATTCACATTGATTCAGGAACTGCTATAGATCAGTAAAATGTTTCTTTGGGAAACAGGCAACCATAAAGTCTCAACATAATTTTTCTTTTTTTTTTTCCTTATGTTTCTAGTGCACATTCAATACCTGTGTAACACCCTTGTTAAGGAAAACTGACTGTAGGTCTAATGGACCAATCATAACGAAAGTTTTTCCAAATTCAGAGACTTTTCACAGGTCTTGAATTCCTGTAGTCACAGGTACCAGGCTGTTGTGTGGCTGTTTCTTCAAGATATGAGCAAAATACAGGAAAATACATTGCATTTGGTGACTCAATTGCCATTAACAGGACTCAGGACAAGCCTTGTGTCAGCTCTTACACAGCTGCCTGCCTGTCAGCTAACCCCTAGTCTCAAAAGCTGGTAATATCTCTGGTTGCAAAGAGGGACATCTCTGCAGAATGACAAAAATCAGTAATGACTGGATCAGCACCACAAGTCTCCAGTGCCTACAGTTCTGACCCCTGTTATTTTTCTGGATTGATTTAATTGTTCCACTTTTCCAGGTAAGAAAATGGATATTTAAACAATTATAAAGCACCATATATATACTAATTATTGGAGAAATTAAACTGATAACACCAGGGGAAAAAAGAGATTTTTTTTTTTTTCCCTAGCGAAAAGTCAAGAAAATTGTGTCTTACAGATGAGTGCTGAAAGGGACAAGGAAAAATATATGTGTAAGTATGACAAAGATAGAATGAAAGGGAAAGAACAAAAAAAATTGTCATGAACCATAAACACAGAAACAGTGCGACACAACAGAAATGAACAAATAAAGTCAGAGATTAGAAAATTTTAATTTCTAGTTCAGTTGTAACAAGTAATTGTCGATGCTAAAAGTTTAAAAGAGTCAAAAAAGCCAAAGATTGCATTCATGGAAGAAAAAATAATTTTAAGGACTAGTAGACATAAAGGATTAATTCCTGGCTTTTGAATGTCTGAGCTGTAAAATGCTGGAGAAATGCAGGAGAATTTTCTGGGGAGTTGCTAGATGCAATTCCTATATTCTTACCCTTTCTCCATGCTCTCCTGGCTGCGCACTAAGCAAGCAAGCAATGAAACCTCTGCCATCACTCCAGATGATTAATTAATCCTCAAGAAAACAGAAATAGCTAGACATTCTTAATAATACTGGAGTTCAGATCCTAATCAGCAGCAAAATTGGAAGATAATTATAACATATTTTCATCACTAAGATGCAAAAAAATCTTAGAGTGAAACTTATATAGAGAATCAGCTTATAGATTTTGTTACAAGTTCTGTAATGCAGCTGATTTAAATACTTCGTATAAAGATTTTTCAATATTTCCATTAAAGCTATTAATTTGACAATATCTAAATCTTTCAGGTAGAAATAACTGATTTTGTGAACATTTCTACTACATTTATTCAAGTTATTTGGTTTTATAAGTTTGAAATCTATTTCAGTTATGTTGTTTGACTTTTATTATGTAATTTTTACAAGAAATAAAAGTGTTTGGACTTCATTATTCTACCACAATGAGAAGTAGAAATAGTGTGAAGCAAAGCTACAAGAACCCCCATGTTAATGTGAAGCAAAGCTACAAGATAAAAGTGTTTGGACTTCATTATTCTACCACAATGAGAAGTAGAAATAATGTGAAGCAAAGAAGCTACAAGAACCCCATGTTAATAACCCATCACCTTTGCTCCTGGCATTACATTAGCATTTGACCTGACATTATATTCACTAGCAGTCAACACATAAATGAAGCTATCATGTTTTGCAGATATTAAATTACAAACTCTTTCTGATTGCATCTTCAGATTTTATTTTACTATAATTAAACACATGGATTTTTTTTTTCCATAGGATACTTCTGTATCTGTTTTTTGGACAGGGCAGAGAGAATTTGATCTGTATGCCTGTTCAGTCTACAGCAGGGCTACACAGAGAAGAAACATTCTGGGTGAAAAAAAAAAAAAAAGGTAGGAAAAGACAAAGGGCTTATTGATATCCCAAATCAGGGAAGCAACTGCAGCTCTGGAAACCTCAGAAGCCAATGCCTTATTCTGAAGTCAAGCCCAACCATCTATCCTTCCATAGCTACCATGGACATAAGAAACATAAGCTTCAGCTCATATACCAACCTAAATTCATATCAGATAGATCTAGGGATAATATTATGTAGTATTTGAATAGCCAAGATGGAAATTTTAGCCCATATTTTTTTATATTTACTTTTCAGCAATGCAGAGCTTCATAAATTGTCTTTTAAGAATAACATAGAATTTTAGCTAATATTTAATTCTGTCATCTTGATATTTATATCCCACTGAAAAGGAACACTGTAAGCAACAGATCTGCCTGAAATATGTTATGGACTGTGTTTTATTCAATATTACCCCTGATGGTAAATAAGATGTTTACACAGCATTCTGCAAATGAGTTGAACATTAGAAAAAAGAAGTCATTGGGAAAATGGAAAAACAAATCCACTGAGATTCCCATAATTGAACAGGAGAGGGAAGTAGAGGGCCAATGTCAATATAGTTCCAGCTATTGGACTTCATCAGGGCTATTTTCAGATTACACTAATGAGTCAAAATTTCTGGAAATTAATGACAGTTTCTGTGCAGCAAAGACTGCACCCAAATAATACTGAAGTGAATTTGAATGAGCTAGGTGACAGAAAATAGAACAAATGTTTTAAAAGACCATAACAGTTTCCCCTGCTAGTTTCCCCTATCCATCAGATCTGAGAGAACAGTCAAGTAAGAGCAATTTCATATTTAAAGCAGGGTTGTGATTGTCATCAAGAAGCTGAAGACAAACAGTAAGTGTTATTCTAGAACCTAGGGCAGATACTTTCTAGAACATGAAAAAAATCCTAAAACAGAAGCTCTAGGGGCTTTATAAAGACATCCATTTGAGAATTCATCACCTCATAATCAGTGTGGAGGAGAAATAGCTTGGTGTGAGCATCTGTCACAAGTGTATCAGACACTGCATAACTACATCATCAGTGCTGGTTCCTTTCTGATCAGGTTTTCAGTTTTGAGTATAAAAGGAAAATCAGAGCAGCAAGGGTGAGAAAGACAATCACCATGTCAGCATGATGGGCATTGCCTTAAACTGCCTAATAATTACCTAGTTTTGAGAAATATCTATGAGCTATTTGCAGACTACCAATTCATGTGGTACTCTGAGTACTGTACACTTGCTATGGAAACAGCAATGAAAGAAAGTGCCTTTACAAAAACAAGAATGGTAGCTGAAAGCTAATGGTAACACAGTTCTAAGGCTGATCCTTTCAGACACCAGACTGCAGAAACTGCACAGAATAATGTACCTTTGCTTTCTGATGGAATGCCAAGTCACAGAACATGTTTTCAGAAGGGAAAGCCGAAAACAGCTCATTAAAACATTTTAAGGTAATTTTTTGAGTTCTTGCTAGAAGTCTTGCTTTGTTATTAAAGCCTGCCAAATTGCAAAAATTATTTTTCCTAGATATTTTTAAACTCAGTAGTTTGGGGTTTTTTTTTCACTTACTTATCTTCAGTGAATTTTTAGAGTGTGGAAATAACATCGACATTCCATTTCATTCATGTTTTAGGATTAAATTAATATATGTAATTTTTGATCCACTGCATAGGGACTTTTTGACCATTTTCCACAGCTTCACAGCATGAAAAGATGTAGAATGTGGAAACAGATCTCTCAGCCTAATTTGAGCAACAGCAACAGCAGCAGAAAAACAACAAAGCCAACTAACCCTTTAGTCCAAGGAGTGAAACTACAGCAGCAAATGCAATCCCTGCTGTGAGGGAACATTTTGCATGTATTTCTTTCTTGACTCTTTCCTAGAAGTGATTTTTTTAGACAGGAGAGTTATTCCTTACTTGATTTACAAAGAAAATAAAGTCAATAGAACTGAAGCAGCAGCCTGAAATATACTACTACATTTCCTTTAAAAATCTTATTTAATCACTTCTCCACATCCACACTGACTTTGTAATTTAATGTGTAGGTTTTAGAATTTCTGCCTTGAGTTCTTCCTGCTTCTCTTGAAATTACCCTTCAGGTTTTTGGATCACAGTCACTCTTAATGAAGTTCCACTGCCTGCCAGTACAAAAGCAAGGGAGGGAATATTAAATTTCACTGTCCTGTGATTGCACAGACCAATGAATCTGCCATTCCTGAACATGGAGTGCAAAAGACTGCCCATTTTGATCATTGAGTGGGAATTTTGTGTGATACTGAATGAAATCAATCTCTTGCATACTATTTTTTGCATACTGATAACATGTAAAACATCTATATGCATATACCTATATGCTTTTGAAACAGAGAGCATTTAAGCTGAAATATAGGTTACCTGGGTCATAACTATCATTTATAGAGAGTTCTCTGAGGAAGATCCTTTATAGAATCCTTTGTAGGATCTTCATTTCACATCTTTGAAAGGGACGGCAGTCTCTCTAACAGTTACATTTCATATGAGAACTAATGCATTTTCCTAATTTATTAAATGCATGATAACAATAGAGTTCTTGTTATTAATGGTGAAAATTCTGCTTCTTTCCCATATCTTTGTATAAACTTTCTACAGCACCACAGAATTCCTTTTCCAGGAGGTGCCAAAAAAATCATCATGGTATCTCTGTATTCTTAAATCTTTAAGACAAAAGTGTGAGATCCCAACCAATCTTATCTCAGGAGAACTAGGTAGATAGAAGCCCAGGAATGATCCAGTTCTTCTGCCACAGTGCATCACATCACAGAATCATGGAATTATAGACTGGACTGGCTTAGAAGGAACCTTAAAGATCATCTTTAAGTTCCAGTCCCACTGCTGTAAGCAGGGACACCTGCCACTAGAATGGGTTGCTCAAGGCCTTACCCATCCTGCTCTCTAACACAGCCAGGGACTGGAGACCCACAACTTCTCTGGGCAGCTTGTGCCAGTGTCTCACAACCCTTGTAGTAAAAAATACCTCCTTACAGCATTTGTTTGATTTTAGTGTGTGAACACAGGCACCACATCATGTCAGGCACAATTCCTGTTCTGGAAAATGGTGTCCATCCACATTGCAACTCCTTTAAGCTTTCTTTGCCATTTTGAGTTCAGTGACCTGCAGTAGATATAAGAAATATTAAGTAACAAGTGTGACTCTCTTTTTTTAAGTCAACTCTTAAATTCCTTACAGGGTTGTTGTGCTCCCATGCACCTGTGAAGTAACCCTCAGTGGAGAATTAGCTGGGTCTTCTTAAATTGTAGAAAAGGATGTGGTGTTTTCATGGTCAGGCTGAGCATGAAATAAGGTCTGCAGTAGATGGTTACAAGGTCCCTCAGAAAAAGCAGTTGCATTTTTTTGTTTTGTTTTCTGATAGGAGTTAAATACTGTTTAACTTTTTGTCTTGTTGATGAATAAACTACATTGTTCTTGTTTTGTATATTTTTCTCTTAAGCCTCTTGCATAATACACACAAATATGAATATATGTATCCACTATAAAATTTTCTGTTGAGCACTCCACCAACAAAAAAAGCTGGGGCCAACAGTGATGAGCTGTGGTAATTATACTGCTGTCACAATGAGTACAGAAATCTGTATCCTTTAAAGAGTCTGAATTTGTAAAGAGAAGAATATATATTATTCAATCAACTAACAAACATGGAAAACAACAGACATTTCTGAATGCATAAATCTCCTACAGTTCTCTGCAGAACTTTTCTCTATAAAGGGCTTCTCTTCCTAAAACTATGCCTAAATTATATTCTCCAGACTAACAGTGGAATATTTCCACTCATGGTATATTTTAATTTGGGGACAATATGGTATCTAGATCAGCTTATTGGTTTGTAGTTCCTTTCTAAGGAATATTTTCTTTCTTTCAGCCTAGATAACCTCCAGCCTAATAAAATATTCATTTTTCCACACTGCTTACATATCTTACAGTTTTGTCACAGATGATCAAAATTACAATATTTCCATTCCTGTAACAGTAAATTCTGGAGTATTCAAACTTACTTAAGCAGTAAATTGTCTTGTATGAAATTTGGCAGCTTTACCTCACTCAGAAATGGTCCTCAAAGAGTAATCTGCATAAAATTTGCAAACACAAAGATGAATGTTGTGATGGTCAGAAAAGAAACATATGTACTGGTCTATGCTCACAGTTCAGACACTGCAGTCAGCTATTTTAACTTGTAGATAATGGGCACTCTGGGCAAGGCAAGCCATGATAAAAGGGCTTCCATCATGCCAGAGGGTTCATCCCCGTGGTTCCAAGCTACAGGGCAGCCCTGGTCCCAGCAGGCAAAGAGAGCACCTCCAGCCCCACATACAGTGGGACAACACCAAGCAAGCTGGCCAGACCTGCTCCCACCTACAGGGAGGCAGGACAGAAAGGCTCTGCAAAGGAGGCCTCTGATATCTAGTTTGGTCCCTTTTCCTCTGGAATTTGAAAACTGTATTTGAAAACCAAGTTTGTTTTTAAGCTTTTCCTTTTTTAGATAAAAAGACATTAATCTCACTTCTTCTATGAATTTAAAATAAATAGTTAATATGGATTGGAAAGAGTCAAAATTTATTTTCCTGGTCAACAAAACTGTGCAAAGCATTTATGCAGGGCAGGCAATTTCAGCAAAATTATAGGCTTTCTCTAGGTGTATATAATTATTGCCATTCCTGTCTCAATTTCTACATCAAAATTATCAGAAATAATAGCCTGATCTTTACAGAAGACTTAATATTTTTCATATTGTCTTTTCTCTCCTGTGGAGAATAATGATGCATTCTCTAGAAAAGGGTATTTTGCACCAAAGTTGGAGGTTTTTGTTGACCACCTCCCCCCCCACCCCCCGAGGTAGACTTGGTCCCACATGCTCAGATCTCCTGTTCTGTAGCCAGCTTGTCCTCTGTCATGCTAAGCAGCTGGGGTATTTTCCCTTAAGGAAAAAAATGTCTTTAAGTACAAAAATTTCCATGCACTTCTGTGTCCAATATATCATCTCAGCAGAGGTATAGTCCACATGACTAAACTCTGTAGTGTCAGACTACATTTTCCTCTTGTGCTTGTGCTGTTTTTTTATCAGGAGAAAAAGTATTGATGATAATTCTTTCCATTAACTTTGCAGTTTTGTATTAACCAGTTTCAAACTCTGTTCTTTTACCAGCTGATAATACTGATATCTGTTCTGCGTGATACTCCAAATTTTAATCTTCTGAACCTTGAAGTAAATGTAATTGATAAAAGCAAAAGCTTACAGATGCCTTTAAACTTAAGTGCAGATATTCGAGAAGAAAAAAAATGCAAATGTAACCAAGAACTTTCTTTTATAAGCATATGCCACCCATTCTGTGAGCAGACCAGGATATTCACAAAACACATTTTCTCAGGAGTTATTTTTTTAGTAATTAATCCTGTCACAGAAAAAAGAATCAAAGTTCATGCATTTAAAGTATATGTTCTCTGTAATCACCACAAATGTTGGTCCACAGTTTGAAAGAGTAAGCTTCTAGAAATGTGTAGAACCTAGTGTAAGACTGTCACCTTTTTTAGTATCAAATATCAAAAGAACTCTATAATTTACTTTTTAGGGTACCACAGGATATAAAAATTGATTCAAAATACCATTTCATCTCAACTACATAATTAATTCTTCACAAACCAGTAACTAATGGGACATCATGGCTCTTTTAATTTTCTGTTTCAACTGAAGTTCATGGAGGAAATAAAAATTATGCTATTACTATCCACTGAGTATTGGATATACTTATCTTTTCAAAGACTTTTAATTTTTCTTAAGCTTGTCTCTATGTGAGATTGGATGTTGATCTGTGGGAGGCTTCTATAACATCTACAGTAAAATTTATAAGATCAAAATGGGAAAAATAATTAATGGCCACACCCATACATCTTTAAATTGTCATAACTTTGTATTAGATGGTCTTGCTGAAACAAAACAAAGGACACAACAAAAGAGCAAGAAGAACTGCTGCTGCTGGCTATAGTCTTTCAGCCTTAGTCTTGCCTGAACTTCAAGTAATAATAAGCTTCTCAAATTTGCCTCACTGTAAGGATTTTGAAGTAAGTATATTGCTGTGCAGTTCATAATTCAGCTACTGAGATTGAAGTAACCTTGAAGTAACCTTGAAGTAACCTTGAAGTAACCTTGAAGTAACCATCCCTTCAACCTATTGTGAAGATGCTGGAATCTATTTATTCTTGCAACCTCTTAATTTGCTCTTACTTGCCTTTCCAAATGCAAGCAGAAATCTGTCTACTGGAAACTTTGATGTGGATTCCCAATGTATTAAGGTAAGAAGAGTAAGAGAGGTCTCCTTATCAGATGGTGGGAGGAAACTGTGAGAAGACACAGGCTGATTATGAACAATTAAGTGACTGAACTTTTTTCTTCCCTGGGAGAAGGACTTGTTAATGTGAGGGAACAGAATCACTGAGGTCCAAAGAATACTCTTCCAGGCTTGTCAGCTACTCTGGGCTAACAGTGCAGCCGGGCACAGAGAGCCCTCCATATGAACTCGAGTGAGGAGTGAGGCAATATTGGAACTAACAGCACCAGAAACAGAGCAAAAACCAGAATCCCAACGGGATCAATCCTTCTCCAAGATAAAATGGTACTGTAGTAACGAGTTTTAAATTATTCTATTTCCTCAACTCTGTAAGAAAATTCCCATGAAGTAGATGTCAGTGCTGGGACTGAAAACTGATGTGTTGACAGAGGGTGCATCATGAAAAAGACAAGGTCAAGGGAAGAACATTTGAGTAAGCCTTTTTTATATACACTTCTATTTCTCCACATCTCATACTGTTGCCTTACACTGTCTATTTTTTTCCCAGCAACACAACATAGCCATTGGCATTAAGAACCTTCTCTCAGACTAAGTATTAGCTGATGTGCTAATAATTAATTCTGTGAAGACGTTCAGTGAAAATTAGTTGTAATCTGTGCTGTGGGCAGTCACAAAAGTATGCAAATTCTAATGCTATTTTATTATTTTTTATTATTTTGTTTTCTTATGCTTTGGGAAACTTCAAACATCAAGCTGTATCTTAACTAGGTACTTGCGTGGATAGTGCTAGGCTTTCACTTAATGGTGAGACTTGATCACTAATGACTCTGTACTGACACTGTCTCCTTATATTTGCAAGTATTTAATTGCTTCTAAATGAATTTATTCCTCTAACAGGTCAATAAATAATGCACAATGAAGTAATCTCTCAACTTTAATTCTAATAATCAAAGAGAAGCATTCTAATAAGCAAAGAAAAGGATCAAGATCTTGTCCAAGATCTTTATCCCACATCTAATTTATCTTTTTTTATATGCAAAATACAAGCCAGCATTCAAGATACTGCTCTGTACCATTAGTATGATTTTCCACTCCGGAATGGTAGGTGATAATTATTGACAAATTACGTATCAGGAAGAATTTGAATCAGGAAAATGATTGCCCAGGTACTAAGGCTTAATATTCAAACTGCTATCTAAATACTAAGTACAATTACTGATTTTCACTGAAACAAATTAATCTGTTTTTTAACCTATAAAAAGAACAAAAGTTCGGGCTAAGAAAAGATGATTTCATCAAAAATATCATAATATTGTACTTTGTTAAGAAAATTATATTAATTTGTCTGTTGACATCAAAATTTTTAGTGAAATCACATAGGATAAAGCACAGAAATATAAACAACCTATGATAATCCCAGAGAGCTTCAATCCTAACGAGTTTATAAGTGCAATGCTTTTAATTTCCAATTGAGCAACTGTTTAAAGAGGTTGAAAGCTTTCTCAGAATTATAGCATTAATGTTCTTTCATTCCAATTAGTTCTCATGGTTTATTTTTAGTAGACTAAGGCACTGGGTTTTTTTTAAGTGAATTCTTTTCTTGACAAAGAGTCCCAGTGATATAAGTAACATAATTCTTAAGGAAAAAAACAAAAAAACCCAAAAACCAAAACAAAACAAAAAAGACCAGATGTGTATAGAAGTAAAAAGTATAAAAGAAGGAAAAAACAGGTGAATTGCCGTGAACACTTTTATGTCTTTTTTTTTCCTTCTTTTTTTAAATTTATTTCAATTAATATAACCAATCACTATCATTATTTTACAGGGGTTTTTTTTCTAGTAAGGGTAATGTCTTAGTTCCTAAGAGCAATTCAAATTATATGTGTTCATCTGAGAATAAATATGTATCAATATGGTTGATGAATGTGTCCAAACCTCACTGTCCAAAGAACAAATAAATTTATTATCTCTTACAACTGTGATTTAAAATGAAACTAGCACATGTAACATTGAAATCCATCCTTGAATAGATCTATTCTTTCCATACTTGTTAAAATGCGAAAGCTGTTTGGACATAGTGCTGGGAAATCTGCTACGGGTGAGACTGCTTGAGCAAGGTGAGATTAGGACCAAATAACATCCAGACATTCCTTCCAACATCAGCCATTCTGTGATTCTATTAAATTAGGCTCAAATGCATTCATTTATTTATTTACTCAGTAGCTCATCTAGTATCATAAATCAATAATATGGCCCATTTTCTGTGGAAGTGATATTTTGTGTTTCATTTTCATTGTTGGAGGGGGAGCATTTCCAACATTTATTTCAGACTGAAAGTGGCGAGGACAGTGGAAATAATCTATTGCTGGGATCACCCAATTCTCCTCATTGATTATAAACAGTTCTGACAGGTATCTTAATCATCAAGGTATTTTCCAGATCACTAAAGCTAGATAATAGGAATCATAACCTGATTTAATTTTGTACGTGGCAGAAAGTCTCCCATGTTAAACAATGGAGTACTAGATATCCTCTGTCAAAGAATGTGGCAGGAGCAATGAGACAGTGTGAGTACTAGAGATGTTTATACTTACACTGTAAACTTCTGTAGCTGGGTGAGATCCATGTGACTCTTTTCTTTCTACACCTAAATCTTGCAGTCAAATTCCAAAAATGTCTGCCTACTTTCTGATACCTGGTTTCAGCAATACTTAAGATAAGACTGAATTTGCCACAGAATGAACTGGGATAATGACATAACATGGTTTGGAATTCCCAGGAAACACATGCTTTGGAACTGATGGGAGGTCTCACATGAACTCCTAGGAGAAGGGCTTCCCTGACATGTTTTGGATGTCTTAGGCACCTGGACCTCTGAGCTCAGTACATGTTAGAGATTGTAGTCTACATCATGGAACTGCCTTTTGGCAAGGGCTTTCTTCTGCCTGGGGATGATAGGGAATGTGTGCTAATGTATTTACAGACAATTCTACAGGTGAAGGTATGGGTGCTAACATCTCTGAAACGGGTCTTACTGTCTCTACTAACTTTGAGCAGCAGGTTGGTTACAAAGCCTGGACAGCTTAGCTCCTGAAACAGACAAGGTTCTGCACAAGCTTGAGTTTCTGAACTTCAGGATAAAATGACAGGTTCAAGGGGAATAAGAGGAGAATATGTGGTAGGTGGCTCAGGAAATCTGTACCTTCCTAGTGCCTCAGGAAGAGGGCAACATGCAGCTGGGAGTTTGAGATAAAAGCAGGCTGTGCCCTCTAAAACATCAAGAGAAAACCCCATGGGCGTGTGCCCCAGTAGACTCTTTACCTTTATTCAAATAAAGTTGTGGGACTCCTCTGTCTCCTTTGTGGACGTTGGCTTTTCATAATGTGATTTTCGGTACAGGGTATCTGGCTTTCCCCTTGTAAAGTCAAATTTTCAGCTGCAGCCTCTCAGCTCCAGGTGATCTTATCAGTATCCCAACAGCCCTTTAGTTTGCACATCTAAATCTCATCTAAAACACTTGACCAGAGTCAAATGTCTCATCTATATTCCTTTAGGCAAAGGATGATCTCTTTCCATTAAGTATCAAAAATATCTCAGCAGGATAGTGGGAATTTCAACCTTTATATTCCTAAGGTCTTTCCCCTTGTAAAGTCAAATTTTCAGCTGCAGCCTCTCAGCTCCAGGTGATCTTATCAGTATCCCAACAGACCTTTAGTTTGCACATCTAAATCTCATCTAAAACACTTGACCAGAGTCAAATTTCTCATCTATATTCCTTTAGGCAAAGGATGATCTCTTTCCATTAAGTATCAAAAGTATCTCAGCAGGATAGTGGGAATTTCAACCTTCAAACCTTATTCCTAAGGTTTTTTAAGACAAAAAGAAACATAAAAGACATAAAGAAAGGTTAAAACTTCCCTAGAATTCCAGATAATAATTCAGAATATCACTTATGTCACATTTCATGCAAAACAGTGTCTCAGAAAATGTCAGAAACATTTCATATGTTTTCTGTTCCAATTAACAGAAAATACCTCATAATCCTGCAGTCACCAAAGTGAGATTTATTGCAATTCAAAGGCAGACATGATCCTTCATACCAGTTAATACTGTTGTGCGAGTGTTATAGGGTAGAATATGGCTCCATCCTTCTAAATATGAAAGCATGTGAAAAAACTTTTCAGACCTGAGATGTAAATTGATGCTTTTGTAGACCATTAATTCAATATACACTTAGGGACACGGTTTAGTGGTGAACATGATGGTGCCAGGCTTATGGTTGGACTCAATGATCTTATAGGTCTTCTTCAACCTAATGTTATTCTATAATTTTGCTACTATTTGTAAATGTGACTGAGAGAATATAAATAATTCAGACACAAATTATCCTGGTCCCAGAGAGGGCAGGTTAAGTTTTGCAGTACCTGGGAGAGGGCATGGCCAGGAGATGGAGGTTATTTTATACCACCTCACATCATTGCCAGGGGTGGGGGGAAGAGAGTCTCTTCCAAGGAGAAGGGATTCCTTCCAGTCAAGAAAATATAGAGGAGGGCATTGTTGGTGTTGTTTATTGTAGGGGGATTGTTGCCTGAATCCTTCCTTTCTGCACTTTCTTTCATTAGTACTGTTGCTGTTACTTTTTTCTTATCTCCTTGTGATTTTCAGCAAATTGTCCTTATCTCAACCTGTGATCTTTGTCATTTGTGCCTCCAGTTCTCCTCTCCAGCCTGAGGAATGGGTGGAGGAAAGGAGTGAGCGGTGCATGTGTTGTAGTGGGAGTGTTAAATTGGAAAATATCATTCCTAAACCACTACACAAATCCTCGTGAGCGGTGCATGTGTTGTAGTGGGAGTGTTAAATTGGAAAATTAAACCACTACACAAATCCTACTGAATATTACTGGGGCTTGGGCTAGCACTGTAGTGTGCCTGTAAGTTGAAAACTTACTACATCTGACACTAAAAACCCTTGTGATTTAAGAGAGTTTTAATAAAATGGCAACACGTTGTCAAGTACGCAGGAACATGGGGAGAATCAAACATTATGAAAGCTTTCATCCTGCAAATGTTCTTAAATGTCAGTTTCACTTTCAATTTTCAGACATATGGACTCAGTGCCTGTTTCTTCTCCACAATTAATGTTTCTATAAGACAGGAATCTTACACTTTCTGAGACTTTCTTAATCTTATACTTTCATCTCCTGTGAGTTCAACCCTAAGGGAAGAAAAAAAGAACAGAAGAGGGTAATAGTTACCAACATCTTAGTTTTCTTCAAGTTAGTAAGCATATCATGGTTGTTCAAACACTTATATGGTATCAGTACTATCTTAATATGAACACATTAACAAGAACAAGACAAATCTTGCCTGTTTTCCATCTTCAAAAGTCTCACTCACTGAAATATAATCCAAGGTTGACTCAAAATCTGGTGATTCTTTGCTTCCAGAATGTTCATGTGGTGCAAATCCTATATTCTGTGTTTCTATACTTGGGAAAGTATATTCTGCAAATTATTAGCAGTTCTAAAGGTAAAAGAACAATTTGTTGCTCAAATAAATTTGCAGTATAAGGACCTGTAGCTTCACATAATTTTGTTATTTAAAAGATCTGTGAAACATTTCTCCTTAAAGTCAACCTTGCATACAGCAAGTGTTTAAATATCAAATTTATCTTTCCCAATGTGCCATTATTCCTCAGTAAAATTCCATAGTTAAAACTGTGACCTTCTTAGACTTTTTGATAATTGCTAGGTGTAATTTCAAATAATCAACAAAATCACTTTGTTAGTTTAGGTTTTACACAAAAATTCAATACCACTCTTCCCAAATATCCTGTCAAGTAAGAAGTAAAGAAAAGTAAACCTACAGAGTGGGAAAGACACTGAGGAAAATGTGAGGGACTTGTGATTTTGCTGGTGTCTGGAGTTATATTTTGAGGTAAGAAGTGGAGAAAATGTTCTGAGACAGATGGATATAATAGGCATTAAGTTTTTACCTTTCTCTAAGTGTTTTTCAGCTCTGAGGTGAGGTCTCTTTCACTCTGAAGTGTTTTGTAGTGAAAAACTAAAAAAAGGGAAATTTATCCTCAGAATCTGTAGACAAGAAGAAGCATGACGACAGCCTGAGTGTTTAAACGGCTAAACATTTAAATGTCATTTTAGGCACCTTCTGAGCAATGGCTTTTTGTTGTTTTCCCTTAGAAACACCACAGAGAAGTCACAGTCCTGTTTTGCTGGCAGTGCATGAAAACCTGCCAAAGTGACAGGCCCCACAACAGAAATCTACTTTTCTCAAATTGGCTTGTGCTTCTCGAGTCTTCAGTCACCCATGTTCAAGGACCAGATTCTCATCTGATCAAATCATCTTAATGCTTTCACACTTAATACATTATTTTCATTTATATGAGAAGGAAAGACTTCTGTGGATAAAGAAAACTAGAGAATAGTGTGAGGAAAGTACAGAATTTGAGGAAATTCAAATGAGGTTACAGATTTCCTTGCAGCAGAGCTTCCTAAGGATTTGCAAGGCATCTTTGAATATAACATTTTGGAAAAATGAGAGAGGAAATCAGTTGGAGATACAAACCATAACTTTGAATTATTCTTTGTCAGAAAAATACAGACCTGATCTCTTTCTGAAGATCTTACATGGGAAGCTGCTTTGTTAGCAAAAGCCCCACTCTCAGCAGCAGTAGTTTTAAGTAGCAATTCAGACAATAGATTTTCTATCCATTCCTTGTACATTACCTTAAGTAGAGATTTATCTAAAGCCATTTTTGGACACTGTCCCAGAGCACAGGTTTCCTTTTTCTTTATTGGTACTACTAAAAAAGCAGTACCAATAGCTTTACTACACACCTCATATATTAAATATATTCAGCATTCCCCAAATTTTAGTGGTGATAAGGGAAACTAATGACCACAAATGGATTTGCTTGACTTGATTTCAGAAGTTAATTTTAGATGTTGAAAATGTTAATGTCTTATTTCAATGAGCTTTTAAAAGCATAGAACATTATGACTTTCTGTGCATTGCTCTTAGGATGTTGCTGAATATTAAAAATAATTTTATTGGATAATAATATGTCTCTGCTATCAAGAAAAGTGACTCAGACTGTTTCTACTTAATGTAATAGATTTTCTACAATAGTAGTTTCTTCAAAAGTTATCACCAAAGGAGTGCTGTTTCTCAGACTAGACTAGTTCTAGTTCGTAGCTGAACCGAACTTGCAGGAAATAAAGAATAATTTTCTTGAAAGTCAATAAAGAGGATTAACTGATGCATATTAAATTATTTCTTTTAGAGACCCGCCATGCAGGAAGAAAAATAAATTACATTTTAAATTGCTCCTATTTCCTCAAGCTGTTTCCTACTGAGTTACCAGACCTACAGTCACACCTCACATCAGGGAACACCCAATTTGGCAGTAGCTGCTACATCTGCTTTTACAGACAAGAATGCAGCAATATTTTAGATATAAAAATTAAAGTGCTGCAGTTGGGCCACAAAGAAAATGCTTGTTTACTAATCCAGTTCGTATAGAATTCTGTATCCAGTCTCTCATTTTCATAAGGTCTATAACCAATGGTATTAGCTAAATCAGGATAGCTAGTTAAATTAGTTAAACAAGCAGTGGAATATATATTTTGGGAGAAATCAAAGAACTGTTTTGAACTTTCATGAAACCTTTATCATCCTAAGGAGTTCTATAACTTGAAGCTGCTGCTGGCCAACTGTGCCACTTACCAGATGCAGCAAATTCTTCTTCTCTCTGTGTGAGAGCTTGTGATTGGACTTTGGGTATAGTTATGTGTGTAAAAACGTGATGAAAATGTTTTGATCAGACGTGATCAAAAGTTTTGATGTTTCAGAAACGTGATCCGTGTCTGCTAACTCCTCCCCTGTCCTTGCTCAGTGTGAAGTTGTATCTGTAAATGTGACAGGGGAACGTGGCTGTTCCTAGAGCCCTCAGTCTGCCCTGCACTGTAACACGTGCATAATGCAGCCCAGTTGCTCTTGCAAATCCCTAAGTGCTGTGGTTTTCCTTTGATCTTTTACTCCAAGGTGTCTATAGGTTCATCGCTAGACAATTCAGACAATTCAATGTCTCATTGCTAACTATGAGGTTTGGAGGAGAATTGATCATGTGGTATAAATCAAACATGCTGGAGAAAAGGTTTCTTTGATTGCTTTTTGTAGGTATGTTCCTTGCCTTATTTAAATTATGCAAATAAACAGGAATTCTGTTAAGGAACAAGGCAGATATTTCACTATCTGCTTACAAATTTGTAGTCTATCTTCAGTTCAATTTTCACACAATAGATGTTTTTAATAACAGCTATTAACTCATACGTGTTCTTTTGGAAAGAAATGTCAAAACATTTTTAATCCCATTGTGTAGTGGAGCACACAATCAACATGAAGTGACTTGGCCAGTGTCATACAACAGGTATGCCCAGTCTTATCTTTTGCAACATGCTTTCCTATGCCTAGTACAAAAGAAAGAGAAATCCACCTACTTTGATTCCTAGACAAATGCATTTTCTCTAGAAATGTAAATATAATTTTTCTTCTTCACTTCTAGTTCTGAAAAGTCAATCAATTCTTCCCTTATTGGTCATAGATATCTGCAGCTAATAAAATGTTTTTTTAAAAACTAGGCACCCAGATGTTAATAAATAATTTCAAATATAATCTCGTGCAAATTTGTTTGCATGCACCAAGCACAGTTCCAAACTATCTGATCAAGCAACAAAGAAACATTTTCCTCTGATAGCTCAGATCAGCTTTAGTATTCCATGCCTACAGAAAAATGCTTTTTCAAGAATTGTCTATGCTCAGAAACCAAAACTAAATATAATTTTCTCTGACTCAACTTCCTCTTCAAGCAGTTTCTGCACAGCATTGAACATAGTTCTCTAAACTAAAACATTTATTTGTGCATGGAGGACAAGCGCATCAAAAAAGTATGTGCAATAACACCATGAGCGAATTATCACCATACATATGCATAAATCTAAGCTTTCCATTGTACGTGTCTACAAAAGAAATTCTCTGTGGAAATGTACACTGATGCAAATTTCAAGATAAAAATTTTTGAATGTTTATTTTTAGTTCTAACTGGAGTTTATTAATCAACATATTTAGTGTGTCAATAAATACTTCAGGGAAAATTTTAATGTAGTTGTGCAGCAACCTAGAGTCTTATTTCTAATGCTCTGATGCATTTGTTCAAAGGTTTTGTAAGAAGCTGTGATGAGTCAGATGGTCTCCACAAGCAGAACTGTTAGAAAAGTTGAAAGCTATGTTCAACTGGTTTTCACATGGCGAGTTAACTTTGGCTAAAGGCCAAACTCCCACTTAGCTATTCATTCCATCCTCCTACTCAGCAGGATCAGGAGAAATTAAGAAAGATTGAAATGAGATAAAGACAGGGACATCACTTACCAATGACTGACTTGGGGAAAATTAATTTAATTTACTGCCCATTAGAATACAACAAATAGTAAAAAACAAAGACAAATATTATATATTCAACTTCACACCTGAGTTGCTTTAAATTTTCCAGAGCTCTGCACATGAGCTCTGGAAAATTTAAAGCAACTCAGTTTAAAGAAAGAATCCTTCTTCTGTAATGATAATAATTTACCTTCTTTCTTGCATACCTTCTAGAAACTTAATCTCTATCACATGACCTCGGTAGAATCAAAAATTTCTTAGGGTAAGCTTATGTGGAAGGGTCCTACAAGGAACATCAAGTCCGGCTCCTGGCCCTGCACAGAAGAGCCTGAAGAATCACACCACGTGCCTGAAAGCATTGTCCAAACACTTCTTGAACATCATTTCTCTCTGTGATAGGTTATGCTATAAGATAATCAGTACTCTCAACTAAGGAATACATCTATTTTTTCCCCCAGGGTGATGTTTTCCCAGATTTGATCAAACTTTAAAGAGATTCTTAAATTAATGTGATCTTTGAAATTCCAGTGCATAACTGTAACTGCAGTAAATGGACATTTGTAGCACTGTAAATAAAGCTTCCAAGAAAGTAGAACTATTGAGCCACAGACAGATGGTATCTGATATTCTGTATTCATTTTGCTCATTACCAGTGATTTTATAGCATTTTTTTCCTGCTTATAACAGCTATATCTTCATAAAATGGCAGTTTTGTGATTTGCCTTGACATCAACATTACCTAGTGGATTTTGGATTTTTGAACACTCTAGCACTTAGCATCTGTGCTATCTTAGAGCCTCAGGTTTCATGGTATAAACAGTCAGGATCTTGTCCTCATTAATTCAAGGAAAAATTGGAGTAGAATCAATAAAAGGTAAGTTAAAAAAAAAATAAACAAAGAACCCCATATGGAACCCAAACTGTTTTGTAAGACAATTCAGCAGCTTTAGAAAGATTTAGGGACTGGCAATGCTAGATGCAAGCTTCCACAGTACACCTGTTTTGTCCTTTTTAAAATTTTGTTTGTTTTTGTTTGTGGTAGAAATTATTATTTCATCTGATTTAAGACATATTACATAGAAAAGAGCACTTCTGAAACTTGAATAACTATTCAAAGCTAAAATAATAACTCTCTGAAATAATGATGCTGACAGAGCAGAAATTGAGAAGGTTGAAGTCTTGAAAAGAGAAGTAAGAGATTTATCTCTGGACGAGTTATTCTTTGAGAAGGTTCAGCAGGTAATGTCAGACAGAAAAGAAATATTTTTTTCCAAAGAAGACAATAAAACCCCTAGAATTCTAAAGAAATTGGGTTTTATTGCAAAATAAGGCAAATTTTGCATCTTATATTTTCATTGTATATTAAAACACATCCTGTATAATTAGTTTCAATATACAAATAATGTTTATTCAGTTTGGTGATTTATATAATTCATAAGTTTTTTGACCAAAAATATTGCTGAAAATGAATATAAGAATAGAGTAAAAGCACTAGTTAAATTTTACATCAAATTTACTGAAGAGTCAGCTAGGTTATTCAATAAGCACCTTCAGCAAACTAAGCTGGCACAGATACTGGAAAAAGCATTCCTTACCCCCACTAAAAACATGCTCGTATTCTCATTTCTCCCATCCTTATACCAGCACAAATGCTTGGGTGTGCTTATACAGTGTGCAGCAAGAGAGCTGCACAGATAAAAACGGAAAGAAGGAGAAGAGGCAAAGGAATCATTTTCTGTCAGATCAGATCCTGCATCCAATTCAATACTTTGACACATGAACAAATTTTGGACACATCTGAGCCTTGAGAGCAGGGAGCATACAGGTAAGGAGTGAGAAGGATTTCTCTGGTGCAAGTGGTGACCTGTAATTACTGAAATGGCTGCTGAGAAATTTCCTTGTGAAAAGGAAATCAGAATCAGATTGTGGTATAAGCTTACTGAGCTGGTTCAAATATTTTCTAAAATGACAGTTTGAGATGTTATTAGCAGCATTTATTTGTTGCAGGATTATATTGGCAAGTAAATCGGACAAATATGCAGTAAAGATCAGAATGAATAACCTGCAACAATCTTACTTTTCTCTTACAGTTAGATTTCTTTTCTGCCACGTTACAGGTTTCCTTCTTATACTTTAGCCTTGATTACATGATTTTCATCTACTCAATGATACTTCCATCTTAGGATCTACACCTGGTCATACAGAGAAAGGAGTAAGTGAGGTGTTATCTTAGGCCTTTCACACTGAGATGTGGGTTAGTCTAGACTCATAGTTCATTCTGCTATATGAGGAATGCTCTTTGCTGTGGGGCTTACTGGAACTGAAGTACTTCTTTAAGTCTATTTTTTACTACTGGCTGAGACTTTTTAGGAGAATTTAAAAGAGGATTTCAAATAAAAACTTGGCTTCAGTTTCAGATTCTTAAGAAGTCACAGAGGACATACTATTCTGCTTTTCATAGAGGCTGTGTTTTAAGAGACGTAAAGCCATTTTCCAAATGCTTGAAAATACACAATGCTTCCATACTGTTGGAACCTCCTTTCAATATCTTTCAGACTTAGGCTAAAAATAGAATTACCTTCTCTCTGAAGCACAAGGCCTCCTCATATAAAATACTGTCCATACCTATATTTAGAGGTAAAGATGTATCATAGCTCTTTAAAAAGTGTGGTAAACTTTTCCCTCTACAGCTTGTTCTCTCATAATATATGAAGTTGGGAAACAGAATGATATCTGCTCCTTTTGGCAGTAAAACACCACCAAGAAGAGTCTGACTGCTTCTTCTCTCTATCATCCCATCAGGTATCCGTAGGCAGCAGTAGGGTCTCCCCAGAGGCTTTCTCTTCTCCAGGCTGGATAAACCCAGATCTTTCTGTGGCTCCAGCAGCCCCCATTCCTCAGCCACACAGGCACCCTGCAGGAGCCAGCCCTGGCAGCACCAGCCTGACAGCTGTGCCCATCCTGCCTGTGGTGATCAGATCAAGGGCTGGTTGAATGCACAGAGAGGAGAGAAATTGGAGGTATGGCCCTTTGCTAGGTCAGCCTTCTCTCACAAAAGAAACCCAAAAAAACCCCCAAACCTGAGGGCCTTGAAATTTTATATCAAGGCTTGCATTTGTTTTTGGTGAGAATAATGAAAACTTGTTCTGCTGGCAGTTAGACAACAGTAAGTGAAATTACAGTATTCTTTGAACTGACTAAACTTTTGTGTTGAAAAAAAAGGCGGGGTCAAAATAGAAGAGTTGTACATATTTGCAGAATTTTAGCTGTTTGTCAAAGGCTTTTGCTAAACATGGTTAACTTTGGGCTGATCTTACAATGATAGATGAGCTGTAACTTGAGAAAATAAGGCTTGAGTTTTTTAATCAGTAAAAATGAGAGTTATAAGAAAAAGATTTCAAAATATGAGCTTTATATTACACTAGGTGAAGGGCATTTCTGTGTATATGAGGAAGGTAGATTAGTTATAAAACTATTTTTAAAATTATGCTGACTCCATTTAAATTTATAATGTCTCTTGGAATTAAAC
Organism: Passer montanus; assembly: GCF_014805655.1. Taxonomy (NCBI): domain Eukaryota; kingdom Metazoa; phylum Chordata; class Aves; order Passeriformes; family Passeridae; genus Passer; species Passer montanus. Next base: position 3,545,770 of record NW_024365381.1, read on the forward strand.
TATAAATATTTATGAATTATATTATTAATTTCTGTAACAAGTCAGATTTTATTTGAATATTTCTGAAGTAAAACTCTTTCCTTGGATGATGGAATTCAAATGATTAAGTAAAAATGTTCATTTATAATAAATATCTAACATGAGAGTTTGCAAATAGTTGTTTCCTTTGGTTTTTATCCTCTCTTAATACCTATCATAATAAGCTGTGAGCTGAAAAAGGTCATTTGTAGTATGAGAAAGCTGTTCAAGTAGTGAATTAAGCCCTTTAATTATATGGAATATTAGAATAATTTTTTATCTGAACAAATCAAATTTAATCCCCCCAAGAGGGCTGACTTTCTAGACATTAAATAAAACCAAAGGAAATATCTTTAGAAGTTGAATGTCTTTTAATCTATTGTACTGAAACTAATGGCAAATAATTTCTTAAAATGTCCTTTTTATGAACTATTTTTGTCTGTGTAATAGGCTAAATGCTATGGAAGAAATCTGCAGAGAACTATTACCAAGCATCAGAAATTTACAATTGATTCATTACTAAATGACAGCTTAATAGCTACTAGAAGTTAGCTAATACTACATGAATCCTTGCTTATAGAATATATTGAATTACATATAACTGAAAGCTGTTTATAACCATGCTAAAGGAGTTGATATAATATTAGAGGAGGAAATGCAATTGGTTTCAGAGTCTTTCTAGCTCACATACCTGTGATGCATCCATTATATATTAGTGACAAAATTAAAAATATAAAGCAGTAGTTTTAGACAGTAGCCAAATTTTCCAAAATTTTTGTTTGAGGCTTCTTCTCTTCTGCACACAAAGAAGACCGAGAAAATAGGCTTAAAAATGAAAATCTATGGACAACATTTTGAGGGTGTGGGGTGTTAAAAAAATAGCAAAATATGCAAATGTACCTTTTCCCCAGGAAAAAAAAAGAGAGGAAAAATTACAAAAATACATAACAAAAGAAATCTTCTGGTGCTGGAAAAACAAAACATGTTGATATTTGGGTTTTTTCTGTTTTTACCTGGAGTTTTGGTTTTTTTTTGGTGTTGTGGTCTTTTTTTGGTTGCTTGTGTTTTTTGTTTTTGTTTTATTTTGGTGCCTTTTTTTTAAAAATCTATCATTGTTCCTAGGAAAAAAAGCTTTTTTCCTATATGAAGTAATTTTAATAGTAACATTTCTCAACTTGAGGTGGCAAAAGAAAATTTATCGAAAATATTGGTAGATCATGAGAAAAAAATTACGTTCTTTTTCTTTTTTTTTTTTACAAAACCACCCAATACGTGTGGTTCATCCCTTGGCGGTTCAGAAGGTGGCACTGTTCTCCCTGTTGAGTTTAAATGCTTGTGTGTCATATTGGAACAGGGAACAGCTGTCATTTAATGAAGTTATATGAATTCCTTCCCCATCCATTAGCACATATGTCAAGCAAATGGAAAAATAAAATGCAACTTAACACTTTTCTTGTTATTCACTGATATAAGTCAACTAATATCCTTTTACAATTCTAATTATGTCTCTTACCTGCCTCTCTGTGCTTATAGTATATAAATAATTCATATTCCCACAATGGAACTACAGACTGCAGAATTTCTTTATGAATATCTTTTCTTAAATGTTTTTTTCATAGTCAGACATTTGTTATATGGTCTATAATGTTCATTCTGCCCACAAGTATATGCCAAACACAGGAAAGACAGTAGGCCCTAAATACCTCTTAACTCACCCATGGAAATGATTTTGTTTTGTCTAATAAAGAAAAGAATATTTATGGTTTTCAGAAAGGAAAAACAATCCATTTTCTAGCTGTATTACATTAATTGAAAAACTGTAAAATAACAGATGTCAGTGCAGATTGGATTTATTTTTCCAATATGCTTTCAAATGAATGAATGTGAAACTGTTTAATACTTGTTGTATCTCAGAAAGTTGGTTATATTTACATGATTTTAATGTCTGTTTTTTTAAATGTTAGAACTGCAGTCATGTATGTGGGAGGTAACTGGCACTTTCCCAAAAAAGGCTAGCTGTATGAGCTTGTCATTGAGGATGACAGACGTCTTTTCTTTCTTATTTATTTTGTGGTTTCATAAATCAGATCTTTTGTTGTTGTTGCTGGGGTTGGTGTTTTGGTTTTTTTTCCCAGATAGATACTGAATGCGTATTTCTACTCACAGGCGAACTCAATAATCAGATTGAGTCTAACAATGCTTTATGGGCAACCAGGTCTAACAATGCTCTGTGGGCAATGAAAAAGGCTATCCTATTCCAGGAAGACATTCTGGTCTCCTACAATGGTGTTTCTTGCATTGTTGTTGAAACTCTATAGAGATGTTTTCTTCTTGATGCAGATAAAGAAATAAATTCATTCATGGTTCATTACTTGTTGGCATCTTGAGAACGTGATAAAATGAGATACAATAATAAACAAATCTGCAGATCTTATGGTTAAGAAAACCAACATTATAATTGTCCTGTTATTGTCCTGTTACTCTAATCTACATCCTTGGATCTGTGGAGTCACATGTACTTCCATTAATGACAAAGACTTTTTTCACTTCTGTGTTATAGTATAAATAAGTTAGGGAAGAATAAGCTGAGCTGGTCTGCAGCTTTCCATCTACATCATCCACACTGTCAGCTTAGCTCTGTCTGCAGAGTCCTCATCAGAAAGGGGAGTGGAATGAATGAACAGATTGCTTTTATCAGATTCCAGATGGAGTTTGTAAATCTGACAGGTGAAGAAGAGAAATGAGTTGGAAAGAAAAATTTTCATGCTTGTGAAATTACAAAAATCTGTCTAGAAATTATTGAGAAAATGAATATTGGGAAAATGGGGTTGTAAATTATACCCTTCCTGATATAACAGTATTTGAGGGGTTAATCATTCAAAAATGCTTGAAACTGACACCCAGATAATCTGCAATTGCAAATATGTCAGATGAATACCAGCTGAGATCCTTGTCCATGAGCAGACTACTTTACATAAAGACTTGTGCTATTAGGTGCTTCTTAAAATTTTACATGACTTAATATGCTGAATTCCTTTGTCACCTTGTAAGCATGAGGCTGTAATTTTCCATATATGTGTATTAAACTACACTGCACAGGTGTCTCACCAGGTAGCTCTCTAGCTTCAGGTCACTACTTATTTGCTTGTTTGCTTCATATCTGCTGTGCTGCTTATTTGAAGTGAACTAGACATAAATAAATACAGCAGTTAGTTTATATGGAATCATACTTGCCATTTTGCACATTTGAAAATATTGCAGGCAATGGAAAAGAAGTCAGCTTGAAAGCTTAAAAGCTGAAGTTTATACTACAAGGCACTACATTTCAATGTTTCCCCATTATATTTGAAAAACAAAAGGTAAGGAAAGAGCATGGGGAAAACCAATCAACATGTGATAATGAAATATATAAGACTGAAATACAAATTTTCTTTATCAGTGTAAATAAGTTTGTGGATGTATCTGACTGGTCTCTGCAAATCCAAGCTAAGAAGCTATGCAAAACTACTGGCAGCAGCAGATTGAGATGAGATATAAACTCTTAAATATAAATGTAAATATAAACATATTATACATATTTCCAGATAGCTGACTTGTAAGCCCCTCCAGAGCACAGGGAGGTAAAAAAAAAATGCTAGGTAAAATAAATAAGCTATATGTCACTGTGTTGAGCACTCCAGTACTTTAGAGAATTTAAAGATTAATACTACGAATAATTCACAGAAAGTTTTTCATATCAATTATGATCCAGACTTGAACCATACTTTTACAGAAAGAAAATTAAATATGTTCAGAATATGATTAAAAGAATTAAGCAACTTAATTCTGCACAATTATATATGCTTTTATACAATTACTTCAAGATATTAAGAAAGAAAACTTACTTTCTGTTAGCCTCTCACTTTTCTATTACACCATTAAATTTTAAAAATAAATCTATTTTTTTTAAACTTTTAATTATTTTTCCATGTTTTGTATACCATTATTCTTGAAATAATACATTAGTTTTGCATTTTCTTATTGTGAGTGTTCTTATTTTATGTTTCTTTTGACTTTTCATGCAAGAGCTGAAAATTGCAATAAAAGGAATATTCCATAGGGTCAATGCAAATGTTTATCTAATCCTTGCAGTGGCTAAGCGTGCATGCAGAAGAGTACAAGAACTAGGGTATTTATATTACTCTTTCTCTTTTGGATTCTGGAAGATCAGTAAAACTGGAGGTTTAAAAGAAAAATGTTATGTTTATCAGCTATAAGTGGAACCATCTTCCAAAAAGTTATCTTCCCCTATTGTCTTTTAATACAGGAGAAAAATTCTGTTTATTTTTCACTTACAGTGCCTTACCCTCCAGCCTTTATAGTAGAGATTGAATCAAGATGACTGTACTTTATCCTGAAAGAGCAGCCCCAGAAGCTGTGAATCCATCAAATGATGTCAAAGCACCTAGAAAAAACTGATATGTAAAAAGCTATTTCTATAGTATGAAGTGGGTTATGGTCAGGGCTTCAAAATCTGGATATAAATTTCTTCTGACCACAGAAGGCCTGCATATGGGTCACAGTAGAGCAAGTGCTCTCAAGGAATATGAGATTCATGATTTTGCTCTCAGTGGAGTGTAAACTGCTAAAGGCTGCATGCCTGCAGTCTGCATTCAGAAAGAACTCTGGCTCCTTTGTACTCACTGAGGGATATCAGACTCCTAGATGTCCTCTGGGAGAAAAAAAAAAAAATATATATATATATATCTGCTGGGAAAATAAAGGTCTTGTTTCTGCCTCAGGAAAGTGTTACACTGATGCTTTTATAAACTGTGGAAGTATATTTGTGACCTGCTATGCTGTCTTGTACACCATACATTCTTCAGGTTTTTGTTACAAGATGTTATTTTTGCTTTAGTTGGATTTAGAAAGAAAAACTACCTTTTAGGCTAGTATTTCACACCTCTACTGTTTGCAAAGTATGCAGAAAAAAAGGATTATTTAGTCATTGAGCCAAAGAAATCTAATTTCTCTTCCCATTTTTTATCATTATTCCTTAATCTAAGCTGTTTTGGAAACAGCCATATTATCTATTCTCACAAAGGCTCTGGGTAGAGATTTATTAGCAACATACTTCTGAATTCTTCAGATTAATATATGACTGAAATGCAAAGTGTCCTTACTGATTAAAGAAAATGCAGCTTATATTGCCAGAATACATCTTTTTTAATTGACTTAAGATAGAATCAAATTCTGCTGCATTTGTATCCAGAGCGTGTATTAGAGTTAAGGAGTAAGAGCTACCAGAGTCTCATTTATTTTGTTTCTGATCAAAAAACCATGAATTCTAAAAATATACTTAAAATATTAGTTGGGCAGCCTCTAACAGTGCTTGGCTTCGAATTAGTCACCAAGCATTGAGAGATAATTATAGCACTTAGAGTGAGTGTGAGGAATTGTGGTTCTAGTTGCTGAAGCAGAGATAATTGCTGTGAACAGACTCTCCACCCATGCCATTCTATAAACACTCATAGAGGGTTTGGGAGAGTGGTGAAGAGATTGCTAAATGTCCACGAGTTCATAGCCTGGAGCATTAAGAAGAAATTTGTTTCAGTAAAATCAGTGGTATTTTTTTCTTCCATAGCTATGTCTTACTCTACCAAACTATCCGAGGCTCAAATGTGTTTATCAGTCCATCTCCCCAGAGTTAGTAGCATCCACCTGACAACAACACCTGCTTTCTGCAGAAATACTCCCAAAGGCTTGCAGTATCCTCATGACCTTCTCTTCTCTTTCCATTTTAGTCCCAGATGTCCTTACAAGCACCAGAGAAGCCACACAGGAGCTGAATGAAAAACAGTCCTCTCCTTGCTGAAGCAAACCCCCCTGTTTCTGGTATCTAGCAATTCACTTGCATGCACAGGTCTCAGGATATGAATGCCTCCATCCTATACCTACATGGGAATATTTGGCATGTAATAAGTTTTTAGGCCGTCCCCACAGATGCCTTGATCACCATCATACCTTTTTTCTCCAGCTTTCACCAAAACTGGAACTGTACACAATAGCAATCTGCTCTATGTAGGCTTCAGATAAAAATGCATCCAAGGACTCTAATGTTTGATGAAGATGTTGCCTAGGCTGGTGCCAGAACATGTTCTAGAGAACTTGCTGTTGTTTCTCTGTCCCCTTGTCAATCCCACAAGCTTTTTCATGTTTTTCTCAAGATCTCTCTTCTCTCTTTCCCACTTTCAGACTGGCCAAAACACAACTCTGAATTTGGCAGCAATTCCCTAAGGAAAGAATTCATCCAGATTTTTCTCCAAATGAAGCAGAGTGTGTGGGGATATTCTGAAAGAATATGGAGAGGGATTTCACATGGAAAGAACTATGAAAAAATGCATAACAACTTAAAAATTCCCAAGTAGTAAGTCATACATGTGATGACTCAGCTGGCCTAAGGAGCTGAAGCACTCAAAGCACCCCTGTTTCAGGTACAGACCCTTGGACACTGATGTCAGATGTCCATGCTAGTTTCCACAATGGCAAGACAGCAAGGAGCTTGTGAAGAGCTCACTATCCATTCTCACTTGGGCAAACAAAACAAATTAGGAGATTTTCTGAGACCAAGAATAGAAAATGAAGGCACTTCCTTTCCTGTTTTCCTATACTTGCATTTCCCAGCCTTTCCTACCTACCTAATGGAATATCTAGCATAACAGTGCTCACTCCTTCAGAAACCTGAATCTGCAATGTGGAGTTCAGCTACCTGAAAGACCAGCATCTAAACTTCCTTCTGGAAATAAAAATAAACCCCCATAGTCCCCTATCATCATCCAAGAAAACATAAGAAGCATTTTCAAAGTATGATCACACACTGAAATTACTTTTGTGTCATTCACAATAGCCTATGAAGATGTTCTAAAAATACACTTCTGATTCAAAGTGCTCTTCATTACCTGTGTATGGAATTTTAACTTTTTATTTTGTGATTTTAGTATCATGTAAGAGATTCTATTGCTAGGCTTGTTTCACCCTGGAAACTGAGTCTGAGTTTGTGTCCCATCCTCCATTAGATCAGGAGAGTGTAGGTTCTTTATTATAGACACAGTGTGTTTTCAAGGCAATTGCACCTTATTTGCAGATTTCTACATTCCTGAAAAAAACCAAAACACAGGCTTAGCACTCTTGTATGTGCAGTCTTGTATTAAACAAACCATATTTCAAATATGTTAGAAAGATTTTTCATATATAATATCAGGAAGTGGTTTTTTTCAGCCCAGCCAGCAGAATTAGGTTCTAATGGAATTAATTATCCTCCACATGAGAAGCAAGTGCTGGCAATGTGGCATCTTAAGAAGCAGAAGCATAACTTTAAATATGATTTTTATATGTTTTTAAAATTTAAAATCACATTACATAATAATATGTATTGTCTATATACATTTTTCATCCTAGACAAGTTGTTCTAACACAAAATGTCAATTCCCAGCTGTTAAAAATATGAATTCTTTGTTTGTATTTTAAGTTGTTTCCCCTTGAAATGACATTGCTAAAAATATATTTTTGGGAGTAGTTTTCAGTATTTTTCAATATTATGTGCTTCTTCTGTGGGGTTTTCACCTAAAAATAACCTCCTACCTTGATATCTGAACACTCTTCACTCTGTCTATTTTAAATATTTTGTGCACATTACACAGTGGCAGAATATTTTTAAGGAAATACTCCTATCGTCCTTTGTTGCTATATTCTGTTTGCAAAGATCTGTAAATAAAAATTACATAAAACTCAATAAGGTGATTTGGGTTTTTTTCCTTATTTCTTCCAGCAACTATCCAAAAGTATTGACATCAGTATCTGTACCATTTATGTAAAGTATTTCAATAATTTTAACTTTAGGGAACAAGCTCATTCTAATATTTAATATCTAAAAGGTCAATTCAAAACAGACTCTTTGTTCAGATGGCTTTGAAATTTCAACAATTAGTTGATCGGTTGTGGTTTTTGAAAAATCTAATTACAGTCTCTGTGCTGTATGACATCTTGGATTTTTTTAACCAATCCTTATGCATTGAAAATCTCTTTACTCATGAAGAAATCTGAATAAATATTAAATAAACATTTTATTATATAGTCATAGAAAAATTTACTGAATCACCTTAACTAACATCTTGAAAATAGAAACTGCAATAAATATTGACTGATTTTAATGTTGCTTTGCTTTGGACTGTCAGGATGACTAGCTCTTTACAAGAATTCTTTCATAAGAGCTTCGGGCATCTATAAGAACACCAGAACATTTGGGTTAGACCAGTTATAGTCTGAGTAAATTGTTAGGTTTTGAGTAAATGATTCTTCTTCTGGGTGCTGATTGATGAAGAATTGTGAATTAAAAGGAACAGACACAACAGACAGCATCATGTTCATAACCCAGATACATCTGGGGTGAGAAAGCACAAAGATGATCCCTTCTGTATCTGTCACTCACGAATATGATGGCAAGAGCTTTTGAACTGGTGAATGCCACCTCCTGATGATACTCAGAGTAGGTTTTCAGATGATACTCAACAGTAGGTTTTCTGATTGCCAGAAATGTCAGCTGTCTTCCTCCTCAGCTGAAGGGGAGGCTCAGCACAGATTTATGTGCATGGGCATCGACTCTCTCACCTGCAAGCTACCCCTTTACTGATGGCCACACTGCATCACTCAGCCAGTATTGTCCCCAGGCTCCAGACACTACTTGGTGCTGCTGTCTGGGTGTTTCTGAGGCAGACATCTGGCAGTCAGATGCATCAGCTGCACTGCTAGCTCTGTTCCCTGCCTACCATTCTGCAGCTTTTGGAGAGCTGGGAGCTGTTCCGTGCCTGCACAGCTCGATTCCCAAAGCCCAGCTGCTCTCAGGTTGCAGACCAGAAGGGTTTCTAGAGAGTACGCTGGAAATTACTGGGCTGAAAGGTAATGGTGTCCTGACAGTGATGTGTTTCTTTTTCAGGGGCTATTTTTGCAGGGCAGAGCTAAGAAACAGAAGAGCCTAGGAGCCAGCTGACAAAAGCCTCCTCACTGTGCCATGCAGATAAGCAGAGGAAAAACACCAGGCAATCTGGAATGGGTCCCACATGCTCACAGAGTGTGCAGATGTAAATGCCATAGTATGAGCTTTTCTGCACCCCTACCTACTCCTATCCTAATCTGCACTACTTAGTGAGCTGAGGGCATAGGGATCCCTTTTAAATCAACATGGGAATGTATGGCCCGAGGTACTCACAGTATCCTATCTCTCCTAAAAGTTTTTCCCTACTTTAATTCAGTTTTTTGTAATGTTAAATACTCCTTCTAGCTAAAGTTCCCTGACTCAGAGTTCTCAGTATTAACACCTGAGAATAGAAAATCACAGATCAGTATTTTGAAATCAAATGTGTTCTGAAAACTGTCAAGAGATCCACGATGTTTTCAATTATTTAGTTTAAACGGCATTAACCTCTAAAAGGACACAGTGCAGTTTTTTGTATATCATTCTATGCATTTCTGCAGTGTACTCGGTTATCTTGGGGAGAAGGCTTTACCATTTTAAGTACTTGTATCTGCACTGTTGCACAGAAGAATATTAAACACATGCAAACAAAAGATTGCAGCTGAAAAGAGAAAATGTTTTGTGAATTTGGTTTACTGACTGTAAATGGTTGAAGAGTGTTGCGGGTTTTAAAATCCTATATGTATGAAAAAACAACAGCTGAAAAAAATGTTTTTCCAGGCATAGAAAGATGTTTTACTGGTACACAAGCAAAGTATTTGCTTTCATGAGTGAAAAATTGAGAAAATAAGTTTGAGAAGATTACAAGATGAAACAAGAAGTAACTCCATTGAAATTAGGGAGCTACAAGAACAGGGCAAAGTCAAAGTGCACATGTCAGAGTAGGGCCAGCACATCCTGATTATCAACATTGATAGGCAATGGAAAAACACAAGTTAGCTGCAGTAACATTCTCATTCATAGAACACTAAAAACCAGCATTTGGATGTTAACAAGAGTGTATAATTTCACTGCTTTCTCTTCCTCAACTGCCTGTTTTATTTTAGGTATTTTTAGCCTGACTACTTTCTTCACTTCCCTTTAGAAGGAATCAAGCCTCAGGAGGCAGAAGTTGCACAACATGGATATTTCATTTATTTTTCTTTCACCTTAAAAAACAAAAGTTTACCTTTAGATACAAAAGCAAAAAAATACATCAGATATCCACACTTCTTTCACTTTTTTTTTTTTTTTTACTTAGATAGGATGGGTGCAATGAAAGCTTATTCTAGAGCTGCTTATTTAAAATGCCCATAAAAGAAAGAATTTATCCTGTTTGCCAGAGATATGCAAGTTAAAAATAGCATGGCAGTGAAGCAAAACACATGATGACACTGTGCCAGATGACAACAAAATGGCCTAACAATGGAAAATAATTCTATATACAGTAAATTTTTCTCAAGTGATCTTATTTTCTACACGGATTTTCTCCTCTCAGTTATCCTGTATTATAGTATGACTCAAAAGCAGAATAGGTAACAAAATGAAGTGTTAACTACAAGTTTGAGATATGCTACAAGATCTTGATATTTGGGGAGGTGGCAGGGATTATTTTGTAAGAAACAAATTCTAGATTTTATCCATTAAATGTCTTCATCATTATTTCTGTTAAGTAACAACAGAATTTGTTAACAAATTATCAGACAAAAATGCAATTCTAGTATTTTGTATATAATTAGTTTAAATGCCTCACAGGATATATTTCTGGTAACAATACTCAATGTGTTTTAAGAACTGAATTTATTCAAGAGTTTGTTTGGTTTTCATATTAAGTTATCTCTTTCTTTTATAGACAGAGGATGTTTTACTATTTTTTTTTCTTCTCTTAGTTTGCAGAAAGTAAAAGTTAGGGAAGAGATATAATTTAGAATCCATTTTAAAAAAAAATAGGTCATTATTAGAAATGTTAAACATAAAGCCTAATCAAGACAAAGTTTAAAGTGCAAAGAGGTTCTTCTTAACTTATGCTAAGAAGTGTTTACATCAATAATTAAATTAAAGGAAATTCGTCTATTGTTACTATTATACAAAGAATGAAAGCTTTTCAGAACAAACCACACTTTAAAATTACCTGAATATCTAGAAAAGCAAATTTCAAGTATTTGGAGAGTTTATGATCCTTCTTGGGAAGTTAACATTACTGGCCATAAATGAGTGTGCAATTAAACAAATTTTCTAATATTGAGGAAAAAGATTCTATTTTAAATCCTCAAGACTATAATTTTTTAATGTTCCTATCCATTACATGTGCTCAAATGCAGTATTGTCAATACAGTAACCTCTCCCCAAATTGATTATGTCTGTATATTGGCTACAGATCAACATTTTTAGTATTTAAAGAAACCTGATGGTGTTATCAGTTGCATTATTTGGTAAGTGATTTAGGGTCAAAACCACAGTATTGATCACACTCCATCTTGGAAAGAAATACACAGACTGAACATCTATTGCTTTAGCTTTCCGTGCATGTATATGTGTGTGTCTGCACACATGCATAGCTGCTTATTTTGACAAACATGGTTTAATTTGTCCCCAGAGGAAATGGTGCCATTAAACAGGTAATTATGAGTGCAAAACTATCCACTGGGCATTTAATTCATTGTCAGAGTACACAAAGCCATTTCACCTAACCTTTCTAAAGTCCTTGGATGTCATACTCAGATGCATGATATTTAATACCACTGTCCACATGGCCATGATACTAACCATTAAGTGATGATAAATGGTAAGGCATGCTGTGCAAATGATATATAATTTTATGTTGCATTCCCCATACCCTATTACAAATCACAGTCGAATTTCTGTGGTTAGGTCATATACTGTGCTAGGCCAGGCAGCACATGATGTCACTCCCCTGATAATCATAAACATTATGCACAGATTTTATCGACTGGTCAAAAGAAACCTGTAATTAGTGACTAAGCCAACCAGATCTAATAAAATGACAGGGTCTTTCCAGTCCTATAAGCATGGAAAAATCAAATCCCTTAAAAGCTCCCACTGCTGCCTAACACATTGTATGTCTTTTGAGAAAAGTGCATGCTCTAAAAAAACTTTAGGAAATATCACAAACATTTCCAAGATGTCTGAGGCTTACTTGTGTCCCTTCACCCTGCTCTGCCTTGCTGTGCCTGGAAGTCTTCTGAGCTATCACTGGTCAATGAAGGCAATTACTCATCTCATTTTCACATAGTTATTTTTAAACTGGTCCAAGCATGTTCTGACAACACAACCCAGCACCTTCATTGCAGGAACTAGGACAATTTTAATGTATCCCAGTAATTAGGGATTTGGATTTTCCACATATACATACACATATCTATCTATGTCTCTGCACATCTTGATGTTATCTTAATTAAGTCGAATTAAGGGTTATTTATTTTGGACAGTGCTCCTACTTAATTAAGCATTTTGGTTTTCAATTGGCAGGCTTAGAGGAGATCTGAGTTTGCAGTTAGAGGTATTGCTTTTAGTGTAAACAGGAAATTAATAAACATCAGAAGATATCAGTGAATAAAGAGTGAACAGAAAAAAAGGTGATTTTTTTTTTTAGTCTCATTTTGTCTATCTTAAAGAAAGATAAAGCCATCTTTTGAATGTAGAACAGCATTCTCCACATGCTGTTATTTTATTGACATATTGGAGTAGTGAAACTTCCTGTTCTTGTTTTATGGTGCCATAAGAAGAGAGGCCACAGTGAACCTTCTTTGCTTTACATGTCCCATAGATCCTGCTATGGAATATCCCATATCCTGACGTGGTATTTTGCTCAGCCTGTCTGGCTTTCTATGCTCAATCCTTGTGGCTGTTCTTTCAGCTGCATAGAAGGAATACTTTCAGGAAGGTGTTTGAGGGGAGATATGTTTTTATTGTATGGCAAAGGAACAGTCCTGAAGATAAGAGAGAAGGAATGCCTCCTTTGCTACCTGCCAATGAAAGAAGTGCAGAATTCCAGAATGCTCCCTCCATGGGTAAGAAAGGGCTAGAAGCAATTTGTCAAATGACCCTACTATCACCAAAAAGTCTGTATCTATTAATATACACATCAATTTTGCAGTACATAGATACATAATGCTTTTTTTTGCAAGCAGTAGTAAATCATATTAATTCTCTGGATCGGGTTGTATTAAATTTATTTTTGTTAAGCAACACTTGCTAATACTGAGGACTACTACAAGAAAATAAGACTCAGCAAGGATAATGGGAATTTTATTTGTATCTTTGACAAAAATACAGAAACAAATCTGTCCACTTACTTTGTACATATGGACGCATTCTTTCATCATTGGAAGCAACAATACAACTTTATTCATTCTGAAGCAAAAAGAAAAACAGTGGTGGCACTTCAGATGACACACTGGGGATGTGCTGCAGTTCTGCAGTACGTATGCATTTGTCACAGATGAGTAGTTTTTGCTTTTATCTATGCTGCACAAGGTTTTGCCCCTCCCTCCATCAGCTCTTCAATGGGCCCACATCTTGACTCTTCGAGGCTGGCTGCTTTCCCACTGGGCAACAGGAACACTGGCTGTCCTAGACTGCCCCTGCCACCACCCTCCCTGACTCTCTTTACTTCTAGCCACAGACTCGGTGGATTTGCCATGAAGGGGTTTCATGATCTGAGGACTAGAACAATTAGCTAGGGGGGCAGTGTATGCAGGTGACTGAGAACCCAGTGCTGGCTCCTACAGCACTGGAGCCTGAGAAATCCAAAAGTCCAGGACACAGCTCCCCTCTCTACATAGTTCATCAGTAAATTGTATCAAACACTTTCTTATGATCCATTTTCTCTGTCTTGCAACTGTAAAGCACTTAAATTGCTTAATGACTTTAGCTATGCACTAAGCACAAGGTCCAGCACTTGTCACTAGCAGCCTTGCACATTCAGTTTATGCTACATATCTTTAAATAATATGTTTAAAAATTATTTCCTACATAAGACTTTAGGTGTCCTGCACTGTTAGTGCTATGAGGAATTGTTAGTTCTTTATCAAGCTGCTTATCAGTGACATTCTGGTAGTTCAACTGCATAACTAGCAGTCAGACTTCTGCTCTCCAGGCCCATAAAACATTTCTCTAGTCTTAATTCTGAGGTCATTCTGAGTTTCTCAGAAACTGTTTATTATCTTGCATACAAACCATTTCAATAGCCTCATGTGTTCCTGGAGCAAAGGCTAAGGCTTGCTTTTGAATACTCAGAGGAATCTCACACACAGACAACCACCAGTATCTCTATTTAATCTCTATTCCAGTGGAACTGATGAAAAGGGAACCTTTCTGAATCTGGACCTCTCTGCTGATCCCACAGGATTACAAGACACACAGGCAAGCTCTGACTTTTTTTCTCAGATCTCACTCCTGCAAACACTATGCTCCTTAGAGAAGTGCTTTGGTACAATAATTTAAAATGGTTTAAAACACTATCACTTCCCCAGTTTAAGCATTGCCTCCTAGTCAGAAATTGCTGCAAGGAATGTTTATGTTAGAGGTGAGGTTTATTTGTACTGAGATAACAGACCTACGAATTGGGGCAGGAGAGACACACACGTGTCCTGTTCTTCTATGAAGATGGTAAGCAAGGAATGTTTATGTTAGAGGTGAGGTTTATTTGTACTGAGATAACAGACTATGAATTGGGGCAGGAGAGACACACACATGTCCTGTTCTTCTATGAAGATGGTAAATTCTGTGAAGAAGTCTGGAATACTGCAAGGGGCATTAACCTTTCAAATTCATTCATCTAACTGCACCCCTTAGGCACTCAAATAATTTTACATGGTTGATTGACACATTTTTTGGTGTTGTTTATGGCTACTTCCATGTGGAATCCCACTTACTTTCCTAGACCTGTTTGACATGAAGGTTGAAATCTGCTGGACAGTTTTTGTATGCTAAATCTGTCTAACTAACAAATTTATCCAGCTGTAGGAGGAGAACAATGCCTGAGCCCAAGCATGCCACTCAGCCTGACAAGGCCAAGGACACTGAAGAAGACATTTTACAAGCATACATGTCACTAGAAATGACAGGCTATATGCTTAAATATAAACTCAAGACCATCAATACAATTTAGCATTTCTAGCAACACCAATCAAGTAATCCAAATTAAATATTATCAGTACAAAAGACAATGGAAGCAAAAATGAGACAAATTTGAAAAGTCTGAGCAAGAATAACAGCTGGACTTTAGTTTCTACTAATTTCTACCTAAAACACATTGCCTGCAAGAACCTAGAAGAAGAAAAAAAAAAAGAAAACAAAAGAAGAGGGAAAAAAATCAAAAACAAAACAAAGAAATCACAACTAAACAAAAAAAATTCCCAAAATCCAAAGCTCATCAAAATACACTAAAAAGAGAAGAAAGGTTGTGAAAGGTTGAAGGTCTGACAAGCATCATTATTAATGTTCATGAAGGCATATTCAGCTTTTCTCTTGGTTTCTGTAATCAGGCAATTAAATAAATACCCATCATAACTTCAGCATTACTAGTCTGTGTGGCTGCAGAAAAATGAGAAAATAACATTCTAATTTACTCAGTATTTAGACAGTAGATAAAAATTGATCACTTATCTGGATGTTCCCAAGTTTATCTTTCTAAAAAAAGGTCATGATGAACTCTTTGAAGGTCTCAATGCCCAGATTAATCAGAAAAAAAGAAAAAAATAACCTTGTTTCCAACTTTGTCTTTCATAACTGTGGCCTGTTCTCTGTTCATGGCTGTGCATCTGGCCTGAAATTCACGAATGCTGGATACACTGAACTCTACTGGCAGTCATACTCACGGAGAAAAAGGGATCTATCTTTTCAAAAGTTGCTTTTAATACAGAGGAGCAGCTGAAGGCCACCGGGGCTTGAACTTCTAATATATAAGATAGGAAGACATTTGTAGGAGGCTGTTGCCTACAACAAAAGTAGATTGACCTATTTCCATGATATCCATGCAAAATTTATTGGAATTAATATGAGTCACTGAATGGATTTCGCAGCATTTCTAAGAGAGATGTAAGGGAACAGCAATACAGCTGAGTGTAATGGTCTGAAAAACCGAGGCTGTAGGGAACTGCCACTATGTAGCATCAACACCCATTAGATTAAATGACAGGATCAAAATACACACCCCCTGAGGAGACAGCCAACTTACATTTCTATTCACTACGGAAGTTGTACCAACTACAATAGACATTGACAAAAACTCAGCGTTAAACATTGTAAAATAAAGTACAACAATATTTTGCTATTTTGTGAATGTTTATTTTCTAACTAACCAGCTTATTATTTCCAAGCATTACATTCCCAGCATTGCCACGGTGGACACACAGCAATGTGTGTGGCCCAGGATCCGGACACGTCACTGACACCCAATGTAGAAAATACAATAGCAGAATTTGTTTCCAGCCCTATCTTCTGAGTGTGGAGGAACAGCCCTCAGTTGTGTGACGCTTTAGCAGGAGACAATGCCTTTCAGGAACGTCGCTGGGGGCCGGAGCAGCGATCGCACACCTGACCGATTCCAGGCTCTCCGCTGGGAAGAGCCAAACTGGGAAGAGCCAAACCCGACTCCCGCCCCGCGAGCTTTCTGTGCCAAGGTGAGAACGTGTTTCTGTCCCAGCACGTTCAGCGCTGCAAAACTCGTCAGAGAGCTGAAAGGGCGCTTTATACGTTAATTTTGGAGGTTTGCCCGTCTAAACTCCTAACCCCGGCGCCGGGCGCCTCCGCCTGCCCCAGCGGCTCCGGCGGGACTCCGGCCGCGGCGGAACCCGGCCCGCGGGAGGCTTTTCGGCCGCGGCGGGCGCACGCCTCTCCCGC